>NC_091119.1:178924042-179244042 GCF_040183065.1 Periplaneta americana
TGAAGTGAAGATTAGACTTTATTTCCTCTCACCTATTGCGCGGCATTGTATCAGCGACTGCTGGAACTTCAGTACCTTCTTTCCAATACATTCTGGAACCCAGCAAGCCATATATTGCATATATTCACATATAAAATCAGCAACCAATGAACTGCTCAATCTCTTCTAGAGAAAGTTGTATTTGGTTCGTAGGATCAGGACTTGCTGCATAAAGGTTACTTTCATTCACCACATTGTTCAATATATTCTCATCCAATAGCTTTCTGAAATAATGTATAGGCTCATCAGGGCAGTTGGTTCCATCAGGAAGCCTCCCTTTCCATGGTTGAACTGGTTGTGATTGCCTACTTTGTTTCACTTTCCAAGTAATGTCAACTGTGCCACCACATCTTTCTGAATAATTTCCTGCTTGGGCATTATCGTTTCCATCATCACCAACATCATCCAAAACTTGGTGGTGGTTATCGGCAACTTCCTCATTCTCATCTGTATCGCTTTCTGGAATAATTATATTTTCTTGGGTCCTAAGGTTCTGATGCACTTCCACATCTTCACTATCAGATGCTAAATCAGGGTCATCAGATGCGTAACCTCCTACAGTTTTCACTTTAGTTTCGCTTCTCTTGTTATGTCCATAAAACCTCTTTGGGTTCATCCCCGAATAGACTGTGTAAGAGAAATATTGACGGTGCTGTATTATATAGATACACTACAGTGATAAGAAAATTACGCAAAATAAGGCTGAAAGTAAATGAGTTATAACTATAAAATACCAATATTGTAAAATTTTACCGGTACCGTTATTAATTTTGTTTCAGTAATCACGAAATGGTCATAAAAGACAATATAATATAATTATTGTTTAAAATTATAAAAATCAAATATATGACATATTATAATATGAAGGCTCTGAATACAGTATAAATAGAAATAAAAAGAGGATTTCGACTGATCATTCTATATTTGCACTGCCATGCTGCACGTGCATATCCTCAAATGTAGTAGCCCAATGTTGCATGAAAGACACAAACGTATATTTATGAAATAATGCAAGATAAAATCGATTAACTCAATTTTACATTGTATAAGTGTTAAATTTAATACTTATAAATACTGTGAATATTTTTTACCACTTAAATTCACAAAGAAATATCACAAAAAATAAACATAAAGTTCGTCGATTTCACAACCTTCCCTCTGTGAGCAAACGCTAGCTTTCCTATGCTATCTGGTGAGAACAAATTGCACTACTTATACAAACAAGGCATGGATTCTTAGCTGCCATACTGTGGCTTCAAAGACACATTGGGATACAGTGGTACTTCATCAGAAACGTATAAAAATTGAATAAAAAGGGATTGTTACTTTGAAGTCACGTTGCGCCATAGAGGGTTAAATTTTGGGTACCTGAAATATTTGAGTTTCTAATTCCGGAAATAATGGCCATACCGAGGAACGGGATGCGGCCCTGTATTCCCCCTTGACTTGCTTCTTACACGATAGCATCAAAATGGCAATCGCGAACACTTTCTGATTTTCGAGAAAAAAAGGGGAAGGATTTAACCACCATTCCGCCGACATTCTTGCAGCCATAACTCCGCAGTACGTGTAGTGACAACAAAGCCGATGAGTCCGTTGAATACAGCTCGTCGAACTCTATCTCCAGTATAAAGGACAACTCTCTATCCTCCTGCGTTTGAACGTGAGAGGCCTGCAAAATTTCAAAAAATGGTCATTTTGACCTTCCAAAACAGACTTTTTTCTACACAAGGAGAACGAAGCGTCTCAGAGGCCCGCCCTTTTAACTGTAGTATCCCCTCATCTTCCTTAGTAATCCACGCTAATATCCGGGAAATCCGCCGCACTTTTTTTATAGCCTTAAATTTTGGGTACCTGAAATATTTCAGTTTCTAATTCCGGAAATAATGGCCATACCGAGGAACGGGATGCGGCCCTGTATTCCCCCTTGACTTGCTTCTTACACGATAGCATCAAAATGGCAATCGCGAACACTTTCTGATTTTCGAGAAAAAAAGGGGCCGACATTCTTGCAGCCATAACTCCGCAGTACGTGTAGTGACAACAAAGCCGATGAGTCCGTTGAATACAGCTCGTCGAACTCTATCTCCAGTATAAAGGACAACTCTCTATAGTCCTGCGTTTGAACGTGAGAGGCCTGCAAAATTTCAAAAAATGGTCATTTTGACCTTCCAAAACAGACTTTTTTCTACACAAGGAGAACGAAGCGGCTCAGAGGCCCGCCCTTTTAACTGTAGTATCCCCTCATCTTCCTTAGTAATCCACGCTAATATCCGGCAAATCCGCCGCACTTTTTTATAGCCTTAAATTTTGGGTACCTGAAATATTTGAGTTTCTAATTCCGGAAATAATGGCCATACCGAACAACGGGATGCGGCCCTGTATTCCCCCTTGACTTGCTTCTTACACGATAGCATCAAAATGGCAATCGCGAACAATTTCTGATTTTCGACAAAAAAAAGGGGAAGGGTTTAAACCACCATTCCGCCGACATTCTTGCAGCCATAACTCCGCAGTACGTGTAGTGACAACAAAGCCAATGAGTCCGTTGAATACAGCTCGTCGACCTCTATCTCCAGTATAAAGGACAACTCTCTATCCTCCTGCGTTTGAACATGAGAGGCCTGCAAAATTTCAAAAAATGGTCATTCTGACGTTCCAAAACAGACTTTTTTCTACACAAGGAGAACGAAGCGGCTCAGAGGCCCGCCCTTTTAACTGTAGTATCCCCTCATCTTCCTTAGTAATCCACGCTAATATCCCGCAAATCCGCCGCACTTTTTTATAGCCTTAAATTTTGGGTACCTGAAATATTTGAGTTTCTAATTCAGGAAATAATGGCCATACCGAGGAACGGGATGCGGCCCTGTATTCCCCCTTGGCTTGCTTCTTCCACGTTAGCATCAAAATGGCATTCGCGAACACTTTCTGATTTTCGAGAAAAAAAGGGGAAGGGTTTAAACCACCATTCCGCCGACATTATTGCAGCCATAACTCCGCAGTACGTGTAGTGACAACAAAGACGATGAGTCCGTTGAATACAGCTCATCGAACTCTATCTCCTGTATAAAGGACAACTCTCTATCCTCCTGCGTTTGAACGAGAGAGGCCTGCAAAATTTCAAAAAATGGTCATTTTGACCTTCCAAAACTGACTTTTTTCTACACAAGGAGAACGAAGCGGCTCAGAGGCCCGCCCTTTTAATTGTAGTATCCTCTCAACTTCCTTAGTAATCCACGCTAATATCCGGCAAATCCGCCGCACTTTTTTATAGCCTTAAATTTTGGGTACCTGAAATATTTGAGTTTCTAATTCCGGAAAAAATGGCCATACCGAGGAACGGGATGCGGCCCTGTATTCCCCCTTGACTTCCTTCTTACACGATAGCATCAAAATGGCAATCGCGAACACTTTCTCATTTTCGAGAAAAAAAGGGGAAGGTTAACCACCATTCCGCCGACATTCTTGCAGCCATAACTCCGCAGTACGTGTATTGACAACAAAGCCGATGAGTCCGTTTAATACAGCTGGTCGAACTCTATCTCCAGTATAAAGGACAACTCTCTATCCTAATGCGTTTGAACGTGAGAGGCCTGCAAAATTTCAAAAAATGGTCATTTTGACCTTCCAAAACAGACTTTTTTCTACACAAGGAAAACGAAGCGGCTCAGATGCCCGCCCTTTTAACTGTAGTATCCGCCCATCTTCCTCAGTAATCCACGCTAATATCCGGCAAATCCGCCGCACTTTTTTCTAGCTTTAAATTTTGGGTACCTGTAATATTTGAGTTTCTAATTCCGGAAATAATATCCATACCGAGGAACGGGATGCTGACCTGTATTCCCCCTTGACTTGCTTCTTACTCGATAGCATCAAAATGGCAATCCCGAACACTTTCTGATTTTCGACAAAAAAAGGGGAAGGGTTTAAACCACCATTCCGCCGACATTCTTGCAGCCATAACTCCGCAGTACGTCTAGTGACAACAAAGCCGATGAGTCCGTTGAATACTGCTCGTCGAACTCTATCTCCAGTATAAAGGACAACTCTCTATCCTCCTGCGTTTGAACGTGAGAGGCCAGCAAAATTTCAAAAAATGGTCATTTTGACCTTCCAAAACAGACTTTTTTCTACACAAGGAGAACGAAGCGATTCAGAGGCCCGCCCTTTTATCTGTAGTATCCGCTCATTTTCCTTAGTAATCCACGCTAATATCCGGAAAATCCGCGCCACTTTTTATAGCCTTAAATTTTGGGTACCTGAAATATTTGAGTTTCTAACTCCGGAAATAATGGCCATACCGAGGAACGGGATGCGGCCCTGTATTCCCCTTAGACTTGCTTCTTACACGATAGCATCAAAATGGCAATCGCGAACACTTTCTGATTTTCGAGAAAAACAGGGGAAGGGTTTAAACCACCATTCCGCCGACATTCTTGCAGCCATAACTCCGCTGTACGTGTAGTGACAACAAAGCCGATGAGTCCGTTGAATACAGCTCGTCGAACTCTATCTCCAGTATAAAGGACAACTCTCTATCCTCCTGCGTTTGAACGTGAGAGGCCTGCAAAATTTCAAAAAATGGTCATTTTGACCTTCCAAAACAGACTTTTTTCTACACAAGGAGAACGAAGCTGTTCAGAGGCCCGCCCTTTTAACTGTAGTGTCCCCTCATCTTCCTTAGTAATCCACGCTAATATCCCGCAAATCCGCCGCACTTTTTTATAGCCTTAAATTTTGGGTACCTGAAATATTTGACTTTCTAATTCCGGAAATAATGGCCATACCGAGGAAATTGATGCGGCCCTGTATTCCCCCTTGACTTGCTTCTTAAACGATAGCATCAAAATGGCAATCGCGAACACTTTCTGATTTTCGAGAAAAACCATTCCGCCGACATTCTTGCAGCCATAACTCCGCAGTACGTGTAGTGACAACAAAGCCGATGAGTCCGTTGAATACAGCTCGTCGAACTCTATCTCCAGTATAAAGGACAACTCTCTATCCTCCTGCGTTTGAACGTGAGAGGCCTGCAAAATTTCAAAAAATGGTCATTTTGACCTTCCAAAACAGACTTTTTTCTACACAAGGAGAACGAAGCGGCTCAGAGGCCCGCCCTTTTAACTGTAGCATCCCCTCATCTTCCTTAGTAATCCACGCTAATATCCGGCAAATCCGCCGCACATTTTTTATAGCCTTAAATTTTGGATACCTGAAATATTTGAGTTTCTAATTCCGGAAATAATGGCCAAACCGAGGAACGGGATGCGGCCCTGTATTCCCCCTTGACTTGCTTCTTACACGATAGCATCAAAATGGCAATCGCGAACACTTTCTGATTTTCGAGAAAAAAAGGGGAAGGGTTTAAACCACCATTCCGCCGACATTCTTGCAGCCATAACTCCGCAGTACGTGTAGTGACAACAAAGCCGATGAGTCCGTTGAATACAGCTCGTCGAACTCTATCTCCAGTATAAAGGACAACTCTCTATCCTCCTGCGTTTGAACGTGAGAGCCCTGCAAAATTTCAAAAAATGGTCATTTTGACCTTCCAAAACAGACTTTTTTCTACACAAGGAGAACGAAGCGGTTCAGAGGCCCGCCCTTTTAACTGTAGTGTCCCCTCATCTTCCTTAGTAATCCACGCTAATATCCGGCAAATCCGCCGCACTTTTTTATAGCCTTAAATTTTGGGTACCTGAAATATTTGAGTTTCTAATTCCGGAAATAATGGCCATACCGAGGAACGGGATGCGGCCCTATATTCCCCTTAGACTTGCTTCTTACACGATAGCATCAAAATGGCAATCGCGAACACTTTCTGATTTTCGAGAAAATTCCGCCGACATTCTTGCAGCCATAACTCCGCAGTACGTGTAGTGACAACAAAGCCGATGAGTCCGTTGAATACAGCTCGTCGAACTCTATCTCCAGTATAAAGGACAACTCTCTATCCTCCTGCGTTTGAACGTGAGAGGCCTGCAAAATTTCAAAAATGGTCATTTTCACCTTCCAAAACAGACTTTTTTCTACACAAGGAGAACGAAGCGGACCAGAGGCCCGCCCTTTTAACTGTAGTATCCCCTCATCTTCCTTAGTAATCCACGCTAATATCCGGCAAATCCGCCGCACTTTTTTATAGCCTTAAATTTTGGGTACCTGAAATATTTGAGTTTCTAATTCCGGAAATAATGGCCATATCGAGGAACGGGATGCGGCCCTGTATTCCCCTTTGACTTGCTTCTTACACGATAGCATCAAAATGGCAATCGCGAACACTTTCTGATTTTCGAGAAAAACCATTCCGCCGACATTCTTGCAGCCATAACTCCGCAGTACGTGTAGTGACAACAAAGTCGATGAGTCCGTTGAATACAGCTCTTCGAACTCTATCTCCAGTATAAAGGACAACTCTCTATCCTCCTGCGTTTGAACATGAGAGGCCTGCAAAATTTCAAAAAATGGTCATTTTGACTTTCCAAAACAGACTTTTTTCTACACAAGGAGAACGAAGCGGCTCAGAGGCCCGTTCTTTTAACTGTAGTATCCCCTCATCTTCCTTAGTAATCCAAGCTAATATCCGGCAAATCCGCCGCACTTTTTATAGCCTTAAATTTTGGGTACCTGAAATATTTCAGTTTCTAATTCCGGAAATAATGGCCATACCGAGGAACGGGATGCGGCCCTGTATTCCCCTTAGACTTGCTTCTTACACGATAGCATCAAAATGGCAATCGCGAACACTTTCTGATTTTCGAGAAAAAAAGGGGAAGGGTTTAAACCACCATTCCGCCGACATTCTTGCAGCCATAACTCCGCAGTACGTGTAGTGACAACAAAGCCGATGAGTCCGTTGAATACAGCTCGTCGAACTCTATCTCCAGGATAAAGGACAACTCTCTATCCTCCTGGGTTTGAACGTGAGAGGCCTGCAAAATTTCAAAAAATGGTAATTTTGACCTTCCAAATCAGACTTTTTTCTACACAAGGAGAACGAAGCGGCCCAGAGGCCCGCCCTTTTAACTGTAGTATCCCCTCATATTCCTTAGTAATCCACGCTAATATACGGCAAATCCGCCGCACTTTTTAATAGCCTTAAATTTTGGGTGCCTGAAATATTTGAGTTTCTATTTCCGGAAATAATGGCCATATCGAGGTACGGGATGCGGCCCTGTATTCCCCTTTGACTTGATTCTTACACGATAGCACCAAATTGGCAATCGCGAACACTTTCTGATTTTCGAGAAAAAATGGGGGAGGGTTTAAACCACCATTCCGCCGACATTCTTGCAGCCATAACTCCGTAGTACGTGTAGTGACAACAAAGCCGATGAGTCCGTTGAATACAGCTCGTCGAAATCTATCTCCAGTATAAAGGACAACTCTCTATCCTCCTGCGTTTGAACGTGAGAGGCCTGCAAAATTTCAAAAAATGGTCATTTTGACCTTCCAAAACAGACTTTTTTCTACACAAGGAGAACGAAGCGGCTTAGAGGCCCGCCCTTTTAACTGTAGTATCCCCTCATCTTCCTTAGTAATCCACGCTAATATCCGGCAAATCCGCCGCACTTTTTTATAGCCGTTAAATTTTGGGTACCAGAAATATTTGAGTTTCTAATTCCGGAAATAATGGCCATACCGAGGAACGGGATGCGGCCCTGTATTCCCCCTTGACTTGCTTCTTACACGATAGCATCAAAATGGCAATCGCGAACACTTTCTGATTTTCGAGAAAAAACCACCATTCCGCCGACATTCATGCAGCCATAACTCCGCAGTACGTGTAGTGACAACAAATCCGATGAGTCCGTTGAATACAGCTCGTCGAACTCTATCTCCAGTATAAAGGACAACACTCTATCCTCCGGCGTTTGAATGTGAGAGGCCTGCAAAATTTCAAAAAATGGTCATTTTGACCTTCCAAAACAGGATTTTTTCTACACAAGGAGAACGAAGCGGCTCAGAGGCCCGCCCTTTTAACTGTAGTATCCCCTCATCTGCCTTAGTAATCCTCGCTAATACCCACAAATCCGCCGCACATTTTTATAGTTTTAAATTTTGGGTACCTGAAATATTTGAGTTTCTATTTCAGAAAATAATGGCCATACCGAGGAACGGGATGCGGCCCAATATTCCCCCTTGGCTTGCTTCTTACACGATAGCATCAAAATGGCAATCGCGAACACTTTCTGATTTTCGAGAAAATAAGAGGAAGGTTTTTAAACCACCATTCCGCCGACATTCTTGCAGCCATAACTCCGCAGTACGTGTAGTGACAACAAAGCCGATGAGTCCGTTGAATACAGCTCGTCGAACTCTATCTCCAGTATAATGGACAACTCTCTATCCTCCTGCGTTTGAACGTGAGAGGCCTGCAAAATTTAAAAAAATGGTCATTTTGACTTTCCAAAACAGACTTTTTTCTACACAAGGAGAACGAAGCGGCTCAGACGCCCGCCCTTTTAACTGTAGTATCCCCTCATCTTCCTTAGTAATCCACGCTAATATCCGGCAAATCCGCCGCACTTTTTTATAGCCTTAAATTTTGGGTACCTGAAATATTTGAGTTTCTAATTCCGGAAATAATGGCCATACCGAGGAACGGGATGCGGCCCTGTATTCCCCCTTGACTTGCTTCTTACACGATAGCATCAAAATGGCAATCGCGAACACTTTCTGAATTTCGAGAAAAAAAGGGGAAGGGTTTAAACCACCATTCCGCCGACATTCTTGCAGCCATAACTCCGCAGTACGTGTAGTGACAACAAAGCCGATGAGTAAGTTGAATACAGCTCGTCGAACTCTATCTCCAGTATAAAGGACAACTCTCTATCCTTCTGCGTTTGAACGTGAGAGGCCAGCAAAATTAAAAAAAATGGTCATTTTGACCTTCCAAAACAGACTTTTTTCTACACAAGGAGAACGAAGCGACTCAGAGGCCCGCCCTTTTATCTGTAGTATCCGCTCATCTTCCTTAGTAATCCACGCTAATATCCGGCAAATCCGCCGCACTTTTTTCTAGCCTTAAATTTTGTGTACCTGAAATATTTGAGTTTCTAATTCCGGAAATAATGGACATACCGAGGAACGGGATGCGGCCCTGTCTTCCCCCTTGACTTGCTTCTCACACGATAGCATCAAAAAGGCAATCGCGAACACTCTGATTTTCGAGAAAAAAAGGGGAAGGGTTTAAACCACCATTCCACCGACATTCTTGCAGCCATAACTCCGCAGTACGTGTAGTGACAAAAAAGCCGATGAGTCCGTTGAATACAGCTCGTCGAACTCTATCTCCAGTATAAAGGACAACACTCTATCCTCCAGCGTTTCAATGTGAGAGGCCTGCAAAATTTCAAAAAATGGTCATTTTGACCTTCCAAAACAGACTTTTTCTACACAAGGAGAACGAAGCGGCTCAGAGGCCCGCCCTCTTATCTGTAGTATCCCCTCATCTTCCTTAGTAATCCTCGCTAATACCCCGCAAATCCGCCGCACTTTTTTATAGCCTTAAATTTTGGGTACCTGAAATATGTGAGTTTCTAATTCAGGAAATAATAGCCATACCGAGGAACGGGATGCGGCCCTATAATCCCCCTTGGCTAGCTTCTTACACGATAGCATCAAAATGGCAATCGCGAACACTTTCTGAATTTCGAGAAAAAAAGGGGAACCACCATTCCGCCGACATTCTTGCAGCCATAACTCCGCAGTACGTGTAGTGACAACAAAGCCGATGAGTCCGTTGAATACAGCTCGTCGAACTCTATCTCCAGTATAATGGACAACATTCTATCCTCCTGCGTTTGAACGTGAGAGGCCAGCAAAATTTCAAAAAATGGTCATTTTGACCTTCCAAAACAGACTTTTTTCTACACAACGAGAACGAAGCGACTCAGAGGCCCGCCCTTTTGTCTGTAGTATCCGCTCATCTTCCTTAGTAATCCACGCTAATATCCGGCAAATCCACCGCACTTTTTTATAGCCTTAAATTTTGGGTACCTGAAATATTTGAGTTTCTAATTCCGGAAATAATGGCCATACCGAGGAACGGGATGCGGCCCTGTATTCCCCCTTGACTTGCTTCTTACACGATAGTATCAAAATGGCAATCGCGAACACTTTCTGATTTTCGAGAAAAAACCACCATTCCGCCGACATTCTTGCAACCATAACTCCGCAGTACGTGTAGTGACAACAAAGCCGATGAGTCCGTTGAATACAGCTCGTCGAACTCTATCTCCAGTATAAAGGACAACTCTCTATCCTCCTGCGTTTGAACGTGAGAGGCCTGCAAATTTTCAAAAAATGGTCATTTTTACCTTCCAAAACAGATTTTTTTCTACACAAATAGAACGAAGCGGCTCAGAGGCCCGTTCTTTTAACTGTAGTATCCCCTCTTCTTCCTTAGTAATCCACGCTAATATCCAGCAAATCCGCCGCACTTTTTTATAGCCTTAAATTTTGGGTACCTGAAATATTTGAGTTTCTAATTCCGGAAATAATGGCCATACCGAGGAACGGGATGCGGCCCTGTATTCCCCCTTGACTTGCTTCTTACACGATACCATCAAAATGGCAATCGCGAACACTTTCTGATTTTCGAGAAAAAAAGGGGAACCACCATTCCGCCGACATTCTTGCAGCCATAACTCCGCAGTACGTGTAGTGACAACAAAGCCAATGAGTCCGTTGAATACAGCTCGTCGAACTCTGTCTCCAGTATAAAGGACAACTCTCTATCCTCCTGCGTTTGAACGTGAGAGGCCTGCAAATTTTCAAAAAATGGTCATTTTCACCTCCCAAAACAGACTTTTTTCTACACAAGGAGAACGAAGCGGATCAGAGGCCCGCCCTTTTAACTGTAGTATCCCCTCATCTTCCTTAGTAATCCACGCTAATATCCGGCAAATCCGCCGCACTTTTTTATAGCCTTAAATTTTGGGTACCTGAAATATTTGAGTTTCTAATTCCGGAAATAATGGCCATACCGAGGAACGGGATGCGGCCCTATATTCCCCTTAGACTTGCTTCTTACACGATAGCATCAAAATGGCAATCGCCAACACTTTCTGATTTTCGAGAAAATTCCGCAGACATTCTTGCAGCCATAACTCCGCAGTACGTGTAGTGACAACAAAGCCGATGAGTCCGTTGAATACAGCTCGTCGAACTCTATCTCCAGTATAAAGGACAACTCTCTATCCTCCTGCGTTTGAACGTGAGAGGCCTGCAAAATTTCAAAAAATGGTCATTTTGACCTTCCAAAACAGACTTTTTTCTACACAAGGAGAACGAAGCGGCCCAGAGGCCCGCCCTTTTAACTGTAGTATCCCCTCATCTTCCTTAGTAATCCACGCTAATATCCGGCAAATCCGCCGCACTTTTTTATAGCCTTAAATATTGGGTACCTGAAATATTTGAGTTTCTAATTCCGGAAATAATGGCCATATCGAGGAACGGGATGCGGTCCTGTATTCCCCTTTGACTTGCTTCTTACACGATAGCATCAAAATGGCAATCGCGAACACTTTCTGATTTTCGAGAAAAACCATTCCGCCGACATTCTTGCAGCCATAACTCCGCAGTACGTGTAGTGACAACAACGCCGATGAGTCCGTTGAATACAGCTCGTCCAACTCTATCTCCAGTATAAAGGACGACTCTCTATCCTCCTGCGTTAGAACGTGAGAGGCCTGCAAATTTTCAAAAAATGGTCATTTTGACCTTCCAAAACAGACTTTTTTCTACACAAGGAGAACGAAGCGGCCCAGAGGCCCGCCCTTTTAACTGTAGTATCCCCTCATCTTCCTTAGTAATCCACGCTAATATACGGCAAATCGCCGCACTTTTTTATAGCCTTAAATTTTGGGTACCTGAAATATTTGAGTTTCTAATTCCGGAAATAATGGCCATTTCGAGGAACGGGATGCGGCCCTGTATTCCCCTTTGACTTGATTCTTACACGATAGCATCAAAATGGCAATCGCGAACACTTTCTGATTTTCGAGAAAAAATGGGGGAGGGTTTAAACCACCATTCCGCCGACATTCTTGCAGCCATAACTCCGCAGTACGTGTAGTGACAACAAAGCCGATGAGTCCGTTGAATACAGCTCGTCGAAATCTATCTCCAGTATAAAGGACAACTCTCTATCCTCCTGCGTTTGAACGTGAGAGGCCAGCAAAATTTAAAAAAATGGTCATTTTGACCTTCCAAAACAGACTTTTTTCTACACAAGGAGAACGAAGCGACTCAGAGGCCCGCCCTTTTATCTGTAGTATCCGCTCATCTTCCTTAGTAATCCACGCTAATATCCGGCAAATCCGCCGCACTTTTTTCTAGCCTTAAATTTTGGATACCTGAAATATTTGAGTTTCTAATTCCGGAAATAATGGACATACCGAGGAACGGGATGCGGCCCTGTCTTCCCCCTTGACTTGCTTCTCACACGATAGCATCAAAATGGCAATCGCGAACACTCTGATTTTCGAGAAAAAAAGTGGAAGGGTTTAAACCACCATTCCACCGACATTCTTGCAGCCATAACTCCGCAGTACGTGTAGTGACAACAAAGCCGATGAGTCCGTTGAATACAGCTCGTCGAACTCTATCTCCAGTATAAAGGACAACACTCTATCCTCCAGCGTTTCAATGTGAGAGGCCTGCATAATTTCAAAAAATGGTCATTTTGACCTTCCAAAACAGACTTTTTTCTACACAAGGAGAACGAAGCGGCTCAGAGGCCCGCCCTCTTAACTGTAGTATCCCCTCATCTTCCTTAGTAATCCTCGCTAATACCCCGCAAATCCGCCGCACTTTTTTATAGCCTTAAATTTTGGGTACCTGAAATATTTGAGTTTTTAATTCAGGAAATAATAGCCATACCGAGGAACGGGATGCGGCCCTATATTCCCCCTTGGCTAGCTTCTTACACGATAGCATCAAAATGGCAATCGCGAACACTTTCTGAATTTCGAGTAAAAAAGGGGAACCACCATTCCGCCGACATTCTTGCAGCCATAACTCCGCAGTACGTGTAGTGACAACAAAGCCGATGAGTCCGTTGAATACAGCTCGTCGAACTCTATCTCCAGTATAATGGACAACATTCTATCCTCCTGCGTTTGAACGTGAGAGGCCAGCAAAATTTCAAAAAATGGTCATTTTGACCTTCCAAAACAGACTTTTTTCTACACAACGAGAACGAAGCGACTCAGAGGCCCGCCCTTTTGTCTGTAGTATCCGCTCATCTTGCTTAGTAATCCACGCTAATATCCGGCAAATCCGCCGCACTTTTTTATAGCCTTAAATTTTGGGTACCTGAAATATTTGAGTTTCTAATTCCGGAAATAATGGCCATACCGAGGAACGGGATGCGGCCCTGTATTCCCCCTTGACTTGCTTCTTACACGATAGTATCAAAATGGCAATCGCGAACACTTTCTGATTTTCGAGAAAAAACCACCATTCCGCCGACATTCTTGCAACCATAACTCCGCAGTACGTGTAGTGACAACAAAGCCGATGAGTCCGTTGAATACAGCTCGTCGAACTCTATCTCCAGTATAAAGGGCAACTCTCTATCCTCCTGCGTTTGAACGTGAGAGGCCTGCAAATTTTCAAAAAATGGTCATTTTTACCTTCCAAAACAGACTTTTTTCTACACAAGGAGAACGAAGCGGCTCAGAGGCCCGTTCTTTTAACTGTAGTATCCCCTCTTCTTCCTTAGTAATCCACGCTAATATCCCGCAAATCCGCCGCACTTTTTTATAGCCTTAAATTTTGGGTACCTGAAATATTTGAGTTTCTAATTCCGGAAATAATGGCCATACCGAGGAACGGGATGCGGCCCTGTATTCCCCCTTGACTTGCTTCTTACACGATACCATCAAAATGGCAATCGCGAACACTTTCTGATTTTCGAGAAAAAAAGGGGAACCACCATTCCGCCGACATTCTTGCAGCCATAACTCCGCAGTACGTGTAGTGACAACAAAGCCAATGAGTCCGTTGAATACAGCTCGTCGAACTCTGTCTCCAGTATAAAGGACAACTCTCTATCCTCCTGCGTTTGAACGTGAGAGGCCTGCAAATTTTCAAAAAATGGTCATTTTCACCTCCCAAAACAGACTTTTTTCTACACAAGGAGAACGAAGCGGATCAGAGGCCCGCCCTTTTAACTGTAGTATCCCCTCATCTTCCTTAGTAATCCACGCTAATATCCGGCAAATCCGCCGCACTTTTTTATAGCCTTAAATTTTGGGTACCTGAAATATTTGAGTTTCTAATTCCGGAAATAATGGCCATACCGAGGAACGGGATGCGGCCCTATATTCCCCTTAGACTTGCTTCTTACACGATAGCATCAAAATGGCAATCGCCAACACTTTCTGATTTTCGAGAAAATTCCGCCGACATTCTTGCAGCCATAACTCCGCAGTACGTGTAGTGACAACAAAGCCGATGAGTCCGTTGAATACAGCTCGTCGAACTCTATCTCCAGTATAAAGGACAACTCTCTATCCTCCTGCGTTTGAACGTGAGAGGCCTGCAAAATTTCAAAAAATGGTCATTTTGACCTTCCAAAACAGACTTTTTTCTACACAAGGAGAACGAAGCGGCCCAGAGGCCCGCCCTTTTCACTGTAGTATCCCCTCATCTTCCTTAGTAATCCACGCTAATATCCGGCAAATCCGCCGCACTTTTTTATAGCCTTAAATATTGGGTACCTGAAATATTTGAGTTTCTAATTCCGGAAATAATGGCCATATCGAGGAACGGGATGCGGTCCTGTATTCCCCTTTGACTTGCTTCTTACACGATAGCATCAAAATGGCAATCGCGAACACTTTCTGATTTTCGAGAAAAACCATTCCGCCGACATTCTTGCAGCCATAACTCCGCAGTACGTGTAGTGACAACAAAGCCGATGAGTCCGTTGAATACAGCTCTTCGAACTCTATCTCCAGTATAAAGGACAACTCTCTATCCTCCTGCGTTTGAACATGAGAGGCCTGCAAAATTTCAAAAAATGGTCATTTTGACCTTCCAAAACAGACTTTTTTCTACTCAAGGAGAACGAAGCGGCTCAGAGGCCCGTTCTTTTAACTGTAGTATCCCCTCATCTTCCTTAGTAATCCAAGCTAATATCCGGCAAATCCGCCGCACTTTTTATAGCCTTAAATTTTGGGTACCTGAAATATTTGAGTTTCTAATTCCGGAAATAATGGCCATACCGAGGAACGGGATGCGGCCCTTTATTCCCCTTAGACTTGCTTCTTACACGATAGCATCAAAATGGCAATCGCGAACACTTTCTGATTTTCGAGAAAAAAAGGGGAAGGGTTTAAACCACCATTCCGCCGACATTCTTGCAGCCATAACTCCGCAGTACGTGTAGTGACAACAACGCCGATGAGTCCGTTGAATACAGCTCGTCCAACTCTATCTCCAGTATAAAGGACGACTCTCTATCCTCCTGCGTTTGAACGTGAGAGGCCTGCAAATTTTCAAAAAATGGTCATTTTGACCTTCCAAAACAGACTTTTTTCTACACAAGGAGAACGAAGCGGCCCAGAGGCCCGCCCTTTTAACTGTAGTATCCCCTCATCTTCCTTAGTAATCCACGGTAATATACGGCAAATCGCCGCACTTTTTTATAGCCTTAAATTTTGGGTACCTGAAATATTTGAGTTTCTAATTCCGGAAATAATGGCCATTTCGAGGAACGGGATGCGGCCCTGTATTCCCCTTTGACTTGATTCTTACACGATAGCATCAAAATGGCAATCGCGAACACTTTCTGATTTTCGAGAAAAAATGGGGGAGGGTTTAAACCACCATTCCGCCGACATTCTTGCAGCCATAACTCCGCAGTACGTGTAGTGACAACAAAGCCGATGAGTCCGTTGAATACAGCTCGTCGAAATCTATCTCCAGTATAAAGGACAACTCTCTATCCTCCTGCGTTTGAACGTGAGAGGCCAGCAAAATTTAAAAAAATGGTCATTTTGACCTTCCAAAACAGACTTTTTTCTACACAAGGAGAACGAAGCGACTCAGAGGCCCGCCCTTTTATCTGTAGTATCCGCTCATCTTCCTTAGTAATCCACGCTAATATCCGGCAAATCCGCCGCACTTTTTTCTAGCCTTAAATTTTGGATACCTGAAATATTTGAGTTTCTAATTCCGGAAATAATGGACATACCGAGGAACGGGATGCGGCCCTGTCTTCCCCCTTGACTTGCTTCTCACACGATAGCATCAAAATGGCAATCGCGAACACTCTGATTTTCGAGAAAAAAAGTGGAAGGGTTTAAACCACCATTCCACCGACATTCTTGCAGCCATAACTCCGCAGTACGTGTAGTGACAATAAAGCCGATGAGTCCGTTGAATACAGCTCGTCGAACTCTATCTCCAGTATAAAGGACAACACTCTATCCTCCAGCGTTTCAATGTGAGAGGCCTGCATAATTTCAAAAAATGGTCATTTGGCCTTCCAAAACAGACTTTTTTCTACACAAGGAGAACGAAGCGGCTCAGAGGCCCGCCCTCTTAACTGTAGTATCCCCTCATCTTCCTTAGTAATCCTCGCTAATACCCCGCAAATCCGCCGCACTTTTTTATAGCCTTAAATTTTGGGTACCTGAAATATTTGAGTTTTTAATTCAGGAAATAATAGCCATACCGAGGAACGGGATGCGGCCCTATATTCCCCCTTGGCTAGCTTCTTACACGATAGCATCAAAATGGCAATCGCGAACACTTTCTGAATTTCGAGTAAAAAAGGGGAACCACCATTCCGCCGACATTCTTGCAGCCATAACTCCGCAGTACGTGTAGTGACAACAAAGCCGATGAGTCCGTTGAATACAGCTCGTCGAACTCTATCTCCAGTATAATGGACAACATTCTATCCTCCTGCGTTTGAACGTGAGAGGCCAGCAAAATTTCAAAAAATGGTCATTTTGACCTTCCAAAACAGACTTTTTTCTACACAAGGAGAACGAAGCGACTCAGAGGCCCGCCCTTTTGTCTGTAGTATCCGCTCATCTTCCTTAGTAATCCACGCTAATATCCGGCAAATCCGCCGCACTTTTTTCTAGCCTTAAATTTTGGGTACCTGAAATATTTGAGTTTCTAATTCCGGAAATAATGGCCATACCGAGGAACGGGATGCGGCCCTGTATTCCCCCTTGACTTGCTTCCTACACGATAGTATCAAAATGGCAATCGCGAACACTTTCTAATTTTCGAGAAAAAACCACCATTCCGCCGACATTCTTGCAGCCATAACTCCGCAGTACGTGTAGTGACAACAAAGCCGATGAGTCCGTTGAATACAGCTCGTCGAACTCTATCTCCAGTATAAAGGACAACTCTCTATCCTCCTGCGTTTGAACGTGAGAGGCCTGCAAATTTTCAAAAAATGGTCATTTTTACCTTCCAAAACAGACTTTTTTCTACACAAGGAGAACGAAGCGGCTCAGAGGCCCGTTCTTTTAACTGTAGTATCCCCTCTTCTTCCTTAGTAATCCACGCTAATATCCCGCAAATCCGCCGCACTTTTTTATAGCCTTAAATTTTGGGTACCTGAAATATTTGAGTTTCTAATTCCGGAAATAATGGCCATACCGAGGAACGGGATGCGGCCCTGTATTCCCCCTTGACTTGCTTCTTACACGATACCATCAAAATGGCAATCGCGAACACTTTCTGATTTTCGAGAAAAAAAGGGGAACCACCATTCCGCCGACATTCTTGCAGCCATAACTCCGCAGTACGTGTAGTGACAACAAAGCCAATGAGTCCGTTGAATACAGCTCGTCGAACTCTATCTCCAGTATAAAGGACAACTCTCTATCCTCCTGCGTTTGAACGTGAGAGGCCTGCAAAATTTCAAAAAATGGTCATTTTCACCTCCCAAAACAGACTTTTTTCTACACAAGGAGAACGAAGCGGATCAGAGGCCCGCCCTTTTAACTGTAGTATCCCCTCATCTTCCTTAGTAATCCACGCTAATATCCGGCAAATCCGCCGCACTTTTTTCTAGCCTTAAATTTTGGGTACCTGAAATATTTGAGTTTCTAATTCCGGAAATAATGGCCATATCGAGGAACGGGATGCGGCCCTGTATTCCCCTTTGACTTGATTCTTACACGATAGCATCAAAATGGCAATCGCGAACACTTTCTGATTTTCGAGAAAAAATGGGGGAGGGTTTATACCACCATTCCGCCGACATTCTTGCAGCCATAACTCCGCAGTACGTGTAGTGACAACAAAGCCGATGAGTCCGTTGAATACAGCTCGTCGAACTCTATCTCCAGTATAAAGGACAACTCTCTATCCTCCTGCGTTTGAACGTGAGAGGCCTGCAAAATTTCAAAAAATGGTCATTTTGACCTTCCAAAACAGACTTTTTTCTACACAAGGAGAACGAAGCGGCCCAGAGGCCCGCCCTTTTAACTGTAGTATCCCCTCATCTTCCTTAGTAATCCACGCTAATATCCGGCAAATCCGCCGCACTTTTTTATAGCCTTAAATTTTGGGTACCTGAAATATTTGAGTTTCTAATTCCGGAAATAATGGCCATACCGAGGAACGGGATGCGGCCCTGTATTCCCCCTTGACTTGCTTCTTACACGATAGCATCAAAATGGCAATCGCGAACACTTTCTGATTTTCGAGGAAAAACCATTCCGCCGACATTCTTGCAGCCATAACTCCGCAGTACGTGTAGTGACAACAAAGCCGATGAGTCCGTTGAATACACCTCTTCGAACTCTATCTCCAGTATAAAGGACAACTCTCTATCCTCCTGCGTTTGAACATGAGAGGCCTGCAAAATTTCAAAAAATGGTCATTTTGACCTTCCAAAACAGACTTTTTTCTACACAAGGAGAACGAAGCGGCTCAGAGGCCCGTTCTTTTAACTGTAGTATCCCCTCATCTTCCTTAGTAATCCAAGCTAATATCCGGCAAATCCGCCGCACTTTTTATAGCCTTAAATTTTGGGTACCTGAAATATTTGAGTTTCTAATTCCGGAAATAATGGCCATACCGAGGAACGGGATGCGGCCCTGTATTCCCCTTAGACTTGCTTCTTACACGATAGCATCAAAATGGCAATCGCGAACACTTTCTGATTTTCGAGAAAAAAAGGGGAAGGGTTTAAACCACCATTCCGCCGACATTCTTGCAGCCATAACTCCGCAGTACGTGTAGTGACAACAAAGCCGATGAGTCCGTTGAATACAGCTCGTCGAACTCTATCTCCAGTATAAAGGACAACTCTCTATCCTCCTGCGTTTGAACGTGAGAGGCCTGCAAAATTTCAAAAAATGGTCATTTTGACCTTCCAAAACAGACTTTTTTCTACACAAGGAGAACGAAGCGGCCCAGAGGCCCGCCCTTTTAACTGTAGTATCCCCTCATCTTCCTTAGTAATCCACGCTAATATACGGCAAATCCGCCGCACTTTTTTATAGCCTTAAATTTTGGGTACCTGAAATATTTGAGTTTCTAATTCCGGAAATAATGGCCATATCGAGGAACGGTATGCGGCCCTGTATTCCCCTTTGACTTGATTCTTACACGATAGCATAAAAATGGCAATCGCGAACACTTTCTGATTTTCGAGAAAAAATGGGGGAGGGTTTAAACCACCATTCCGCCGACATTCTTGCAGCCATAACTCCGCAGTACGTGTAGTGACAACAAAGCCGATGAGTCCGTTGAATACAGCTCGTCGAAATCTATCTCCAGTATAAAGGACAACTCTCTATCCTCCTGCGTTTGAACGTGAGAGGCCTGCAAAATTTCAAAAAATGGTCATTTTGACCTTCCAAAACAGACTTTTTTCTACACAAGGAGAACGAAGCGGCTCAGAGGCCCGCCCTTTTAACTGTAGTATCCCCTCATCTTCCTTAGTAATCCACGCTAATATCCGGCAAATCCGCCGCACTTTTTTATAGCCTTAAATTTTGGGTACCTGAAATATTTGAGTTTCTAATTCCGGAAATAATGGCCATACCGAGGAACGGGATGCGGCCCTGTATTCCCCCTTGACTTGCTTCTTACACGATACCATCAAAATGGCAATCGCGAACACTTTCTGATTTTCGAGAAAAAACCACCATTCCGCCGACATTCATGCAGCCATAACTCCGCAGTACGTGTAGTGACAACAAAGCCGATGAGTCCGTTGAATACAGCTCGTCGAACTCTATCTCCAGTATAAAGGACAACTCTCTATCCTCCTGCGTTTGAACGTGAGAGGCCTGCAAATTTTCAAAAAATGGTCATTTTTACCTTCAAAAACAGACTTATTTCTACACAAGGAGAACGAAGCGGCTCAGAGGCCCGTTCTTTTAACTGTAGTATCCCCTCTTCTTCCTTAGTAATCCACGCTAATATCCCGCAAATCCGCCGCACTTTTTTATAGCCTTAAATTTTGGGTACCTGAAATATTTGAGTTTCTAATTCCGGAAATAATGGCCATACCGAGGAACGGGATGCGGCCCTGTATTCCCCCTTGACTTGCTTCTTACACCATACCATCAAAATGGCAATCGCGAACACTTTCTGATTTTCGAGAAAAAAAGGGGAACCACCATTCCGCCGACATTCTTGCAGCCATAACTCCGCAGTACGTGTAGTGACAACAAAGCCAATGAGTCCGTTGAATACAGCTCGTCGAACTCTATCTCCAGTATAAAGGACAACTCTCTATCCTCCTGCGTTTGAACGTGAGAGGCCTGCAAAATTTCAAAAAATGGTCATTTTCACCTCCCAAAACAGACTTTTTTCTACACAAGGAGAACGAAGCGGATCAGAGGCCCGCCCTTTTAACTGTAGTATCCCCTCATCTTCCTTAGTAATCCACGCTAATATCCGGCAAATCCGCCGCACTTTTTTATAGCCTTAAATTTTGGGTACCTGAAATATTTGAGTTTCTAATTCCGGAAATAATGGCCATACCGAGGAACGGGATGCGGCCCTATATTCCCCTTAGACTTGCTTCTTACACGATAGCATCAAAATGGCAATCGCGAATACTTTCTGATTTTCGAGAAAATTCCGCCGACATTCTTGCAGCCATAACTCCGCAGTACGTGTAGTGACAACAAAGCCGATGAGTCCGTTGAATACAGCTCGTCGAACTCTATCTCCAGTATAAAGGACAACTCTCTATCCTCCTGCGTTTGAACGTGAGAGGCCTGCAAAATTTCAAAAAATGGTCATTTTGACCTTCCAAAACAGACTTTTTTCTACACAAGGAGAACGAAGCGGCCCAGAGGCCCGCCCTTTTAAATGTAGTATCCCCTCATCTTCCTTAGTAATCCACGCTAATATACGGCAAATCCGCCGCACTTTTTTATAGCCTTAAATTTTGGGTACCTGAAATATTTGAGTTTCTAATTCCGGAAATAATGGCCATATCGAGGAACGGGATGCGGCCCTGTATTCCCCTTTGACTTGATTCTTACACGATAGCATCAAAATGGCAATCGCGAACACTTTCTGATTTTCGAGAAAAAATGGGGGAGGGTTTAAACCACCATTCCGCCGACATTCTTGCAGCCATAACTCCGCAGTACGTGTAGTGACAACAAAGCCGATGAGTCCGTTGAATACAGCTCGTCGAAATCTATCTCCAGTATAAAGGACAACTCTCTATCCTCCTGCGTTTGAACGTGAGAGGCCAGCAAAATTTAAAAAAATGGTCATTTTGACCTTCCAAAACAGACTTTTTTCTACACAAGGAGAACGAAGCGACTCAGAGGCCCGCCCTTTTATCTGTAGTATCCGCTCATCTTCCTTAGTAATCCACGCTAATATCCGGCAAATCCGCCGCACTTTTTTCTAGCCTTAAATTTTGTGTACCTGAAATATTTGAGTTTCTAATTCCGGAAATAATGGACATACCGAGGAACGGGATGCGGCCCTGTCTTCCCCCTTGACTTGCTTCTCACACGATAGCATCAAAATGGCAATCGCGAACACTCTGATTTTCGAGAAAATAAGAGGAAGGTTTTAAACCACCATTCCGCCGACATTCTTGCAGCCATAACTCCGCAGGACGTGTAGTGACGACAAAGCCGATGAGTCCGTTGAATACAGCTCGTCGAACTCTATCTCCAGTATAAAGGACAACACTCTATCCTCCAGCGTTTCAATGTGAGAGGCCTGCAAAATTTCAAAAAATGGTCATTTTGACCTTCCAAAACAGACATTTATCTACACAAGGAGAACGAAGCGGCTCAGAGGCCCGCCCTCTTAACTGTAGTATCCCCTCATCTTCCTTAGTAATCCTCGCTAATACCCCGCAAATCCGCCGCACTTTTTTATAGCCTTAAATTTTGGGTACCTGAAATATTTGAGTTTCTAATTCAGGAAATAATAGCCATACCGAGGAACGGGATGCGGCCCTATATTCCCCCTTGGCTAGCTTCTTACACGATAGCATCAAAATGGCAATCGCGAACACTTTCTGAATTTCGAGAAAAAAAGGGGAACCACCATTCCGCCGACATTCTTGCAGCCATAACTCCGCAGTACGTGTAGTGACAACAAAGCCGATGAGTCCGTTGAATACAGCTCGTCGAACTCTATCTCCAGTATAATGGACAACATTCTATCCTCCTGCGTTTGAACGTGAGAGGCCAGCAAAATTTCAAAAAATGGTCATTTTGACCTTCCAAAACAGACTTTTTTCTACACAAGGAGAACGAAGCGACTCAGAGGCCCGCCCTTTTGTCTGTAGTATCCGCTCATCTTCCTTAGTAATCCACGCTAATATCCGGCAAATCCGCCGCACTTTTTTCTAGCCTTAAATTTTGGGTACCTGAAATATTTGAATTTCTAATTCCGGAAATAATGGCCATACCGAGGAACGGGATGCGGCCCTGTATTCCCCCTTGACTTGCTTCTTACACGATAGTATCAAAATGGCAATCGCGAACACTTTCTGATTTTCGAGAAAAAACCCCCATTCCGCCGACATTCTTGCAGCCATAACTCCGCAGTACGTGTAGTGACAACAAAGCCGATGAGTCCGTTGAATACAGCTCGTCGAACTCTATCTCCAGTATAAAGGACAACTCTCTATCCTCCTGCGTTTGAACGTGAGAGGCCTGCAAAATTTCAAAAAATGGTCATTTTCACCTCCCAAAACAGACTTTTTTCTACACAAGGAGAACGAAGCGGATCAGAGGCCCGCCCTTTTAACTGTTACTCTATCTCCAGTATAAAGGACAACTCTCTATCCTCCTGCGTTTGAACGTGAGAGGCCTGCAAATTTTCAAAAAATGGTCATTTTGACCTTCCAAAACAGACTTTTTTCTACACAAGGAGAACGAAGCGGCTCAGATGCCCGCCCTTTTAACTGTAGTATCCCCTCATCTTCTTTAGTAATCCACGCTAATATCCGGCAAATCCGCCGCACTTTTTTATAGCCTTAAATTTTGGGTACCTGAAATATTTGAGTTTCTAATTCCGGAAATAATGGCCATACCGAGGAACGGGATGCGGCCCTGTATTCCTCCTTGACTTGCTTCTTACACGATAGCATCAAAATGGCAATCGCGAACACTTTCTAATTTTCGAGAAAAACCTCCATTCCACCGACATTCTTGCAGCCATAACTCCGCTGTACGTGTAGTGACAACAAAGCCGATGTGTCCGTTGAATACAGCTCGTCGAACTCTATCTCCAGTATAAAGGACAACTCTCTATCCTCCTGCGTTTGAACGTGAGAGGCCAGCAAAATTTCAAAAAATGGTCATTTTTACCTTCCAAAACAGACTTTTTTCTACACAAGGAGAACGAAGCGGCTCAGAGGCCCGCCCTTTTATCTGTAGTATCCGCTCATCTTCCTTAGTAATCCACGCTAATATCCGGCAAATCCGCCGCACTTTTTTTCTGGCCTTAAATTTTGCGTACCTGAAATATTTGTGTTTCTAATTCAGGAAATAATGGCCATACCGAGGAACGGGATGCGGCCCTGTTTTCTCCCTCGACTTGTTTCTTACACGATAGCATCAAAATGGCAATCGCGAACACTTTCTGATTTTCGAGAAAAAAAGGGGAAGAGTTTAAGCCACCATTCCGCCGACATTCTTGCAGCCATAACTCCGCAGTACGTGTACTGACAACAAAGCCGATGAGTCCGATGAATACAGCTCGTCGAACTCTATCTCCAGTATAAAGGACAACTCTCTATCCTCCTGCGTTTGAACGTGAGAGGCCTGCAAAATTTCAAAAAATGGTCATTTTGACCTTCCAAAACAGACTTTTTTCTACACAAGGAGAACGAAGCGGCTCAGAGGCCCGCCCTTTTATCTGTAGTATCCGCTCATCTTCCTTAGTAATACACGCTAATATCCGGCAAATCCGCCGCACTTTTTTCTAGCCTTAAATTTTGGGTACCTGAAATATTTGAGTTTCTAATTCAGGAAATATTGGCCATAACGAGGAACGGGATGCGGCCCTGTATTCCCCCTTGGCTTGCTTCCTACACGATAGCATCAAAATGGCAAAGCCGATGAGTCCGTTGAATACAGCTCGTCGAACTCTATCTCCAGTATAAAGGACAACTCTCTATCCTCCTGCGTTTGACTGTGAGAGGCCTGCAAAATTTCAAAAATTGGTCATTTTGACATTCCAAAACAGACTTTTTTCTATACAAGGAGAACGAAGCGGCTCAGAGGCCCGCCCTTTTATCTGTAGTATGCGCTCATTTTCCTTAGTAATCCACGCTAATATCCGGCAAATCCGCCGCACTTTTTTCTACCCTTAAATTTTGCGTAAATGAAATATTTGAGTTTCTAATTCAGGAATTAATGGCCAAACCGAGAAACGGGATGCGGCCCTGTATTCCCACTTGACTTGCTTCTTACACGATAGCATCAAAATGGCAATCGCGAACACTTTCTGATTTTCGAGAAAAAAAGGGGAAGAGTTTAAACCACCATTCCGCCGACATCCTTGCAGCCATAACTCGGCCGTACGTGTAGTGACAAATAAAGCCGATGAGTCCGATGAATACAGCTCGTCGAACTCTATCTCCAGTATAAAGGACAACTCTCTATCCTCCTGCGTTTGAACGTGAGAGGCCTGCAAAATTTCAAAAAATGGTCATTTTGACCTTCCAAAACAGACTTTTTTCTACACAAGGAGAACGAAGCGGCTCAGAGGCCCGCCCTTTTATCTGTAGTATCCGCTCATCTTCCTTAGTAATACACGCTAATATCCGGCAAATCCGCCGCACTTTTTTCTAGCCTTAAATTTTGGGTACCTGAAATATTTGAGTTTCTAATTCAGGAAATATTGGCCATAACGAGGAACGGGATGCGGCCCTGTATTCCCCCTTGGCTTGCTTCCTACACGATAGCATCAAAATGGCAAAGCCGATGAGTCCGTTGAATACAGCTCGTCGAACTCTATCTCCAGTATAAAGGACAACTCTCTATCCTCCTGCGTTTGACTGTGAGAGGCCTGCAAAATTTCAAAAAATGGTCATTTTGATCTTCCAAAACAGCCTTCTTTCTACACAAGGAGAACGAAGCGGCTCAGAAACCCGCCCTTTTAACTGTAGTATCCGCTCATCTTCCTTAGTAATCCACGCTAATATCCGGCAAATCCGCCGCACTTTTTTCTAGCCTTAAATTTTGGGTACCTGAAATATTTGAGTTTCTAATTCCGGAAATAATGGCCATATCGAGGAACGGGATGCGGCCCTGTATTCCCCTTTGACTTGCTTCTTACACGATAGCATCAAAATGGCAATCGCGAACACTTTCTGATTTTCGAGAAAAAATGGGGGAGGGTTTAAACCACCATTCCGCCAACATTCTTGCAGCCATAACTCCGCAGTACGTGTAGTGACAACAAAGCCGATGAGTCCGTTGAATAGAGCTCGTCGAACTCTATCTCCAGTATAAAGGACAACTCTCTATCCTCCTGCGTTTGAACGTGAGAGGCCTGCAAAATTTCAAAAAATGGTCATTTTGACCTTCCAAAACAGACTTTTTTCTACACAAGGAGAACGAAGCGGCTCAGAGGCCCGCCCTTTTATCTGTAGTATCCGCTCATCTTCCTTAGTAATCCACGCTAATATCCGGCAAATCCGCCGCACTTTTTTTCTGGCCTTAAATTTTGGGTACCTGAAATATTTGAGTTTCTATTTCCGGAAATAATGGCATACCGAGGAACGGGATGCGGCCCTCTATTCCCCATTGACTTGCTTCTTACACGATAGCATCAAAATGGCAATCGCGAACACTTTCTGAATTTCGAAAAAAAAAAGGGGAAGGTAAACCACCATTCCGCCGACATTCTTGCAGCCATAACTCCGCAGTACGTGTAGTGACAACAAAGCCGATGAGTAAGTTGAATACAGCTCGTCGAACTCTATCTCCAGTATAAAGGACAACTCTCTATCCTCCTGCGTTTGAACGTGAGAGGCCTGCAAAATTAAAAAAAATGGTCATTTTGACCTTCCAAATCATACTTTTTTCTTCACAAGTAGAACGAAGCGGCTCAGATTCCCGCCCTTTTAACTGTAGTATCCCCTCATCTTCCTTAGTAATCCACGCTAATATCCGGCAAATCCGCCGCACTTTTTTATAGCCTTAAATTTTGGGTACCTGAAATATTTGAGTTTCTAATTCCGGAAATAATGGTCATACCCAGGAACGGGATGCGGCCCTGTATTCCCCCTTGACTTGCTTCTTACACGAGAGCATCAAAATGGCAATCGCGAACACACTCTGATTTTTGAGAAAAAAAAGGACATTATTGCAGCCATAACTGCGCTGTACCTGTAGTGACAACAAAGCCGATGAGTCCGTTGAATACAGCTCGTCGAACTCTATCTCCAGTATAAAGGACAACTCTCTATCCTCCAGCGTTTGAACGTGAGAGGCCTGCAAATTTTCAAAACATGGAGAACGAAGCGTCTCAGAGGCCCGCCCTTTTAACTGTAGTATCCCCTCATTTTTATTAGTAATCCACCCTAATATCCGGCAAATCCGCCGCACTTTTTTATAGCCTTAAATTTTGGGTACCTGAAATATTTGAGGTTGTAATTCCGGAAATAATGGCCATACCGTGGAAAGGGATGCGGCCCTGTGTTCCCCCTTGACTTGCTTCTTACACGATAGCATCAAAATGGCAATCGCGAACACTTTCTGATTTTCGAGAAAAAAAGGGGAAGGGTTTAAGCAACCATTCCGCCGACATTCTTGCAGCCATAACTCCGCAGTACGTGTAGCGACAACAAAGCCGATGAGTCCGATGAATACAGCTCGTCGAACTCCATCTCCAGTATAGCCTTAAATTTTGGGTACCTGTAATATTTGAGTTTCTAATTCAGGAAATATTGGCCATAACGAGGAACGGGATGCGGCCCTGTATTCCCCCTTGGCTTGCTTCCTACACGATAGCATCAAAATGGCAAAGCCGATGAGTCCGTTGAATACAGCTCGTCGAACTCTATCTCCAGTATAAAGGACAACTCTCTATCCTCCTGCGTTTGAACGTGAGAGGCCTGCAAAATTTCAAAAAATGGTCATTTTAATCTTCCAGAACAGACTTTTTTCTACACAAGGAGAACGAAGCGGCTCAGAGGCCCGCCCTTTTAACTGTAGTATCCCCTCATTTTTATTAGTAATCCACCCTAATATCCGGCAAATCCGCCGCACTTTTTTATAGCCTTAAATTTTGGGTACCTGAAATATTTGAGGTTGTAATTCCGGAAATAATGGCCATACCGTGGAAAGGGATGCGGCCCTGTATTCCCCCTTGACTTGCTTCTTACACGATAGCATCAAAATGGCAATCGCGAACACATTCTGATTTTCGAGAAAAAAAGGGGAAGGTTTTTAATCCACCATTCCGCCGACATTCTTGCAGCCATAATTACGCTGTACGTGTAGTCACAGCAAATCCGATGAGTGCGTTGAATACAGCTTGTCGAACTCTATCTCCAATATAAAGGACAACTCTTTCCTCCTGCGTTTGAACGTGAGAGGCCTGCGAAACTTCAAAAAATGATCATTTTGACCTTCCTAAACAGACTTTTTTCTACACAAGGAGAACGAAGCGGCTCAGAGGCCCGCCCTTTTAACTGTAGTATCCCCTCATCTTCCTTAGTAATCAACGCTAATATCCGGCAAATCCACCGCACTTTTTTCTAGACTTAAATTTTGGGTAGCTGAAATATTTGAGTTTCTAATTCCGGAAATAATGGCCATACCGAGGAACGGGACGCGGCCCTGTATTCCCCATTGACTTGCTTCTTACACGATGGCATCAAAATGACATTCGCCAACACTTTCTGATTTTTGACATTCTTGCAGCCATAACTCCGCAGTACGTATAGTGACAACAAAGCCAATGAGTGCGTTGAATGCAGATCGTGAAACTCTTTCTCCAGTATAAAGGGCAACTCTATCCTCCTGCGTTTGAACGTGAGAGGCCTGAAAAATTTCAAAAAATGATCATCTTGACTTTCAAAAACAGACTTTTTTCTACACACGGAGAACGACGCGGCTTAGAGGCTGCCCCTTTAACTGTAGTTTCCCCTCATCTTCCTTAGTAATCCACGCTAATATCCGGCTAATCCGTAGCACTCTTTTCTAGCCTTAAATTTTGGGTACCTGAAATATTTGAGTTCCTATTTCCGGAAATAATGGCCTTAACGTGGAACGTGATGCGGCCCTCTATTCCCCCTTGACTTAAATCTTACACTATAGCATCAAAATGGCAATCGCCAACACTTTCTGATTTTCGAGAAAAAAAGGGGAAGGAACCGCCATTCCACCGACATTCTTGCGGCCATAACTCCGCAGTACGTGTAGCGACAACAAAGCCGATGATTGCGTTGACTACATCTCGTCGAACTCTATCTCCAGTATAAAGGACAACTCTCTATCCTCCTGCGTTTGAATGTGAGAGGCCTGCAAATTTTCAAAAAATGGTTATTTTGACCTTCCAAACCAGACTTTTTTCTACACAAGGAGAACGAAGCGGTTTAGAGGCCCGCCCTTTTAACTGTAGTATCTCCTCATCTTCCTTAGTAATCCACGCTAATATCCGGCAAATCCGCCGCACTTTTTTATAGCCTTAAATTATTGGTACCTGAAATATTTGAGTTTCTAATTCCGGAAATAATGGTCATACCGAGGAACGGGATGCGGCCCTGTATTCCCCCTTGACTTGCTTCTTACACGATAGCATCAAAATGGCAATCGCGAACACTTTCTGATTATAGAGAAAGAAAGGGGAAGGAACCACCATTCCGCCGACATTCTTGCAGCCATAACTCCGCTGTACGAGTAGTGTCAACAAAGCCGATGACTGCGTTGACAACATCTCGTCGAACTCTATCTCCAGTATAAAGGACAACTCTGTATCCTCCTGTGTTCGAACGTGAGAGGCCTGCAAATTTTCAAAAAATGGTCATTTTAACCTTCAAAACAGAATTTTTTTCTCGCAAAGAGAACTAAGAGGCTCAGAGTCCCGCCCTTTTAACTGTAGTATCCCCGCATCTTCCTTAGTAATCCACGCTAATATCCGACAAATCCGCCCCCCTTTTTTGTAGCCTTAATTTTTGGGTACCTGAAATATTTGATTTTCTAATTCCGGAAATAATGGCCATACCGAACAACGGGATGCGGCCCTGTATTCCCCCTTGACTTGATTCATACACGATAGCATTAAAATGGCAATCGCGAAATGGCAAAAAGTGGAAGGGTTTACACCACCATTCCGCCGACATTCTTGCAGCCGTAACTCCGCATTACGTGTAGTGACTACAAAACCGATGAGTGCGTTTAATAGAGCTCGTCGTACTCTATCTCCACTGTAAAGAACAACTCTCTATCCTCCCGCGTTTGAACGTGAGAGGCCGGCAAAATTTCAAAAAATGGTCATTATAACTTAAAAAAAAAAAGACTTTTCTACACAAGCAGAACGAAACGGCTCAGAGGCCCGCCCTTTTAACTCTAGTATCCCCGCATCTTCCTTAGTAATCCACGCTAATATCCGGCAAATCCGCCGCACTTTTTTCTAGCCTTAATTTTTGGGTACCTGAAACATTTGAGTTTCTAATTCCGGAAATAATGGCCAAACGGAGGAACGGGATGCTGTCCTGTATTCCCCCTTGACTTGCTTCTTACACGACACCATCAAAATGTCAATCGCGAACACTTTCTGATTTTCGCGAAAAATACTTGCAGCCATAAATCCGCAGTGCGTGTAGTGACAACAAAGCCGATGATTACGTTGAATACAGCTCGTCGAATTCTATCTCTAGTATAAAGGACAACTCTGTATCGTCCTGCGTTTGAACGTGAGATGCCGGCAAATTAAAAAAAAATGGTCATTTTGACTTTCCCAAACAGAATATTTTTGTCACAAGGAGGACGAAGCGATCTAGAGGCCCGCCCTTTTAACTGTAGTATCCCCGCATCTTCCTTAGTAATCCTCGCTAATATTCGACAAATCCGCCGGACTTTTTTCTAGCCTTAATTTTTGGGTACCTGAAATATTTGTGTTTCTAATTCCGGAAATAATGGCCATACGGAGGAACGGGATGCGGCCCTGTATTCCCCCTTGACTTGATTCTTACACGATAGCATTAAAATGGCAATCGCGAACACTTTCTGATTTTCGAGAAAAATACTTGCAGCCATAAATCCGCAGTACGTGTTGTGACAACAAAGCCGATGATTGCGTTGAATACAGCTCGTCGAACTCTATCTCCAGTATAGAAGACAACACTCTATCCTCCCGCGTTTGAACGTGAGAGGCCGCCAAATTTTCAAAAAATTGTCATTTTGACTTTCCAAAACACACTTTCTTCAACACAGGGAGAACGAAGCGGCTCAGAGCCCGCCCTTTTAACTGTAGTATCCCCGCATCTTCCTTAGTAATCCACGCTATTATCCGGCAAATCCGCCGCACTTTTTTCTAGCCTTAATTTTTGGGTACCTGAAATATTTGTGTTTCTAATTCCTGAAATAATGGCCATACCGAGGAACGGGATGCGGCTCTGTATTCCCCCTTGACTTTCTTCTTACACGATAGCATCAAAATGGCAATTGCCAACACTTTCTGATTTTCGAGAAAAAACCACCATTCCGCCTACATTCTTGCAGCCATAACTCCGCAGTACGTGTAGTGACAACAAAGACGATGAGTGCGTTGAATACAGCTCGTCGAAGTCTATCTCCAGTATAAAGGACAACCCTCTATCCTCCTGCGTATGAACGTGAGAGGTCGGCAAATTTTCAAAAAATGGTCATTTTGACCTTCCAAAACAGACATTTTTCTACACAAGGAGATCGAAGCGGCTCAGAGGAGCGTCCTTTTAACTTGCGGCCTTGTTTTCCCCCTTGACTTGCTTCTTACACGATAGAATCAAAATGGCAATCGCGAACACTTTCTGATTTTCGAGAAAAAAAGGTGGGGCGTGTTTAAACCACCATTTCGCCGACATTCTTGCAGCCATAATTCCGCAGTACTAGTAGTGACAACAAAGCCGATGAGTGCTTTGAATTCAGCTCGTCGAACTCTATCTCCAGTATAAAGGGTATCTGTCTATTCTCCTGCGTTTGAACGTGATTGGCCGGGAATCGCGAACACTTTCTGATTTTCGACATTCTTGCAGCCATAACTCCGCAGTACGTGTAGTGACAGCAAATCCGATGAGTGCGTTGAATATAGCTCGTCGAACTCTATCTCCAGTATAAAGGACATCTCTCTATCCTCCTGCGGTTGAACGTGAGAGGCCGGCAAATTTTCAAAAAATGATTAATTTTGACCTTCCAAAGCAGACTTTTTTCTACATAAGGGAACGAACCTGCTCAGAGGCCCGCCCTTTTAACTGTAGCATCTAGAATTTTGTGCAAAAGTTGAATCGGTGTTGCAGCTGTTTATATAAGAATATGAAGTCGTCAAACATTATACTAGTGCACACAAATTATTGCAGTGTTACAGTATGAAACTTAGTGTGAAATTGTAAATATCTGTGCAACAGTTCAATCAGTATTTTAGTTATACAAGAAATATTATTACGAAGTCATCAATTTTTAGACAACGGCTGAAATGCACAACAAGTATGGGAGTGGTACAAAACAGTGTTAATTTGTAAATATTTATGGAACGGTTCATTCGGTATTACAGCTGTGTAATTATTAGGTAAATATGAATTTATCTTTTCATGGAAAAGTGCATTCGGTATTGAAATCATTTAATTATTTTTAGTATGAAATCACAAATACACTGGTCTGGAATAAATCGCGTTCCTGAATAAATTTACGGTAATTTATATATAGTCTATGCATTTAATGCATGAGGTAACAAATGAAAAAAAGCCAAAATAGAAAAACCTATTGATAAAATACTTATTATTAAACCTAACTGGCTTAAAGTAGATATAGCAATAATTTTCCCTAAATCATATTCAAAATTATCCCCTAAACCAGCCATGAATATTGTTAAACCAGAAATAAGTAAAATAAAAATATTTAATCAATCACCAAAGCAACTCTAAAACGAATTTAAAAAAAAAAACCTGCAGTAACTAAAGTTGATGAATGAAACATGGCAGTGTTTGAATATGTTAGAAAATTTTTCCACCGTTCACCATATTCTTGGGGAGAAGTGTTAAATTAATTAGGGTGTTTTCACGCTAAAAAGACAACCTACATTTTCAGAAAGAACTCTCTGCATCATAATCTACAGTTAATTCCCGATTTACCACGAAAATCGTCTGTAGCTGCATTTAGATTGGCAACAGGACATGATTGTTTGGCCAAACACCTGCATAGAATTGGAATATATCAGTCCCCTAACTGCTCATTGTGCAATTCAAACCAAGAAATGGATTCGGAACACCTCAACATCTGTGCTTCAGTGGCTGACCATGATAATATCTTTGAAAAATATTGGAATGCAAGAGGTCAAATGACTTTATTGTCAAACGCCTGGCATTAGAAAACAACAACACATTTTCAGAATGGATATGTCACTTCTAAAATATGAAAATGTGGTCTCACATGAAACTTACCAATTGCAGAATATGACGTGAAGCCTACTTTGTCCTCCAGTGTCTCTTGTCTCGTTCGGATGATGTCTTTTGCACCAACGTCAAGCAGAAATCAATGAGTTCCATTTCCGACTGTATCTGTTGTCCATTCGTAAAATATCTTGATGGAATCGTTCTCCATGTCCGCCAGAGACATCTCCTATATTATCGTGAAAGGAATAAAAAAGTTACTCTGCAGAAAATGCAACTTCAAAGATAAGTTGTACCTCTTGTCATGAAAATAAGAAACTAAACCCTATTCAATAACATCTAATAGAACAATGCAGTCAGTATTGAAGCTGTGTAAGTGTTATAGTCCAGATCAGCTTACTTAATACCCTAAGGATAAAACCTAACCATTTCTCCACTATTACTGAATATGCTAGTGGATTATAGTGATTTTCTAGCTCTCAGGTTGAATTTTCTCCTACCAACTTCGTTTCGAATTTCGGGTACTGACAAATACAACTGGCAGTTATTTTCTGTTATGTTGGCAGCAATGATTTCGGTTTACAGTAAAGCAAACTGATGAAAATGAAAGTAAGTAAATACATTTTTAGGTTAGGTCTCATGAAACGTTAACTCTTTAACCAAAGCAATAAATGTCATGCTACCTGACAAAATTAATTGTAATATTAGATCATACTAATCCTAATTACCAACATAATATGCGAGAAGTCCAGGAGGAAAATATACTATTTCATAAATTAATTATTAAACCATTTAGGAAAACCCTTGCAACATAAAGATGAGATGTGGTAAATAAGCAATACATTGTTATTGTTAACACTATATTATTATTATTATTATTATTATTATTATTATTATTATTATTATTATTATTTTATTTGTTTTCAGTTTGTAGTATTATGATTTTATTCTCTTTGGTGATATCTGGAATTAGTTGGCAACACTGATGAGACGGCCAAATTAGACTTTTAGGAACTGCTCTTACGTGATCCTTACTATAGCATAAAACCATCGGTTATTACGTAAGAGCACAAACTGAAACTGAAACTCAAACCTCAAACTCAAACTAACACGTACCGTAAAGTGGGGTAAAGAGGATCACATGTGGTAAAGTGGATCATATGTGTATTGTTAGATAAGTCAGCGCCACATGGATCACACGTGCAAAGAAAACTATTTTTAGTGGCACTTATAGAAGAAAGGTTTTCTTTTCATGTGTGATCCATGTGGCGATGCCTTATCTAGGCAATACACATATGATCCACTTTACCACATGTGATCCTCTTTACCTCAGTTTACGGTAACACAAATAAGTGGCAAATGTAACATTCATATCTACATTTCAGCCGTTATTATTCTGATCTTACATTTGTAGCAAATACCTTATTATAATAATAACGGACAGATGTATACTAGCAGCATTGACGTGTGTGCGAAATATCGCGGACCTGACATCTAGCGGAGCGGTGTGGAATTATGTATACAAATACAAATATTAACATAGCGGAATCGGACTGTTTAAATAAAACATGAGGTACTTTTTAATTTTAGGTTATTTTACGACACTTCATCAACATCTTAGGTTATTTAGCGTCTGAATGAGATGAAGGTGATAATGCCGGTGAAACGAGTCCGGGGGTCAGCACCGATAGTTACTCATCATTTGCTCGTAATTGGTTGAGGGAAAACACCCCGGAAAAACCTCAACCAGGTAACTTGTCCCGAACGGGAATCGAACCCGGGCCACCTGGTTTCGCGGCCAGACGCGCTAACCGTTACTCCACAGGTTTGGACCGTGTGATACTAATGTGGGATAATATATGAGACACTTAAGCAATGTTGAATAGTATTTAATGTAATATTATTATTTTGTATGAAAGCTGGATATTATGAGAAATATTGCATACTTCGTATTACTTTCCGTAATTGATTGCTACATATTTTTTCTCTGCTTTAGTGAGACAATAGTAATATGCGTTACAAGAGAGGTATGTTGAAGTTTTCATGTTCGAAGAAAAGTTTGAAAACGCGAAACGTAGTTGAGCTTTTTTAATTTCCGAGAATTGAAAGAAAACATACCGCTCGTGTATTGTACATTATTTTGTGCGAAGATCGTTTATTACATACCTGAAAGAGGAATTTCTAATTAGTTGCAATAAAATCTCCATCTTGGTTTCTGTTCAATGACGACAAATTTGCAAAACAAAAATATATATCTTCAACATTGTTGCTTTAACATATTTTCTGTGTTTACTATACTCCAGCAGGCCGTGATATACGTCTGTCTTTTTTCCCCCAGTCTATGATGAGTCTGGAATCTTGCTGATTTTTTTACGGCTTCCTTAATGTTACTTGCATCACGAATGCAGTAACTTTATTGGAGTTGTAGAGTTTACTTAATTTTTTGCAAATATTTAAAGACAATAATTAACAGTGCAATTTAGGTGAAATTGCAGTGGTAAGTTTCCAATTTATAATTATTACTATATTGAACGTCTTTAAAAATAATATGTTAAAAGCCTGAAGCAGTAAAATCAATATGTCACTTCAGCGATAAGAAGAGGGAAATTGTTATGTGTGTTAGGTTGGGAATACTGAATGTGGAATTTTAGACTTTCCGCGGATTGGTTTTGTGCGGAAACCAAGCAAATACGCACGATCTCGCACAAAATTAATTCCGACATTAAGAATAATTTACAATAACGCATTATATAACCATTGCTGACAGCTGCGAAGATAAATTTTCTAGTAATATGATGCTTGTAATAATTAGTAAAGGCATGTGGACAACAATAAAACTTAATTTTATAAAACCTTTAAATTTCCAATACATTTTAACTTCTATACATTTATTAGGCCTAATTAAAAAATCGAGTTTTTATTATTCTATCAACACAGAGACGAAGGCATTAGACCTACTGAAGAATGTTGTTGACTCACGTTCTATGATCCCTGGGAAATCGAAAGTACGATTTAGAGCAGTTTGTAATGCTGTAATTGTAGCAGTTATAAACAGCACACATACACCCTGACATTTTAGTACTAATTAATATAACTATTTATTAGCCCAGTAAAAATCTACATTATAGTAGATTACAGCTTGCTTCGCTAGTTTCAGCACACCCTGCCGCCTAGGTAGCAGCACCTGCGCCGTTCGCGCGCAAAATTGCTAGCTGTCCGGTATTATTATAGTAAGGTATTTGCTATAGCTGCGTAAACTCCCTTCTTAATCAAAGTTATTTTGCCGCTAGGCGGCAGGCAGTACCCTCCGCTATTACAGTTCCAAAATCTTTGAAAAAGTAATGTATAAAAGATTATATCATCATCTAGAAAGATACAATATTTTAGTCCCAGAACAATTTGGATTTAGGAAAAATAAAGGCACGGAAAATGCAACATTTAGTTTAACTGACAAAATTCTGGAGGAAGTTAATAAAAAATTACAAGTCGAAGGGATTTTCTGCGATTTATCCAAAGCATTTGACTGTATAAATCATAAAATGCTACTAGATAAATTAGATTATTATGGAATTAAAGGTTTTGCACACCAATGATTTCACTCACATCTCACAGATAAGAAACCGAAAGTCGAAATCAATACAAATATGAAATCTGTCTCGACATGTGGAACTATTAATAATGGAATTCCTCAAGGATCAATATTAGTTCCCCTACTTTTTCTAATGTTCATAAATGATCTTGCCCTCCTAATAAAAGATGAAGGCCATCCCATATTATTTGCAGATGACACAAGTATAGTAATTGCAGCCAATAAATCCAACACATTCCAATCTTCAACAGAGGAAATTCTCTTCAAAATATGTGACTGATTCTCAGTCAATAAATTAATATTAAATTTAAAAAAAATAACATAATTCAATTTAAATCCTGTACAAATTCAACCTCGAAAATTTCTAGGGCAATAATTACAATATATCCCTATTAGAAACAACAACCACCAAATTTCTTGGCTTAAAAATCGATAATGTGTTAAATTGGAAAAATCATATTAAAGAAATTACCCCCAAACTAAATTCAGCATGTTTTACTGCTATATCTATGCAAAAGATAGTAAATATCGATACCTTAAAAACAATATAGAGTACTTTGCATACTTCCACTCGGTAATGAGTTTTGGAATAATATTCTGGGGAAATTCCACAGACAGTAACAGTATATTCCTATTACAAAAAAGAGTAATAAATTACAATAATAATAGGCGCCAAATCTAGAAAATCGTGTAGGACTATTTAAAAAAACTACAAATAATGCCCATGGCTTGTCAGTATATCTTTTCATTAATAATCTTCCTCGTATGTAATCGTGAAAACTTTGTAACTAATTCAACAATTCATAGCATAAACACACGTCAAAAAATGACTTCCATACTCCATCGGCAAGTCTATCGTGTCATCAAAAAGGAGTGCGTTATATGGCAATAAAAATTTTTAGTAGCCTCCCTATCGATATAAAAAATGAAACTCAAAACATAAGATTATTTAGGGCCAAATTAAAGAAGTGTCTAATTTCTCACGCCTTCTACTCTGTGGATGAATTCATGGAATTCAATAACGCTTTATGAAATTGATACTAAAACTATGTGGTGTACTAGCAGACTATATTGTAAATCTCGTCTGTATATATTTCATTTAGACTGTGGCTATAAATTAAGACTTTATAATAGTATTCAGTTTTTTGACTTGTTCCATATTCTAGCTGTGAAGCAACGTATGAATGCCATGGAATGTTAATAAATACAATACAATAAATACAATACAACCGTTATCAAGGTCCGTCGATGCCGCTGTCGAACAGCTGTTAGTCAGGTCCTCTCATCCCATTCCACCGATGTATAAGTATTTATCCGCCATCTTTGCTCCATCGGTTGCTGTTGTCAAGCAGGACATTCTGCGAAAGTTAATGTTTTATTAATACATAAATACCTGTATGAAGTGATATATATATATATGTAATTTATAAAAGCTATCGAATTTTAGCGTATTTCAAATGTTATGTCTCGTATAATGTTACTACTACCGGTCAAGGATCTAGTCACTTTTCACTTAAAAAGCACACAAAAAAGTGTCAAAATGGTCATTTAAACATGAAAATAATAAAAGGACAGTTTTAATACCCAAACATGGAGAAGCTAATAGCATATAGGCCTACTTGCTTACAACGTAAAGGTCATTATAATATGAAAGAAATAACCAAGTAGGCCTTATAAAATCTGTGAACAAGTGCGGTAGCTCAGTCTATTGTACCTTGAAACTCTTATTCGAAAGGTCCTGTGTTGAAATTCCGGGCCGACTACCTGCCTGGGTTTTCCACGGTTTGCCTCCGTCCGGGTAGAGACAGGTCCCTCAATACACCAATTTCTTCTACATTAAGAAGTACACTGCTTGAAAAGAACAGGAGATTTAATAAATATTTCAAACATATCCAGAGTAATATTAATAGATTGTAATTAAAAATATGAATCCTGCTACACACAAGAAACGGGAGAAAGAAACGTAGGTTACTTCAAACATTGAAAATAACCTCAAAATTGTAGTACATCACTCTAAAATCACTCAAACATCTTCTTTTCTTGTATACCTAACCAATGATTTTCTCTGGCATTTTCACATGAAACCATCACGTAATCATTATGTTGTATTACACGGGAAACCACTCCTTTCTTCGGTCCAGGGTAAATCTATTTCTGTACTTAATCTACGAACAAGTGTACATGCAAAGCATACTAAAAGCCTGAATAAACCAAATGTAGCCTGTCACAGGTCTTCGACCTTACGAAAACTCGCTTATTTATTTTTTTCAGATATATGTATATTTGTAAAGTTATGCCCTCTTTGAGTTTCATTTCATAATGATGTAATGCAACACAAATCAGACATCAGTCCCGTGTGTGGTATGTAGCGATATGAAAGATTCAATGTAAACATTAGATTTTAAAACTGCGTGAGATAAAATTTAAAATGAATATAATATTCCTGTCTGTACACTTCAAATCAACTTTACAAAATAGCCTGAATAGCCAAGATCTTTGATTGGAAATTTAATGTTAGCTTATCTTGTTACAAATGTTGTTGTTGTTTTCTAATGCCAGGCGTTTGACAATAAAGTCTTTTGACCTCTTGCATTCCAATATTTTTCAAAGATGTTATCGTGGCCAGCCACTGAAGCACAGATTTTGAGGTGTTCCGAATCCATTTCTTTGTTTGAGTTGCACAATGGGCAGTTAGGGGACTGATATATTCCAATTCTATGCAGGTGTTTGGCCGAACAATCATGGCCTGTTGCCAATCTAAATGCAGCTACAGACGATTTTCGTGGTAAATTGGGAATTAACAGTGGATTTTGATGCAGAGAGTTCCATTTTTTCCCTTGAGATTGTGTTATCAAATTTTGTTTGTTGAAGTCTAAGTATGTAGATTTAATAAATCTTTTCACAGAGTAATACGTAGATTTAGTAACAGGTCTGTAAGTAGCAGTGCTGCCCTTCTTTGCTAAAGCATCCGCATTCTCGTTTCCCAGGATTCCACAATGGGATGGTATCCATTGGAATACAATTCTTTTATTGAGTGATATTAATTGAGGGAGCATTTTAGTTATTTCTGCTGTTTGAGACGAAGGTGTGTGTTTAGAGACTATTGATAGAATAGCTGCTTTGGAGTCTGACAATATAACCGCATTCTTAAATTTATTGATGTGGCATAGAAGATTCCTGAGACTTTCACTTATTGCAATGAATTCTCCATCAAAACTTGTTGTTCCATATCCAAGAGATCTATAAAGTGAGAAGAGACAGCACGTAACACCTGCACCGGCACCTTGTTCTCTGGAGATCAAGGATCCGTCGGTATATAAATGGAGACAGTTTTGTGGAGGGTACCTAATATTAATTGTCTCTATAGACAATTGTGTCAGTATTTCAGTGTTTACTTCTGATTTCAGTATTTCTTCTGTTAAATTTAGATTATATTCTATATTTAATAGAGTTAAAGGGTTTCATTTAATTTGTAAGTTTTCTTTTAAATTCGGGATATTGATTTTCTGTTTTAATTCTTGAACAATGGATATGAAATTTTTTTGAGTTTTCAATCTACAGAGAGGACTGTATGAATGCCAGTTGTTTCCTGGTAATCTGAAAAGTTTTTCATATTGAATCAGTGCTTTTTCTTCTATTGTCATTTTGATACTGTTAATATTAGTGAGGAATCTCATAGAATCTATTGGAGTTTTGTTACAAATGTCGCGCAGTATATCCTCCTCATCTTCAATATCAATTGCTATACACTTAAAATTTTCTTCTCATACTTTGTTTCTAGCTCTAATCAAGTTAATAAAGATGAAAAATAGGTAAAGAAATATGTCTTTGTTTGTTTCAGCATAACTTCAAACACACCTAAATGGAATTCCAGAAAACTCAATATTTAAATCAAGGATAAAGGGGATTGAGTAGTATGATACAAGCTATATTAACAATGTAAAGGATAGTAGGAGTTCAGAGAAAGTTAAAAACATAAATTTGCTATATCTTCATTAATATTGGTCTTCTTCAGCATCACGGTTTAGGCCGCAAGGCTTGTTCTGATTTTAGAGGGTTATGTCATTTATTCATCGTGTTTTAGGTCGTGATACTAATACTGTATATATTGACTGTTAATATTGTGATTCCTCTAACTATGACAGGGAGTGAGCGAATGTTATACGTATATATACATGTCTATTTGTCAGAGATATGTGTAAACCGTGAAATCATATTTTACTATGTACCATTTGAGGTCATGCCTTATTTGTGTTACTTACGAGGTTCCAACCAATCTTTGACTGCTGACTTTACATTGACTACTATTTATTTTAAGACTATATTTTGTAATACGTTTTCTCATATTGCATGAAAGACAACTTGAGTTAGCTTCCCCTGCTCAAAATTTCATGCTACGCCACTGCTGCCTATAGTCAATAAACAACTGATGTTTACTAATAATGAATTCCTAACATTCCTCCAGTGCACATCTTATCGAAAATATCTGGTAGTATTGCGTCCTGAATCTTTCAAATGTTATATTTGTAAGGGAAGGGATTTGGCAAAAACACTGCATTAGAATATCAGTATACAGTATCAATCGATTTTTATGTTGAAAATATTTGTGGCTACAACTAACTCGACGTGTTTATTACTATATACTTCTCACATACGTCAGCGAAGCAAAGAAAATAATGCCTTCTTTGGTGTAGCTTTTCTGGAGAATTGAAAAAAAATGCCTGCGTCTTCTGTTTGTAGTTGAAGGAGGCGAAATTTTGTGACTATATTACTTTTGCATTTCTTATACAACTAATGAAGAGCAACAAAATAATAATAATAATAATAATAATAATAATAATAATAATAATATTGGCCCACAGCATATCCCATCTATTTTACAATGGGGTTAGGTTAGGTTAGACCCACCTTTTTCTCAACCAAGACCTCTTCAAGTGATATCTCTATCCAATGCTTTTGCTTCAATAAAGTCTCATTTTACAAACCTATGGATCAACAATTGGCTCTCTTCTGACAAAGGAAAAAGTTTACAGTCTGTACGAAAGAAACCAAATGACCTGGAAATGTACAGAAACTTGCCCAGACATTTTCAAACATTTTTAACAAGCGCCAGAACAGGTCACATTGTCACTCAATTGTACCTACACCGATTTCACATTTCTGATAATCCTACTTGTCTGTGGTGTAATAATGATGATGAAGATCTGGAACACATTCTTCTATACTGTCCATCCATAAACCACAAAAGAAGTAAATTAAAATCATCAGTACCGGTAGCAGTTGCAGAAGACACAGCCCTGCAGTATATACCGACTACACCCACCTCTGGCTACTAGCAATAGGCATCTATAATGAACACCGATCAAAATACCCCTCATTTCTCTTGAAAAACAACAACTGAATAGACTACAGTGGACTATAGTGGACTTTACGTTGTCAGCAAACAGCTGGATATATTAAGAAGATTGATTGATAATATATTTGCACATTTTCTAATCTAAATAATGTTAAAATGTAGAGGGGAGCTTACAATATGCCGAATTCTTAGGTTATCGTTTGCATGCAAGTAGGCTAGATATTTCGGCCGAATATAAAATTATGCAATTTTTTAATAATTTATTGATCAATCAGCGCATTTAGCGCAATACAGATTAAAATGCAAATTTAAAACTTAGTGCCAAAACGCTTAAATTCATATTCTTATAATTATTACATATTTACTGGCTTACCTCGCAAAGTCGTGAATAATCCGTTGGTTTCCAGGGAACTCTTCGTCAATTTTGAAGCCACTTTTTTCTTCTTTCCACATCTTTTGCAAAGACGAACAATCTGAAACCTTTATTGGAACGTCTTGAGCAATTTGGGGCTGCACATCCAGGCATTTTGAAAACTTATTTTATGAAACATATAAATCATAACACAAAATCTTTCTACAACCCAATGTAAACAAACCGAACAGATGGAGCAAATATGGCGGCGTGCGAAAACCTGACATATCGACGGACCTTGACCGCTATCAAGGTCGATAGATATCGCTGTCGAACAGCTGTTAGTCAGGTCCTCTCATCGACTTCTTCTTCTTATTCTGTTTATTTCAGGACGCTTCTGACATCGAAGGCCTTCCAGCGTCAGTATCCAGTAGGATATAATCGCATAGTAGAATAACCGCAGGCCGTGTTATCTTCTATTAGTTATGTTTGCAACTCGCTTACATAGGCTTCACTCTGCTTGAGTATCTTTGGTTATATTTATTATGTAATCTTTACTTTGCATTTTGTGCGTAATTAAATGAGTTGGTCAGTGACAGGTTTATTTTTTGGTGCTCGGAGTTATTTACCAAAATTTACATATAATTTTTTTAAACAATTATCAATATAATCTTTTTTGAAATTCAAAAAATCATCTCGCAAATTCTTAAAGATTCCCTGCAGATTATACAGTTTCATTTATACCACTCAGAAGACCTTAATTAAGGATATGCTAATTTTAAATAAAACTTTTATTTATAAGTATAATTTTTATAGTCATCTTCTAAGATTTTATTTTATAATTGATAATCAATGGTGCTTAATTATTACATTTTATTTTTATAACAATATTCATATTTAATTGATTATATTTGTTTGCTATTAATTTCCGGATCCTCGTGGTCATCCTTAATTAAGGCCGGACGAATTATTTCTCTCTCTCTCTCTCTCTCTCTCTCTTCGGTAAATAAAGGAGATATGCCATAGATATCGGAAGTGGAATATTTCTTCTCATGAGGTCCTGGAAAAATGTATCATTGTTATGTTTGTTTAATGAACATCCTAAAATTATAATATGTTCTAAGTCTACATATGCGAGGCAGTTACAATAGGGGTTGTCTCTCTTCTGAAATTTATATAATAAAGCCGGTGTTATAAAAGTTTTTGTACGTAATTGTATGAGTAGAGTTGTTATTCTTCTGTCATAATGTCTACTGCGAAATCAGGGTTTGCATGAAATAGCCGGATGAATTTGATAGTAATAATCCGTCCCTCTGTTACCATTTTCCCATTATTGTGTTCGTAATTTATGTATATGTTCTTTATATCGGTGCAAATAGTCGATAATAGGTAAAGCTATATTACGTATGGGTAGAAGATTGTCTTGAGCAGCATCTTTCGCCATTCTATCAGCAGTTTCATTGCCTATGATACTCGTCTTTCTATGAGCCGGAATCCATGCAATATGGATATTTTCTTTGTGAAACTTGGAAAAAAAGGTATCTTGTATTGGCAATATACCAGTTTTCATTTACGTGTAATGTTTGTTTCATTAAGGCCTGTATAGAACTAAGCGAGTCGGAACAAATGACCACGTTATTTAATTGTTTGTTTTTAATTTCCAGAAGAGCTTGTCTGATGGCAAAGGTTTCAGCAGTGAAGATAGTAGTATCATGTGGTAGTTTGATTTTTTGTTGTATGTTATAATCCGGATTATAGACTGCAGCTCCTATGTGGTTTAGATGATTTTTGGATCCATCAGTAAATATGAAAGTTATGTTCGGGAGAGATGTATCTCTATTTAGGTGATCCATTAACTCCTGTAAAATATTGGAATCTGGTAATATCCCGGTATAAAGTCTCGATATTCTATAATATTGTATATTATGTTGAAACATGTATTTAGTAGGCATCGGTAACTTAATGAAATCTTTATGTTGAAAATTACAATTACAAGATTTTTTACAAGATTTTTATTGCAAGCAAAAATTACGTACAAAAATTTTACAATACTATTGTAATACTCGTATACGAATATTCTTCAAAATTCGAAATTGATTACAAATCTCATAGTCAAATAGTCTACATATTACAAATTATTGTATAAATACAATGTAATTGGCTCACACCTGAAAAAGCAAGATGCTTGAGGTCGGGTGTGACCAATAATGAAAACTGGAAGAAAAAAAAATAATAATAATAAAATAATAATAATATAATAATAATAATAATAATAATAATAATAATAATAATAATAATAATCTGATTAAAACTGTTAAATAATAATTGCACATAAAGTTTAAAAAGAATAAGAAAAAAAAACAAAAACAAACAAACAAAACGGTACCATAGCCTATACATAAACATACTAAGTTAAGAATACAACATTATTAAAGTGACAGAAAATAAACAAATAAAAAATAAGAATAGTGAAATCCATCGCTAACTTTGTGAAGTTTATGGCCCAGACGTAATGAGAAGGTGGTGTAAGACAATGGTGTCGTATGTTCAAAAATGGACGAACCAATGTCCATGATGGAGAGAGAAGTGGTCGACCGAGTATCGTGAATGCAGATCTGATTCGTTTGATTGACAAAAGGGTTAGAGCAAACCGCAGGTTCACCATGTCGGAGCTTAGTGAGGATTTTCCACAGATTAGTCGTACTCTTCTGTACAAAGTGATTACCGAAGATTTGGGCTACCGGAAACTTTCTGATAGATGGGTGCCTAAACTCCTTTCTGAGGAACAAAAGGCTCAGCGGATGGGAGCAGCACTGTCCTTTCTTGAGCGTTACGAAAGAGAAGGTGATAATTTTCTCGATCAGATTGTGACAGGAGATGAGACTTGGGTGCGGTATGTGAATGCAGAAACAAAGCTTCAATCAATGCAGTGGGGCCATACTCACTCCCCGAAAAAACCCACAAAGTGTCGTCAAACACTTTCCACGAGGAAACTCATGGCAACTGTCTTCTGCGAGAGGAAAGGAATTTTGCTAGTGGAGTTCTTGGAGAGGAATGCCACAATTAACGCTGAGTGTTACTGTAACACACTAACAAACTTGAAGAGGGCCATTCAAAACAAACGTCGTGGCATGTTGAGCTCTGGGGTGATTTTCCTGGATGACAACGCCCGGCCGCGTACAGCGCGTCGTAGTGCGACCAAACTGCAAGAGTTAAACTGGGAAGTATTGGATCACCCTCCCTAGAGCCCAGATTTGGCGCCTAGCGATTACCATCTCTTCATGCACATGAAGACGTGGCTTGGCTCGAAGCGCTTTGACGATGACGAAGAGTTGAAAACCAGCGTCGTAGATTGACTTCAGTCGCAGGCGGCCGAATTCTACGATTGCGGAATTTCAAAGCTTTTCAAACACTACGATAAGTGTCTCAATGTGACTAGAACCTATGTGGAAAAATAAACTACAGTGTATACTTTCAAACGTATTGTAACCCAATTCTGTAACGTCATTCGCAGGTTTGTAAAAAATAAACGGAAGTTACTTTATGAATAGCCCTCGTATCTTCAAATATATTTTATATGTAATTTTATGGAGGAAACATCCGTAGTCGATTTTAGATTCAATTAAATTATTATATAATAGTAATAGAGATTGGTGACGTGCTCCCCACCATTTTCTTGATATATATTTTATTATCAGTACACACTGTAAGACTTTCATCTCAGTATATAAAATATGGAATCTCCAGTTCAGTCTTGTATCAAAAATCATTCCCAAGAATTTATAGTTTGCAACTTGTTGTATCCGTTTATTGTCTATTAATATACTGGGAATATATGATGTCTTTCTTCTTCTAGAAAATCTAAGATTAGCAGTTTTATCCGTGTTCATTTGCAAATTTCGTTTTTGAGGCCATGTTTTGCCCAGTAGAATAGCAGCTTGTAGTGGATTTACATTTGTGTAAGTTGTAGTATGCTTTTTGTATATTACAATATCGTCTGCAAATTGTAAAATACGAGCATGTGGGAGTATTTGCTGTTCTAAATTTTTGATATACAGAATATTTAGTAGTTGGCTTAAAGAACTTCCCTGGGGTAAACCAGCAGATGTAGTTCGCATTGTTGAATGCTGTTGTTGATATTTAATAGCAATTTCTCTGTTAGTAATTAAATTTATAATACTTGTTAATATATATCCATTTATATTGTTTGTTATTAAGTCGTTGATTAATATGGTGATATTTACTGAATCAAAGTCTTTGTGAATATCAATAAAGGCTGCTTCCACCATAGAATCCTCAAAGAATGCCAGTAGAATGTCCACAGTAAAAATAGTTAGATTATCATATGAGCTATAACCAGGACGAAATCCATATTCTGTTCTGGGCCAAATGTTATTTCTTTCCATATTACGCAATATTCTTTGTGTGATGATTTTTTCAAAGATTTTTCTACAGCAAGATGTAAGAGCTATCGGTGTGTAGTTTTGTGGTTTGCCTAGAAGTTTATTCGGCTTTAGTATGGGTATAACTGTAAAACTTTTCCATTCCTTCGGAATATTCCCTGACATGAAGATGTAATTGAAACTGGTAAGTAGTAAGTTTTTTGCTACTATCGGTAGGTTGTGGATCATAGCATATGTGATATTATCAGCTCCTGGACTGGATTTAGTGGAATGCATTGGTAAATTGGCCGATAATTCAGTAAGGGTGATAGGTTGATTGATGTCAGAATTGTTGGATGCAGGTATCTGGTCTGACCATTATGGGGCCACAAAGTCCGGCGCGAGTATCTTCAGAAAATCTTCTATCCAAGTTGTATCTGGGTTTTCATTATTAGCGGGAGCTGTTTTCCTAGTGTACCAATTAATATTTTGCCATATAGAAGATATATTGGACGTTCTGTTCAAGTTATTACAGTAAGTAATCCAAGAATTCCTTTTAGCGTTCTTTATAAATCGTTTTGCTTGAGCAGCCTTATTTTTAACCTGATGTAGTTGTCCGGCGTCATATTCTTTTTATATTTGTGAAGAGCTAATCGTTTCATAGCTATTGCTATTGAGCACATTGTATCCCACCAATTGGGTCTAAATGTATTATATGAGATAGAACGAATTTTAAAAGGCTGGAATGTGTCCAGATATTTGATGATAATATTTGTCAGGTAATTTTAATATAGGTTAGGATCATTGCCGATAGGGTAGGTATGGATATAATCTTCAATGTAATGCAGCAAATAGGGTCCAGTTAATATTTTTGATTCTCATTCTATATGTAAACTGTATCGATGTTACAGTATATTCACTTGTTCCCAATTAATGATAATAGGAAAGTGGTCACTATGTAATAGGATCATCGTTTCAAAACGTATTAAGTCCACCAGTGGACGAAATTAAATTTGTTACTTTCTATTTATTTATCTTTCATGCTGTGAAGTCTGATGGTTCCAAGTCGTCATATTTGTAAACTGTGAAACAAGTATTTAAAATGGTTTTGTGTAGTGTTTTGAAAACTTGTCCGGTTTACGGGGAATTCAGTTTTTCGTCATTTGTGTAAAAAAAAATTGTAAGTTGGACATAATACGATTTGAAACGATGCTCCATTGTCTGGGAGTATTGTCCATGAGAGTAATGGTCTAATATCGCTGGAACATAAAGTAAGATCAGGTGCAGTTGGTTGTTGATGAGGTGGATTGAGTCTTGTAGTTTGACCAGTGTTTAAACATATAATCATATAATATTTCGCCTTCTCTTGTAGTATATGGTGATCCCCAGGATGTATGGTGAATGTTGAAATCTCCGAGAATTATGAAGGGTGCCGAAATATAACTAAGAAGGTTAGTCCAAAATTGTCTGATTGTTCGGTATGCCGGTGGAATGTATATGCCTACGGATAATAATAAATTGTATTTTCTTAAGTTGATTATTTTGTGATATTTTTACAGTATTGTGACAGCGACGTGAGATTCGAACTCACGACCAGCGTCCCGCAAGAGAGAAGATCGCGCGGAGCACTTGGGATGGCGCGCGGCGAAGAGGGGAAAGGGCCAACGCGGCGAGAGAGTGGAGCGAGAGTGCGCGCGCATCTGGTGCTGGTACAGAGGAGAGGGCTCTGGCTTTTTCTGGAGTGCCATCTCTAGAGACGCGTGGAACCTTCGAGGCTACGTCGCTGTGGTTATAAATTACGGACGCGAAGGAACGACAGCAGTTTTCAGTTATTCAGTCAGTGAGTAAGCCAGAGCAAGCAAGCCAGTCAAGCCAACCGGAGTTCGACTCGAGTGTGCGTCCGCATCTGCGTCAGCATCCGAAGGCCTGAGTTCGAGTGCAGTGGACAGCAGTTGGAGGGACCCGAGTTCGAGTACAGTGAACTGTCTCTGAAGATCTGTGGTTCGAGATACTGTGGACTCGAGTGACTGAGATAGAAGAACTGTGAACTGAGAACTGATAGTTCTGATTTGTAAATAGTGCTTTGTAAATATTAGTTAAGATTAACAGTTCATTGTTGTTCGTACTAGTCCAAGTAAATTGTCATTGTCGTCGGTGGAGTGCTATAACGAATACTGTGTTGAGTGAAAATCCAATTGTTGACGAGAGCGTTTAAGGCGAATTGTAGAAAGGAATTATTGTTGTGACGAATAAATTACATTGTTGTTACTAATAAAATTCACAGTATGATACCTCAAACCCTTTTTTATTAGTATAGCCAGCCCTCCTTTACCGTCCATCCTGTCATTCCTGATAGTGTCATATGTCGACAGATTTAGCCTTTTATCTGGCGTTAACCAAGTTTCTAATATTATCGCAATATTGATGTGATTATTCAATAAAAATTGATGAAATTCTAATGCTTTATTAGTAATGCTGCGCGCATTCCTTTGGACAATTTTCATGGTTTGCTGTACTGAACCTGCTGTTCTATTTTCAGCTCTTTCAAAGAACAACTCAATATTTTTTCTTACTTTGAATTCGTTTCCAAATAACATAAACCTGGTTCCTATGTTTATGGCGTCGATTTTGTGGATTCCATATGACAGATTCTCCCTCGTACAGATCCAAAAACTCAATAATCACTTCATTATTCCACACCATAATGAACTACCTGAAACTGCGAAACTATTTGAAAACTTCGGAATATGTATGATAAGACTTTCTTGTGTTAAATTTTAACGTACCTTGTTTACATGTTTCGACCTATTTATGGGTCATCTTCAGAACTGGTCGTTGTTGGTCTTGGCGCCTCTTGTTGTTTCCTGTGAGGGTGCGTTCGTAGTGTAAAGTCAAAGAGTGTATGTGTTTTGAAATTGAAATGTGTGTTGAGAATATCGTTGGGGTGTGTTTTCGTGTGTCTGTATATTTCATATTGTTCTAGTGTGTTGAGTTTCTGGCTTTTTGGTTGGATGTGCAGTATGTCCATGTCTGTGTTGATGTCTCTGTAGGTGTGGTTGGCATTAGTGATGTATTCTGCATGTGTGGAGGTGTTTTGTAATTTTGTTATGGCTGTGATGTGTTCTTTGTAACGTGTTTGAAATGATCTGACTGTCTGTCCTATGTAGAAGTTCTTGCAGGTGTTACATTTGAGTTTGTATACGCCTGTGTGGTTGTATTTGTTTGTTTGTGTTGTTTGTGTGTTGAGATGTTTTTGTAGAGTGTTATTTGTTCTGTATGCGATGTTGTAGTTTAATTTCTTGAATGAGGTTGCAATTTTATGTGTGTTTTGTTTTCGTATGTTAGTGTGATGTATTTTTTGTGTTCTTGTGTTTGTGTTGTATTCTTCTGTTTTTTGTGGTTATGTTTTGTCTTACGTATTATGTTGGGGTTGTATCCGTTTTGTTGTGCTATGTATTTGATTGTGTTTAGTTCTTCGTTGTAATCTTGTTGGTTCATTGGTAGTAGTCTGTGTACCATTGTTCGGAATGCAGCTTGTTTGTGTTGTGTGGGGTGGGTACGTTAAAATTTAACACAAGAAAGTCTTATCATACATATTCCGAAGTGATACAGTGTTAAAAGTTGCGTAATCAAGATGTATACTTAAAAACTGTGATGTGAAAACTGCTCAACCACATTTGAATTCACCAGATTCAAAAGCCCCTAAATATCATTTTGTTCATAATTGAGTTATGCCCACATATTGCTTCCAAAGAATGAATTCTAATGATTTATATAATTTTAATTCAAAAAGCCACTGAATCTAAAGCAAAAAATTTGTTAAAAGTCACTGTTAGGTTGAAAATTTCCTCTATTTGCCACCAGTTACTGTCGAAACCCTTTAATTTGTAAAAGTGGATACTGGAGATTTTTAATCTATATGATTCACTTCACAATCTCGCTACACAATCTATAATAGGCCGTGGGAAAGAGTGCACGAACCGTACTTAGGCATGTCATCCGTCGATCCACAAGCCTTTGATGTCCGAGCATTTACCGACATTTCACAGGAAAGGTCGAGCCAATCCGAGTCACCTCGCGCAACGACGAGTCTTTACGTTCCCACGGCGCGAGATATGACAAACTTCAGATCAGGCTCGCTGAGCCACATTCCATGGGAACAAGGCTTAAGACTTAAAATATAAGCCACACGGCTATAAATCAGAAAGACACTTTTATGCTCCCTTTTTAACGAGTTGCATAAATACTGCAGAGGTCTGCATCGGACGTTTTCACTCGAGCGCCAAGTAGTTCACAGTATAATCCGATAGGTAGCGCACATGCATGATGGGTAAAATTGTCACAAGCTATAAATCCTCGAACGGTATAAGCCGAGCGTTAGACATTCGTTCTTGTTACAGTGATGAACTGTGTAGTAACATCATAGATGTTTATCATTTCAAAACTTTGCAGTGTTTAACTAACCTCTCCATAGTACAACTACAAAACTTGTTTTAAAATGTAATATAAATGTTGTAGGTAAATTTTTTTTTTACTTTTTTTTTTCCACACAGGAGTGATCTTGTTTTTGCCACATCTGATAGATGTTATTGGATGTAAATGTAATTATTATAAACGGAGAACACAATCACGATAATGCAAGAACTGTATCAAGTTTTCTAGTAGTAGTAGTAGTAATAATAATAATAATAATAATCTCTAATAATTAGTGTATCAATCTTTGCGTCTGTAACAGTTGTGCATCATGATTATTCGTTTTACTGTATTATATTTTCTGTGACGTTATCTCTGTACTAATATTGTTATTAATCTACTGCTATATCAATAATATTATTTTTGTAAAACGTTTCTACATTGTCGCAGTATATAGGCGGAACACTATGTATGGACCTATCATATTATATATGTGGTAAATCAAATATTGAATAATTATTAATTATCAATAATAACTGTATATCGAAGTTTTTCATACTATTATATTTATAACTTCATGTTCTTGTTTTGGTACGTTCCATTGACTGTTCCATTAAACGTTTGTCATAAACGCAGAAAATAAAGCCTTATTTTTACCGTGTGAGCAAAACATATGTGTATCTTATCTGTCGCCTTCCATACAAGATACGACATGTCGGTAAGATGACCTTGTACTGTGCTTCTATTTATTACGAGCGTATCACGACCGATCGTATCTCACTGGAGGGTGCGACACTCGACCGAGTTCAAGCGAGCGATTTAACTCCAATGCAGCATTAAATAGCATAATGATCTTTAATATTTTACTTATATAAATTACATAGCACAAAAACTTTGCATTATTACTTTGTCTCGTGTTTGCTTAAATTTAAGGCGTAAATTTAATTTTTTGTGGGCGGAATCTATCAGTAAAGCAGCTGAATGTATATTTTCCTAGAGATAATAAAATAATCCACAACCGAACTTGCAATCTCTAGAAGATGAAATACCTCAAAACAGGTAAGAAGAAGATAAACGAGAAGGAAACGGAATATGTAGGAGGCAAAATCCCGATAGAGAAATAGAATATAAAGCAAATCGAGCATTCGTGAGCCTTATGAAATATCTGTCTCTTTCTGCCAGCTATGAAGAGAGGCGTCAGCGCGGAACTGAGATATGAAATTGAAAGGCGAGAAGGCAATTTCAAGCAAACGTGTTTAACACGTTCTCGTACTTTCTGTTCGCATTTTAAAAGAACTGATAAAGACGTAAATGGAGAAAGAAAGCATGAAATAATCAACATCCCAAGCCAGAGAGATTCAATAGCTATGAATTTTGAACAGCGATTTTGAAATTTACGATGCAATTCCCTTCCGTATATCTTAGAAGAAAATGAAACCTTATTACAAGAAAGGATTTGGTGTCTGCGCATGAATTTCTGTAACATATCTCCCACAGCTCTTTACTAAAACTGCAAACGCCTTTTTTCTTAATTATGGATGAGCCGATACCACATGTTCTCAATATTCTATACTCGATAGCGATACCTGTCTTTGAGCTTCGATATTCGATATTAAAACTTTAAAAGTGAGTGTTTTTTTGTTCCAACATTATTGCAGTTTTTTCCACACCTTGTATTGCTCCCATATTCAGAGTAACAAAATTGCTTTAACAACAGCAGTATTGCAATTGTTTTAGACCCCGGGTCTTCTACAGTAAAGAAAATTCTTCTTAACATTAGAAGTATTGATAATAGTAGAGTGTTTAAAACTAAAAGAAAATATATGCATTCTAGCAACATTTTTACACAGTGCAGGAATCTATTGAATATAATTTTGACTAATTTGAATGTAAATAGTTTCAACTTTGATGAAACGTATTGCAATTTTGTATTATTTAATGGTTTTTAAATAAACTTCGGAATTCTAACTCTCTTCATTGTATGATCTTGTTAATATTATGTTAATATTATGAACATTTACATGATTATGATTCTGGTAATACGATACATTCTCATGAGACTAAAAATAACCAAAACTGTTCCTAAATGTAGATTAGCCATGGTTTGTAAGGGCCATTTTGTTGTGGGTGTGAAGCTTTTTAACAAAATTCCTCTAAACATCAGATATTTTGATAAGAGTAGTTTTCAAAACTAAATTAAAAGATATGCTTTTAGCAAAAACGTTTACACAACACAGTAATATATTGAATGTAATTTTAACTAACATTCAATGTAAATAGTTTTAACTTTGACGAAGCCTGTGACAAAATGGCTTTTAAATAAACTAAACTAAACTAAACATTTTACTAACATATTCCGTCTCTTAGTGGTCATTTATTATTTCGATACCTTAATACTACAACTAGGTAACTGCACTTATGCATGAAAATAAATGATATACATATTTTTCTGAATGCTTGAATGAAATTTCCTATCAATACTGGACATTGACTATCAGTGTTAATGCCATATAACTCTCTATGGACATTCTATATGTCTTAAGCTATGCATTGACAGTCTTGATTCATTTTCGACAAGAAAGTGACATCCATCATTCTTGCAGTGAACTCTTAATTTATAATGCTACAATTAGGTATCTCCACTTAGCAACTTGTAGCATATAGAGGGTGGAAATGAAATAACCCTGAAGATTGAAAGAGACAATAGGGTGCACTTAAATTAATGGAAAACCTATATTACGTATTGTGATTAAATGCACCGTTAATTAATCTTTCGAAATGTTTCAAAATTTCTGAAATGTATTGAAATTTCAAAATGTTTTGAAGTGTTTTAAAATTATTTAAAATGTTTTGAAATGTTTTATAATATTTTTAAAAGTTTTCAAATATTATAAAATGTTTCGAAACGTTTTAAAATGTTTTGAAAATTTAAAAAAATGTTTTAAAATATTTGAAATGCTTTAAAATGTTTTGAAATATGTTAAAATGGTTTCAAATGTTTTGAAACGTTTTAATAATACACTCCCCTCTTAAATTGACTGCGCATATTGGAAATTAAATCGATTGCTTTCTCAAAGCACGCTATGAAATGTTTCATATAAAACAATTTTTATCTCGAAAAGGAAGCAAAAACGATCAAAATTGTATTAAACTTTGTTTGTTTGATATATCTCAAAGAATAACCCCTTGAAATTAATGACATTACTTACGGTTCACTCTCTGTATACAAAAAGTTAAAATGCATATCTCTGTGCAGTGTGTTACAGAAAGGAGCGGCGTTTCAGACTTCAGCCGCGTGGCGTGGAGACGCTAGTGTGCATGGTAGACAATATGGCGGTCACGCCGCAACAGCGCGCTCAAATTTTCGAGTGTTACACAGACCCAGCGAGCTTATAGACGTCAGTACAACTGTCGGAATGCTTCTAAACCCCTTCACATCGAGACATGTCTATCTTCCTAGCTCGTTGTGTACAGGAGCCAGCCAGTCATCATGTGAATGTGTGGTGTGAAGTTATCCATAAGAAATTCTACTACCAGTTATTTTTTGCGGAGGAGACTTCTTCTGTCAATTACTTGGATATGCTCGAGCAGTTTGTACTCCCTCAATTACAGGGAGATAGAATGCTGGATACCATTATCTTCCAACAGGACGGCGCGTCGCGGCGCTCCGCCATATTAAGCCCTCATAGTGTAGGATCATTTAAACTCTATAAAGTCAAAAATTTCTGATTCTCCTCCACATATATGTACCATTAACTGGTAATGCACTTGAATAATTTCTTTTATATGTTCTACTTTCTTGATATCTACTCTATATATCGTGGTTCCGACTTAAAGAACGTAGAACTTTACACTCTTTGTCTTTACTCTTTCTAATTCTGCACACTTCAACACCAAATTACCTTTCGTCTCGTTCCTCTTACCTATACTCTAACCACGACGTAAATACCAGATCACTTATCTGTGGCGCGTTGTATACCTCTTCATAGAAAATCTCGTTATTCATCATCTTTTACTGTATCCACGTCGCGACAATGGAATTCCCTGTCACAAAGTATCAGTGGCTGCAAGACGATAAACACTTTTAAAAACAGCTTAAAAGATAACCTTCTTAGCATTTCAATCCAATCATACTGACTTAAACTATCACTGTCTACATTGTTACTCCTTCCTTTAGACATGCAACCTGATAGTGCTCTATTTTAAAAATTGTCTCATAATAATCTCTTTCTATTATCTAACATTATTAACATTCTATGTATTTTAGCTTAATTCTGCTACATAGTTTGTATTTCAGTGTTTAATTAATAGTTCATAGTATTTTGTTGTTTAATTCGTAAATAACTCTTGTATACATGTAGTCTTATCTAAATCAAATTGTTGAATTCTTTGTAAGTTCATACATTTGTATATATACTTTACGGCCTTAAATCTGCCAGCTAAAATGAATTATTATTATTATTATTATTATTATTATTATTATTATTATTATTATTATTATTATTATATTTTACCTCCTATCGGTTCTTCTCTGGAAATAACATTTAATGAAAGAAATTGATTCTTCCTTTCGTAACTTCATTACATCGGAAGAGCAAAGACAAGGGAACAGCCCAAGGCTCTTCTATTTAACCTCTTTTCTGCAGCTTTATCAATTGAGCCTTCCTGTTTGACGACTGGGTTTGTTGGTCTCAAAGGCAGCATCCAATTATCTTGTTTATGTATAGTCTAGTCGAATAATGTAAGACTGGCTCCCTTGAGGGTTCCTCTCCTGGAGTGGAAGGTACTCAGAGACTCTGTCCTGCTTGGCAACGCAGTGTGTATAAAATTATTTATCGTAAAAGCTGTAACTATTGCGTTCCAAAAATCTCATTAGAATATCCCACTTGCTAGATGGAATCAATGCTGTTTAGGTAAAATGAAAACCCACAAAAGAAGCATTTTTCAGGAACAAAAAAATTAAATTGTAACACATTTATTATTAGTTACCTTATAACTTATGAAGAAATGTAAATATAATACTTGTCAAGAAGCATATCCTTACGTTTTTATTTAAATTTTATCTAATTATAGCAAAAAAGTCACATTTAAAAAATGAGAGTTAAGTCATTTTATCTCATCACCATCGAAAAAAGATTAAAGAATTTAAGTCTTAGATATCAAAAAGAACTCAGAGAATTTTTATCGTTTAGGTCAGTTTCTGTCAGATGCTAGTTGCTTAGTCAACAGTCCGAAGACAGGTCTGAATCTTACAAATGATACCATCAAGGCACCGCTTATGAAGCAATTAGGCCGGGAGATAATGGTGTAGGGTGGCTAGTTCTTCTTCCAAATGACAAATGACAAAACATAAATATTCTCCTAACAGTGCAGTTTTCTGATGACAAACAAAACTACTAGGCCTACAAACTTGCCCATCAATACTACCACTGATACTAAAATGTAGGGCCAATAGACCCTGTGCATTATTAAAACTGAATACTAGGCCTATAAACATTTATCTTTGACCTGTTCCAGCACTACACTCACGTTAAATATTTTATTGTTGCAAAATGGAAGAATCGGCTCTTTTGAAATATTCCTTTTGAAAGCAGATCATGTATTACAGCCATTATATTGACACAAACAAAATAATGTTGTTTCAATACTTTGATCAACATTATATAGTCATTTGACATCGTGGTAGTAATATTCAGAATTCAACGCTGGACAAAGTTCATTAATGCCAAACACTATAAAACGATTTGCTTTGTTGCCCATATCATAGCGAAAACCCTCCCCCCTGCCGATCCCTTTTATACAAAGGAAAAACCACTCGTTGCAAACATTAATAGCTTTTACTACTGCTGATCGCGAAATCAATTGATTTGATCTACTTTAATAACGATATTCTAAACCGAAGTGAACGTACGTTCTACCAATATTTGATGAGGCATAAGCTTCAATAGCCTGGCACAGTAACATTTACAATTCCTGTTGGATAAGGACATTCCGAATACAGTGAAATCAGTCCTAAACTCAAACGGAGTTATTCGAAAAAATAAGTAATAGCCATGGACGTGGGTTCGAATTCAGCTTCGACGTTTTGCTGTACTTAGTTTCATGTCTGACAGGTGACGTAAACATTGCCGGCAGAGAAAGGGAGAACGATAATTGCTATTCAACAAATGGTAAAGACCACATTCCAGGCTTGTCTTGAAGTTGAGCGGAGGTGCAATGATTCAGACAGCCAACTTCAAGATAAGGATGGAATAAGACCTCTGCCATTGGTTAAATAGCAATTATCTGTCTTCTTCTCTCTGCCGGCAATTTTACGTCGCCTGTCACACATTAGAGAACGAAGTGTAGACTGAGAGTTTTAAAAGGATTGTTTCAAACTCTAAGAATAATACCAGGTAATCCTCTGGATCGAAATACCAAAATATCACTTCGTTACAACCAATCCCATGAGATCAGAGGGTCCAAATTTGATACAAAATTGTTAGGCAATCCGATGAAAACACACTAGCGGCAACCACTGGCGTAGTACGCTGGATCCCGCAACTCGATTATTCGTATACGAGTCAACGGTTCCTACTCCACTTCAAAGATTCCAACTTCGCCTCAACGGTTCTTACTTTGCATCAGCGATTCCTACTCCCTCCCAGCGATTTCTACTCCGTCTCAGCGACTGCTACTCCGACTCAACTATTGGTATTCCGACTTAGCGATTGCTAGTCCCAGTCAACGATTGCTACTCCGACTTAACGATTACTAGTCCGACTGAACGATTGCTACTCCGACTGAACGATTGCTACTCCGACTGAACGATTGCTACTCCGACTGAACGATTGCTAGCCTCACTGAACGTTTGCTACTCCGACTCTAAGATTGCTACTCAGACTTAATTATTGCTACTCCCACTTAACGATTGCTACTCCGACTGAACAATTGTTAGTCCAACTCAAAGATTGCTACTCCGACTCAAAGATTTCTACTCCGACTTAACGATTGGTACTCTGATTGATCGACTGCTACTCCGACTTAACGATTGCTAGTCCGACTGAACAATTGCTAGTCCGACTTAACGATTGATAGTCCGACTGATCGATTGCTACTCCGACTTAACAATTGCTAGTCCGACTGCTACTGCGGCTTAACTATTGATAGTCCGACTGAAAAAAAATGTTATGTTTTATTTAACGACGCTCGCAACTGCAGAGGTTATATCAGCGTCGCCGGACGTGCCGGAATTTTGTCCCGCAGGAGTTCTTTTACATGCCAGTAAATCTACTGACATGAGCCTGTCACATTTAAGCACACTTAAATGCCATCGACCTGGCCCGGGATCGAACCCGCAACCTTGGGCATAGAAGGCCAGCGCTATACCAACTTGCCAACCAGGGCGACTCCCGACTGAATGATTGCGACTCCGACTTAACGAATGTTAGTCCGACTCAAATATTGCTCCGACTTAACGATTATTACTTCGACTCAAAGATTACTACTCCGACTGAAGGATTCCTACTTCGACTCAAAGATTGGTACTCCGACTCAACGATTGTCAGTCTGACTCAAAGATTGCTATTTCGACTTAACGATTGCTACTCCGACTCAACGATTGCTACTTCAACTCAAAGATTGTTACTTCTACTCAACGATTGCTACTGCGACTCAAAGATTGTTACTGCGACTCAAAGATTGCTACTCCGAATCAACGAATGTTACTTCGATTCAAAGATTGCTACTCCGACTTAACGATTGCTACTTCGACTCAAAGATTGCTACTCCGACTTAACGATTGCTACTCCGACTCAAAGATTGCTACTCCGACTCAAAGATTGCTACTCCGACTCAAAGATTGCTACTCCGACTTAACGATTGCCAGTCTGACTCAAAGATTGCTATTTCGACTTCACGATTGCTAGTTCTACTGAACGATTGCTACTCCAACTCAAGAATTGCTACTACGACTCAACACGATTGCTATTTCGACTCAAGGATTGCTACTTCGACTCAAAGATTACTACTCTGACTCAAAGAATGCTACTCCGACTCAAAGATTGCTCCTCCGACTCAAAGATTGATCCTCCGTCTTAAAGATTACTATTCCGACGATAGCTACCCTGACTCAACGGTTGCTAGTCCGACTCGATTGCTACTCCGACTCAACGGTTGCTAGTCTGATTCAACGATTGCTACTTCGACTCAATCATTGCTAGTCCGACTCAACCATTGCTAGTCCTACTCAAATATTAGTACTCCGACACGATTGCTATTTCGACTCATCTATTGCTACTCCGACTCAACGATTTCTGCTCTGATTGAACAATTTCTATACCGACTCATTGCCTTTTACTCCGACACCATGATTCGTTGTCCGATTTCTCAACATCTAACCTGACTACCGACTCTACGATTTGTACCTCGACTTCACGATTTGTAACTCAACTTCACGACTTGCAATCTGAGTTTTGGAGTCTTGGTCGTAACAACCCCGTAAAACGAATGTACTTAATTAACAATATCCCAAAATTCTCAGCATTTTCTATTTTCATTCAATTTTATTCCTCTTTCTTGAGATCCAAATCGTATTGTCCTCGTTGTCATATAAGAAAGCGATGACTTGCATATTTCTACTTGCTGATGAGGCAAAGCGTCCTGAATTACCCAAAATGCGATCATTTTCAAATTTCATAAGGACTGCTATTCCACCGAACGTGAAATACACATTGGAAGTGAAATAACATTGCAGATTGAAAGGTACAATACAGAGTACATTTAAATGAATAGAAAACCTATATTACGTTTTATGATTAAATGCACAGTTAATTAGAAAATTAAGTTTGAAATTTCAGCAGTCCGGCAACATCGTCGCTGACACACTCTACTCGTGATACAGATATAAGAGGTCAACGAACTTGGTGTGTCTCGGTCTGTGAGCTGCTCTCTGCCTCGACATGTGCAGTGGCTTCAAATTAGAGATTTTTTAAATTAAATTTACACGAAAACCGTCTCCGCTATTGAAATACTCCAAAGGGATAAACGATTCTTTATTAGAATTTCTATAGATATGGACAAAAACAACATTTTTTTTTCTGAAAAAACTATGAACTTTCCACCAACATTATATTACAGTTTTTTGTTACATACAACATGAGCTATTCGTTCTGAAAATCTGAAAGGCTATTTTACTTCCACTCTGTATATATTGTGAATTTTATTAGTAACAACAATGTAATTTATTCGTCACAACAATAATTCCTTTCTACAATTCACCTTAAACGCTCTTGTCAACAATTGGATCTTCACTCAACACAGTATTCGTTATAGCACTCCACCGACGACAATGACAATTTACTTGGACTATTACGCACAACAATGAACTGTTAATCTTAACTAATATTTACAAAGCACTATTTACAAATCAGAACTACCAGTTCTCAGTTCACAGTTCTTCTATCTCAGTCACTCGAGTTCACGGTATCTCGAACCACAGACCTTCAGAGACAGTTCACTGTACTCGAACTCGGGTCCCTCCAACTGCGGTCCACTGCACTCGAACTCAGGTCCCTCCAACTGCAGTCCACTGCACTCGAACTCAGGCCTTCGGATGCTGACGCAGATGCGGACGCACACTCGAGTCGAACTCCGGCTGGCTTGCTTGCTCTGGCTTTCTCACTGACTGAATAACTGAAAACTGGAAACTCTGCTCTAGTTCGCTGGCGCTTCTTCTTTTATAGCAAAATCATAGTTGCGAGAAATTTCTACAGGTGTGTAGAGAATTATCTCGATATCTCCACTTCGACGGACTTCTGGAATAGTCGAGAAGGTCGTTCCACATTCACTGCGTTAAGTAGCAGCTGCGCGCGCAGCCTTCACTCGCGTGTAGGCTCCTTTCCCCTTTCCCCGTGAAGCCCGCGCGATATGCTCTCTCGCGGGACGCTGGTCGTGAGTTCGAATCTCACGTCGCTGTCACAATATAGTAAAACCTGTGAAGGACGTGACATGGTCCTTTTTTTTCCGTTGTGGACAGGTTTCCGTATTATTCAGGTGTGAAATTGAAATGGAGTATTTTATCATTCGTATACATGAAAAACAAAATGGTATGCCGCAAACTGCAAGAAATAGGTACAAAGTATTCCGGTTAACACTACTCACATTAAATCAGCCTTCTGTCACTTATTCCGTTGGTGAATCATTTTGATTAAAATATCATTTTCTGTATAAATGTTACCGTGACCCCTCATTAGTCATTAAACACTACTAAAGTTTATTAATCTCATTCAATTTAATATCTAACACTATACTATAACACGGGATTGTATATCACTGCACATTATTAATTAATTGGACTAGGAGCCATCCATCAGAAGCCTTGAATTTTGGTTTATCTAATTTCTTTGCCAGTTCAATGGCTTGCTTTGCGGAATAGATCCAGAAATTGGCATGTTCTTTGAAAGGTCATAAAGAACCCATTCCCACAGCAGTTTATTTATTTCCACATAAACAGTTGTTTTCTGGTTTCTTTTATGTCACCAATATTGGTCCCAAGCCACTCACTCATTATTATCTTTATCTTTAAACTGTCACACCTGAGTTTTCCACAACTGAACTTCAACATTATTTCACACACACTTCGTTTCTAATTTTCCTTTAACTCGATAACTTTTACTTCATCACTTAATGTTAATTCCACATTTTACTCAACTTTCTTTCTTTTTACCAGAAAATCATTACACTTGCGCTCTGTCTAGCTACGACAGTATATGGGTGTGAAAATCTTTGAAGGGACTCCTCTGCCTAGTCAACAGGGTAATAAAATTTATGACCGACAGGCCAACACACCCTCGCACCTTCTAAAATTTTGCAAAGAAAACTTGTTTTTATCTTAGTGTCCTACATATTTCGTATATTCCTTGAAATTACACGGTGTTTCAAAATATAGTTTACATTAAAGTAGTGTACCCAAAATATTATTTCCGTTTTGAACAGTAGCAGGCAGTTTCCGTTTCCACGTTGGACAGTTTCCGTTTTATTCAGTAAAAATTATACATAATACATACGAATTTCGCCGGGACCAATAAATTGTTTCGAAATTGACAGAATTCCGGATTTTTCAGGTTCCGATTTGAACAGGTTTCACTGTACAAACATTAACGCTTCAGTCAAAAGAGATGGCTAACACAAAATTCTAAATCGGAGTTACATTTACTGATGTAGCTTGCAGCAGCAGACGGATGTGTATAAGCTAACAACACTGGAAAACATGCATTGCATTACTTTATACGACCACAATAAATAACTTTGAAGTTAATAATAAATATAGTCGGTTGTCGAGAGCTTACGGTACGCCAGAGACTATAGTGTTTAATTCAGCTTTATCTTGGAACAGAGTCTTGAATGGGAGACTAAAACATTTAACGCAAGCTGCATCTATACAATGAAATTACGTACAGTTTTCTGACCATGTTGAAAAGTGAATTGAGTGCAAAATATGGTTCAGAAATCGTAGCTGTGTTTCTACCTGTTGTTAGAGCGATCTTCACAATAAAATTAAACGGTGGAGCAGAGATTGATATTCAGTAATAATGGGCCGGTGGGGGTGGGGAGACGCTGCCTCACACGCCTCATTGATCGCATAAGCATGTAGCCGCCTCTACTCATTCAACTGGTGGCCAATTTTAACTTATTTCATTCAACACAGAATATTATGTAGAAATATATTTCAGGGTAATGTTATGATACTTCATTGTTACCGTAACAAAAAAACACACATTCCTTTGTGTTAACTGTAGGGATAGCCAAATTTTATTTTTCTACATCCTACAAGAGATTTTTCGGCCGATAAAGTAGATGATAAGGCCATTTCGGCCGGCATGATCAGCAACACAACCATGTAGTTGACTATAAATATAGTCAAATGACTCAGATTCTGAATAATATAAAGTTTGAGGAATAATATAAAGAGGAAAATAGGATTATTTAGTAATTATTTATGTTATTATTGACTCATTCATTCATTCGATCGCTCAAGTACTGATTCATTAAGTGATATTTATTTATTTATTTATTTATTTATTTATTTATTCATTCCTTTATTTATTTATTTATTTATTTATTTATTTATTTATTTATTTATTCATTCATTCATGTATTTATTTATTTGCTTAGTTTTTTGTTTATTTATTTATTTATTTATTCATTCATTCATTCATTACTGTATTTATTTATTTGTTTGGTTTTTTGTTTATTTATTTATTTATTTATTCATTCATTCATTACTGTATTTATTTATTTGTTTATTTATTTGGTTGTTTATTTATTTATTTATTCATTCATTCCTGTATTTATTTATTTGGTTCTTTGTTTATTTATTTTTATTCATTCATTCATTCCTGTATTTATTTATTTATTTGGTTCTTTGTTTATTTATTTTTATTCATTCATTCATTCCTGTATTTATTTATTTATTTGGTTCTTTGTTTATTTATTTTTATTTATTCATTCATTCCTGTATTTATTTATTTATTTGGTTCTTTGTTTATTTATTTTATTCATTCATTCATTCCTGTATTTATTTATTTATTTATTTATTTTGTTGTTTTTTTATTTATTTATGTATTCATTCATTCATTCCTGTATTTATTTATTTATTCCTTTATTTACTTATTTGGTTGTTTGTTTATTTATTTATTCATTCATTCGTTACTGTATTTATTTATTTGCTCATTTATGTATTTATTTATTTATTTGGTTGTTTATGTATTTATTTATTCATTCCTGTATTTATTTATTTATTTGGTTGTTTATTTATTTATTTATTCATTCATTCCTGTATTTATTTATTTATTTGGTTGTTTATTTATTTATTTATTTATTTGGTTGTTTGTTTATTTATTTATTTATTCATTCATTCCTGTATTTATTTATTTATTTGGTTGTTTATTTATTTATTTATTTATTCATTCCTGTATTTATTTATTTGGTTGTTTGTTTATTTATTTATTTAATCATTCATTCCTGTATTTATTTATTTATTTATTTGGTTGTTTGTTGATTTATTTATTTATTCATTTATTTACTAATTAATTTACTTATTTCTTCACTTATTTATTTATTTACTTACATATTTAACCATTCATTCACTTATTTACTTATTCTGGTGTAGTTAAGATCGTACACCTTCTCTTCCTTATCATTTATTTTACTGCGCCTAATCCACTGCTAAGAATCTTCAACGCATGAGTGAGTTGAAGGTGATAATGCCAGCGAAATAAGCCCAGAGTCCAGCGCCGAAATTTTCTCAGCATTTGCTCTTAATAGTTTGAGGGAAAACTCGGAAACGAACTCAACTAGGTAACTTGTTCCAACCAGGATTTGAACCAGGGACCGCTTGTTTCAAGGTCAGACATGCTAACCGTTACTCCACAGCGGTGGACGTGCCTTCTCCTCCGCAGTACCAGAAATACTTAAATATAATAACAGAAAAAATTCTATGTCGTTTAGGGTAAAGGGAGATAAATCTTTAAAATGAGTTTTTAGTTAAATTAAAATTAAACATCGCTCCCTTATTGCAAATAGGTAACCTTCACACAAATAAAACGTTTCAAATGCTAGTCTTCTTTTGTTTCTTGAACACCGACTTCTAGAATTTTCTCTGGAGAACAAAACTCCATTTACACAAAAAGTGACTTAATTCCCTTTACCCGAATACCATCGAAGTAGCGTATATTATACGAGTAAGCATAAAGAAATACCATACTTTCTCACTTACTTACTTACTTGCTTACTCACTTATTTACTTACTTACTCACTTACTTATTTATTTATTTACTTACTTACTTACTTACTTACTATCTTACTTATGACTTCTAGGGAACTCGGAGGTTCATTGGCGCCCTCACGTAAGCCCGCCAACGGTCCCTATCTTGAGCAAGATTAATCTATTCTCTACCATCACATCCCACATCCCTCAAATCATTTTTAGTATTACCTTCCCATCTACGCCTAGGCCTCCCCAAAGGTATTTTTCCCTCCGGCCTCCCAACTAACACTCTATATGTATTTCTGGATTCGCCTATACGTGCTACATGCCGTGCCCATCTCAAACGTCTCGATTTAAATCTTGTAAACTAAAAACCTTGTAAACTAAAAACTATACTTACTTACTTATTGGCTTTTAAGGAACCCGGAGGTTCATTGCCGTCCTCACATAAGCCCGCCATTCGTCCCTATCCTGAGATAGATTAATCCATTCTCTATCATCATATCCCACCTCCCTCAAATCCATTTTAATATTATCTTCCCACCTACGTCTCGGCCTTCCTAAAGGTCTTTTACTCTTCGGCCTCCCAACTAACACTCTATATCCATTTCTGGATACGCCCATGCGTGCTACATGCCCTGGCCATCTCAAACGTCTGGATTTAATGTTTCTAATTATGTCAGGTGAAGAATACAATGAGTGAAGTTCTGTGTTGTGCAACTTTCTCCATTCTCCTGTAACTTCATCCCTCTTAGCCCCAAATATTTTCCTAAGCACCTTATTCTCAAACACCCATAACCTATGTTCCTCTCTCAAAGTGAGAGTCCAAGTTTCACAACCATAAAGAACAACTGGTAATATAACTGTTTTATAAATTCCAACTTTCAGATTTTTTGACAGCACACTGGATGATAAAAGCTGCTCAACCGAATAATAACAGGCATTTCCCATATTTATTCTGTGTTTAATTTCCTCCCGAGAATCATTTATATTTGTTACTGTTGCTCCAAGATATTTGAACTTCTCCACCTCTTCAAAAGAAAAATTTCCAGAAACTATAACCGAAATAAATTAACTTGGAAAGTAGAAGATATTTGTATGGGAAAAAAAGAACTTTTACTGTATTAATTTCTGTATTAAATCAGTTAATATGAGCCGCCACTGAAGGGTGAGCACTATAAGTAGACTGAACAATTGTACCAACCTTACGTACTTAATTAATCTGCTAGAGATAAATTTTAATTAATAATTTTCTTTCCTGCATTACATCAGAAAATGTATGCCGCCACTGAAACGTCGCAAAATCCCGTGACAGCTGTAACGACGCGGCCAATGTCTACAATCTGTGACGTCAGAGAAGGAAACTTTAACGTCACTCTCCTTGTCTCTATCCCATTTCATTCATTAAATCAGATCCCAGACGTAAGTTACGCAGAGAAACAGCTTGTGTGACTTTTTCTTCCCTCTTCGCTGGTTCTGATTAATATTTCCTTCCCTTCTTACTTTAAAACGTTTGTTTTCTTGTGAGGAGAAGGTAATTTAATACGAATTTATCCACCTAAAATCTCGAGAAGAATATGAAATGCATTTCAACTTGGATGTACTTTGTCAAAAAACGGAAGAGTTATTAATTAATTAGCAAGCACACGCATTGGTGCAATTCTAGGATATTTGGCGACAGACATGAGAAATGACTTGCCCCCCACCACAAAACCATGTAATCTCACGTTTGCCGCGTAAATTTCTCATAATAGACAAGAAGAGGATTTGAGGCTGGAGATTGCGTAACTAATTAATATGCAACCCGCCTGGCCGCGAGTCACCGTCCCGAGTCATGATTCAGTGTCTCCTTACCGCATGATCAAATTACCCACGACAAGATCTCGCCACATTCTGATATCTGTTATCAGTCTCATTAGAGAAATCCTTATTCTGTGAGAATTGAAACAAAAGAACGATCAGGCTGTTTCACTCTATTTCATGGATAAAAACAAGTTCTCTTACAAGGATGTTGCACAGGGACATCATTTTATTTTTACTAACATTTCTAAAATTAATCTGGCTATACCTTTGGACTAACGGTTGAGAACCGTAAACACCGTTTGTTACCCCCTTTCACGACTGGAGTTCGATGATACGGGCGTAATATACAAACAAATCACTTTACTAGGTAGCCTACTATAGGAGGGAAGGAAAATAGTTCATACATTTACGTAAACTAGGAAATACCGCGATTTTGAGTTTGATCATTTTCATTAGGCTTTGTTGAAACAAAATACAGTGCTGTATTAACAATAATAGGTCTTTACTCACGAACTGAGCTATCCATTCGGACGTATTCATTACGCAATGTATAATATACTGTCTACAGCACATTAGCGTACTATATAGAGAATGAAGTTAAATTGAAAAATAATCATAATATGGATATTTAAACACATTTTTGAAAATGGTGGCCGTTCATTTCGATACAGGCTTCAGTTCTTTTGTGCATATTATCGCACTATAGACTATTGTACCTGATTCCAATTACGAGTTTAGGCCTTCGTACTAGTAACTCATGTTGAAATAATTCTGTACCTACTCTATAAAAAAGTACCTTACGTACTGTAAATTCAATCTTCGCTTCTGCCCGATCCGAAAAGATAAAACTACTCAGACATGCTATCTACTGTCCGTCCAAGTGGTTTTGTCGGAGGGTCGTAGAAAGGGGGGGGGAATCACGTGACAGTTAATTACTTAAAGAGACCCTTCTATTCAAGTTATTTTAAACAGTTATATAATATTACGTAGACGTCCAATTCCTAGCAGAAATTAATGTTTTTAGAAAAGAGCTAAGACAGACCAGCCACTAGCCTTTACAGAGGGGCGAGCAGAAGCGGGTAGGAGAAACAGGAATGCGACGTAGACAAACGGACGGTAGTACCTATGCGAAAATATTATTCAATATTGAAAGCTTTTTCGTCACTGGAAAACGCTAATATATTTCTGGAACGTACTATACTAACTCAGTATTGCTTACTATGACCGTAAGGCGACTTTGACTGCTGTAATTCGTTTTATCACCCATGTTGCAATATCAATTTGGTTTGTAGCTAACTTTCAAATACAAGAAAATTAGGCTATTCTTTATATTTTCGGAAGATGGTAGATTATTTACAGATTTTTAACAAAGCGTTAACTCTTTAGTGGACAAAATTCAGACATATAAGTCAGTCCCAATGTACAAGACAGACTATGTTGCAGTCAGTTCTCAACCGACTTCTTTTACAGTCAATTTATGACCGGCCATGGAAAATTCGGTTCCTACTTTGAAAGATTTAGGATCAAAAGTGCAGAAGAATCTCTGTGCATATGCAAAGACAAGCAGACTGTTGAACATTTGATTTTTCACTGTCCAGTGTTCGAAAGGAAAAGACACTTTTTAAGATATCATATCTCGGACTGCAATTTAAATTACTGCACACCCCTTTACCATTTTCTTAGAAAAAAATGTTGTTACAAACAATTCACAGGGTTTATACACCACATCCACGCAAGACTGTAGCTATTAATTGTATATAAATTAATTATGTTATAAAATCCTAATGCACTATGTAAAACAAGGTGTCTATCTTTGGGACATAATAATGGTATTAACAACAATAATTATAAATGAATACAATATAATATTTTATTACTCAGTCAATGACAAATCAATGTAAAAAATGACTTATTTTATAGTCATTAAGTTTATATACATGAATTACAAAATTGCGAACGTTTTCGCCTATTCAGGCATCCTCAGGCAGAGTTATACAATATCTCAATGTCACATACGTAGCTATTGGTGGTGAGTACTATTTGAATTGATAATGTACAAGCCATCTCCGTTATTAAAATGTAATATTACAGGTAGTGAACTTAATAACGGAGATGGCTTGTACATTATCAATTCAAATAGTACTCACCACCAATAGCTACGTATTTGACATTGAGATATTGTATAACTCTGCCTGAGGATGCCTGAATAGGCGAAAACGTTCGCAATTTTGTAATTCATGTATATAAACTTAATGACTACAAAATAAGTCATTTTTACATTGATTTGTCATTGACTGAGTAATAAAATATTATATTGTATTCATTTATAGAAATTGACAATCTGAATATTCCATCATGCTTTCTAAGTTAAAAAAAAAAACAATAATTATGTTTGTATTATAGATTTTACTATTGTTCAGTATTTGATGACAGGTATATAGTTTGTAACCATAAGTAATTTTGTTTTTATTTTTTTACTATCGCAAACCAACTATACAATAGGTGTTTTATTTGTAACTAAGCCAATTCTGTGCATTATCTCATTAATATTGCTTAAAATTATGTATAAAATCACAAATTAATGTAATAATCTTGCAATTTCTCTACACCTTCGATTATAATTTCTAATTTTATTTCTTTTGTTTTAACTGAAAGTAATTATTGCATAACGTATTTAGTATTGTTTACTGTCTCTTAATTAGTGTATTTATATTGTAACTATGATTCAGACCTACTATTAATTCTTTAAAATTGTGTATTATCACTACATAATGTATTTCACATGTAACAAACTACAACCCTAATATACCAAAGGTAAAATAGGGTTTCAATATTTGGATAACAATAATAATAATAATAATAATAATAATAATAATAATAATAATAATAAGTCAGTGAGAGTTTCAGCGAATCGTTATAGTTAATAAACGTTCTTGCAATTCTACATTAGTGCTTTTAGGAGCGTTTCAGGTTAAAGAACAGATATATACGTTCTTGTAATGCAACATCAGTCACGCACCTCAATGCATGGGCGAAACAGCAGATTTAACTGAACATACCCGTACGTGCAGGCTGGAAGTAAACAAGAAGGAGCAACAGCAAATAGTTTCTGGACCGCAAATAGCTTCGTATATGTACGACCTGAATTATTCATGGCCAATCGTTGAGGACAATTTCGCACAAATCTCTGAAGAAACAACTAAAATATTATACATTTTTTCATCATTTCGGTGAAATTACGTACAATTGATCACAAATTCGCGCACAGTTTCTTTACATTTTAATACTTATGCGCGGTGTCTGGAACACTGAGATAACCATTCGGTTATTATTATTTGCTTATTGGGATACGCATATTAAATATACATGTAAGAAGGCATTCTCTATTCTCCATTCACTAAAAAAATTGTATCATTATCCATCTAAATTAAAACAGACGCTGGTACAGACACTCATTCTACCTCACTTCGATTATTGCGACGTTTTGTTCAGTGATCTCAGGATTGATTCCGCTCAGAAACTACAGCGTGTTCATAACGCGTGCGTCCGCTCCATTTGTAATGTTCGATACTATGATATCTCACCTTCTTTCGAGAAGTTATTATGGCTTAGGTTACATGAGAGGAGAAATCTGCACTCGCTTTCTCTCTTATATCGAATTATGCACACTTCATCCCCCTATTATTTATTCGCTCGTTTTCATACTATCTCTCGCTATCATAATATTAATATTCGATCACAACGCGATAAGAAGCTAAAAATTCCACTTCACACATCATCTCTGTATTCCTCATCTTTCACTGTTGCTACCTCTCGTCACTGGAACTCTCTGCCGCCTGAAGTCAAGGGCTGCCGAACATTGAAATCTTTCAAATCCAAGTTAGAAAATTATCTTAAGACGAGTTGCCAAACTAACTTACTATTATGACAAGTGTTGTATTGCTTGTTTCTACGTATTCACATTTTTTTATGTCCTCGTGATATTTAACTTATTTTATATTTTTGTTTTCATATTTTCCGATAATGGTATATCTATAATGTGATAAGTTGAGCTATATATAATCATAATTTTCCTTACTGTGTGTACTTAAAAATTTTGTATTCATTGTATGTTTTGTACTGCACTATTTTATTACTATTATTATTATTATTATTATTATCATTATTAATATTATTATTATTATTATTATTATTATTATCATCAATAATTGTCTTATTTTTTATACTTTGTATGTCTCATTTATTTTGACCTGCTGTTCACATTTTATTATGCTTTTTTCTTTCTTTCTGTATGTTATATATTATGTCTGATTTCTACTTACTTGTTGTTTACATTTTATTATTATTATCTTATTCAGTTTTGTGTGTAAAATTATAGTGCACTTTGTAAATTTGTAGTGTTTTTTTGTGACGCAATTTTACTCCTGGTTGAGTGTTAGAGAAGGACGTATGGCCTTAACTCTGCCAGGTTAAATAAATCATTATTATTATTATTATTATTATTATTATTATTATTATTATTATTTGTATTATTATTATTATTATTGATTTGTTAAAGATGTAGATTTGTTAAATCTTTGTCGTGTTTCTTGAACATCGCAGCACTCTATCTTATCGATCTGTTAACTATTGATTGGTTGATAAGTTTGACATATCCGCTAAATGCCACGACAGTATAATTACCATTTTATGCAACTATTATTTATTATTTTTCAATTTAATTCTTAGGCCCATAGTTATAAACAGAGAAATCTCCTTTTTCAGATATCAAATGTACTTCAATAGACACTCATGTTCTAATATGAGTATCGTTATAACTACTAGTATTTAGGATACTGAGTCAAGAGGTATGAACGACAAGGATAAGCGCTGTCACCAAGAAATATGTCATAAAATTCCTGAACTTCAAATGTAGCTCTAATATGGTTCTGTTGAACATTGTGCTATCATGAACAGTTCCAAGAAATCGTACGACAATATCTCTAACTTTCAAGCAATTTGCCACAGACAACTTGAACATTGAGAGAAAATAATCCCTTTCTGTTTCAGTAAAGTTCATCCTTACCTTTGCCTGATGACTGCATAGGAATTAACTTCTATAAATACAATCCAATACATTAGCAGTGAGTCTCAAACAGGAGTCCTAGGCTCTTGGGGGAGGCAAAGAGCAGTTAATGGGGAGCGTCGAAGAAATTATTTATTTATTTATTTATTTACTTATTTATTTATTTATTTATTTTTATTTATTTATTTATTTATTCATTTATTTTTTTTATTTGTATGTATTTATTTATATATATATTTCTTTATATATATATATATATATTTATTTATTTATTTATTCATTTTTATGTATTTATTTATTTTTATTTATTTATTTATTTATTTATTTATTCTGGTGTTGTGAAGGTTATCAGGCTTTCCCTTCCACACTACCACAAATACAACTGCAATAATAAATGAAACAAACTATAAACAAAGTAAAACGACAAGAAAATATATACAGACTACAGCCACACAAACTATAAATGTTTATTTATTTGTTCACTTGTTTGTTTATTTATTTATTCTTTTATTTACTAATATTTTATTTACTTATTTATTTTTGTACTATTTATTTATTTATTTATTTATTTATTCATTTATTTTTTTTATTTTTATGTATTTATTTATATATATTTCTTTATATATATTTATTTATTTATTCATTTTATGTATTTATTTATTTTTATTTATTTATTTTTATTTATTTATTTATTTATTTATTTATTTATTTATTTATTTATTTATTTATTCTGGTGTAGTGAAGGTTATAAGGCTTTCCCTTCCACACTACCACAAATACAACTGCAATAATAAATGAAACAAACTATAAACAAAGTAAAACGACAAGAAAATATATACAGACTACAGTCACACAAACTATAAATGTTTATTTATTTGCTCACTTGTTTATTTATTTATTCTTTTATTTAATAATATTTTATTTACTTATTTATTTTTGTACTATTCATTTATTTATCTATTTATTTACTAAATTGTTTGTTTATATGTTGATTTATTTATTCGTTGATTATTTATTTACTTATGTATTTATTTATTCACTTCTTTACTTATTTAATTACTTGTTTGTTTGTTATTTATTTATTTATTTATATTTATTTATTTATTTATTTATTAGTCGTACCCGTGCGCTCCGCTGCACCCGTTAGAAATAAATATAAAGTAATTATATAATTAAAATAGAACATTTGATCCAGGGAACATTCGTGTTTCATAGAAGGATAAATCGTTTATTATGTTACTTAATTTAAATTGAATTAAAAAATTAAAATGCGATCATTTTGATCCAGAGACCACTCATTCGGTCATAAAAATTAGTTTAGGAAATACAGGAAACGAATGTACAGAATAGCCTATCAAGTTTTCTGTGCATAGGAATCTGTTATAATCTTACCTGTCCTCGATTCACTCAGAAGTTACTGTAATAACATTATAGCATTATGTCCATCTAGAGAAACTACACTTTCCAATGGTGAATTAATAATTAATTACACAAATCGGTTAATTTAGCTTCTGATATTACTTCATACAAACACAGAAACATTATCTGTAGGCTATCTTTCATAGCTTTCGATTGTTGCTGTCCAAGGCCCCTTATAGACGAAGTCATTTGTTTTTTAATTCATTACATGGCCTTAGATGGCAGTTATTTTAATTTTAAAACTCATTTATCTCATTAAATATCAGTCCTATCAAAATTTATCAGGGAATAAAACTTATCGCAAATAAATTATTTTTAAAGAAACGTTTGTTATGTAACATTTTTCATAAAAATCAATAATAAGCGAGATATTTCGATTTATTTAATTCAGGCCCCCTTATAACCTCCCTTTTAAATAATGTATTTTGAATGCCATATAGTCTAAAATATAAGTTACAACGAACTTAATTTATATTCCAATTTTCATCGAAATCCGTTCAGCCATTATCGCGTGAAAACGTAACAAACATACAGACAGACAGACAGACAGACAGACAAACAAAAATTTCAAAAAAGCTATTTTCGGTTTCAGGGTGGTTAAATGTATATGTTAGGACCAATTATTTTTGGAAAATCGAAAATTACTAGAAAAATTTCGGCTACAGATTTATTATTAGTATAGATTTATTTATTTATTTATTTATTTATTTATTTATTTATTTATTTATTTATTTATTTATTTATTTATTTATTTATTTATTTATTTATTTATATCATCGTGCAGTATGACTTCCTATGAATTGAAACTACATAAATAGCGTTTCTTATCGGCTTTTATGTGCTGAATACGAAAATGCACTTAATTTTTTTCCCATCACATCAGAATATCCCACAATTTGCAATTTTATTTCTAGTTAAGGTATGCAGGGACTGAATTTTCAAACTTCCACATTTCTTCACAGATTTTGTTAAACTTTTAACTGTCAGTTAACAGTATTAACAGTAGGATAATAATATTATCGAATTTTAATTTAATCGGACTAATAGATATTAAGTTTTTATTTTTTATTTTTATATCCAAATACAGTAATGGCAATTATTCAAACGTTCCATGAGCCACTGTTTTCTAGATATAACATTAAATGTAATAATGTATTTATTTTGAGTATGAATTACTGTGTGTAATAATCTCAGACCTTGAGTGGCATTTATTAGGACTATTTCGTGAATAAAATAAAAATGTAAACAATATATCCCTAAAATTCGAACACAAAATGTTAATAATTGTTCATTAACGAATACTTAACAACTTATTCACACATTGTGAAGTTGAAATACTCGTAGATGAATATCGATTACTGCAATAAAGAAATTCGATGTTATTATTCAGTAATGCCAATTGCGAAATACAGGTTTAACAATGTTAATTACATGTACTGCACTTTTCTCTTATTATTATAACATATATACATTTTCAGTATCTGCTGAAATCATAATTTAATTTAACAGTAACAGTGGGGACAGCTATATACCAATGCTTATGTATTCACAGCGATACATGTTGCTACACAGTGAAGCCATCTCTGTATAGATAGTCTAATTAAAACACGAATTTTATTACGCCATACGGAAGGCAGTTTGATGAAAATACCTTATTATTACTATGCAAGATCATTGTGTTTGATATGTTACATAAATTTTAACATCTGACTTTCTATTGATTGTTTCATTTCATTCACAAAATACAAATTTTATAGGCTACAGTTAGAGGTTATGTTACCTGTGGGAGCAGGACCAATGTCAGCTGTGTCTTATTTCGACCGTTACAATCAGTGCTACACGAAAGCATTTTTTTATAGCTCGACAAACGCATTCTCGCTGTAGTGTGTAACTGAACTAAAGCTGCATCTACACAGTTCAATATTCCAATCGCGTATGCGTGCAATCTGGGAAGAATATTGAAAGAATCAAGTTTAAAAGGTACGTTCAATTAAGATGTATGAAGATTTTGTGTCTACATCGTGCGCCGTTTTGAACGTCGTCTTCATTGCGTAAATATATTAATTAATATTAAATACAAATCTTGCATTCATTGCTTTAAAGTTGAAAGAAAAGTTTAACCGTGTAGTTGCATCTTAATGTATTCATGATCATCAATTCACGGGGAAACAGTTGGCGACAACGACTAAACAAAAGAACGACTATGCGATAAATTGATAGCGATAAATCTGGCTGCAAAATTATCGCAGAGTCTGACTGTGATTGGTTGGAATTCAAAATTTCATTACACTTCATTGGTCGAAAATGGAATGACGTCATATAAACAAAATAGTCATAGAGTGATAAATGAGCGATATTTTAGATATTTATTAGATATTTACTAAAATTACTCGTATTAATTCTGTGATATTTTATTAATAACAAGACTTTGTTTAATTCTTACTATGACCATTTTTCTGTATTAAAATATACGCTACTACATCTGTATTCTGATTACATTAAAATATTAGACCTATTTGAATTTACAACAAGAACACAAGTGGCGAACTCACAGCACACATGCGTTCTAAGTTCACCAGTTGCAACCCCCTGTCTCTTTTGTTTTTGTATGCGGAGTACCTTATTCTTTACGACATTTTTATTTAAGATGCTCTTTAATATCAATATTGCAACGCAACTTTTTATACTTTCGAAATAACATCGTTTTAAAAATAAATTTGCTTAAGGTGATGAATTAGGGAGGAATACGTCATATTAAAAACGAAATAGGAAATCAGTTGAAGAGTGACTTCGGATCCCCGTCGAAGAATGAGTCCCGCTCGTTACCATAGGTGAGTTGCGTAATCAAATCTTGTATAGAAGAGGAAGCGTTCATAATACAGTTTATGCTCGACCATGCCGAAATGTAGTAATTATACACCTGGTAGCAGCCCTTTAATGAACCTCATTAAAGTACACCTATTCATTAAAGTTCAGGCGCTTCACCAATTAGAAAACACCATGGTAGCAATATGAAAGCGCAAGTATCGATTATTCTCAGATGTGCAATCGAAAGACAACATGCGAAACATCACGGAGGCTGGAAATCCAATACTGTCGCAGAAGGTTATGTTCTGTTACTATAATAATTAGCGTTAGTTGTGAATAATATTCAAATAAATTCAATTTGTCATCTCGTTTTTCAGTGTCTAAATCAATTTCCAGGTTATATCAAGATTAATCTTTATTTTACTCTCTAGATCAGCCGTGGCGAAAAGGCCATGGTGCGCCGAGCCACTGTGTAAGCTGCAACGTGCATAGCACCTATGGAGGGAGGCGAACAACCGAAGGGGAAGTTAATGTTTAGGACGTGTAACGAAGAAAGAAATGAACAAGAAAACATAGGACACATTATCACAACCTAAAATTAACTGTCTTCAGAATGTCTCTGCGACAAAATTTCAAAATCAGGAATTATGTCACTTACTGCCAATCGTAGTTGATCACGAAGGTATTTGTCTGTCAGTCGTGATCTAAATTTGATTTTTACTATTTTCATTGTTGAAAATAATTTTTCACAAACGTAAGTTACAGCGAACATGGCTTCAACAGAGCAAGCAGAAAAGTTCAATATCTGTCAGGTCCTTACATCTAGCTTCCATTTAACGTCACATTGTAAATCTGTGAGTTTAAATTGAAAATCTAACCGCATTATTCGTACATCTGCTGTAAAAGAATCGACGTACAGAGATGATAATGATGATAATAATAATAATGATGATAATAATAATAATAATAATAATAATAATAATAATAATAATAATACTTAATCTTTTAATGTTTCATCAGCAACATGTAGTAACTTATAATGCCGTTTTATGTTACACAACCGTTTTCCTAGTAATATTTGTGAACAAATCATACTTTTAATATTTTCATCATATTGTAAGGAAAAGAATGCATCCTCCCATCCTACTTGAAACTTTCGTTTTTTATAGAGGTACATGGTTTCGAGAGAGATATTGCGACGATACGCCACTCGCAGGTCCGAGACAAATACAAATAGAACGGAGTTTGACTCCAGTGAGTGAGAGGGTGGGGGTTGTAGGTAGGAAGCGAGAGAAAAGCACTGCGAGCCACAATGTGCTCGTGAGTCGCATTTTCGCCGCGGCTGCTCTAGATTATATCAAGGTCAATGACATTTGTTTCTCGGAAAAAAATCAATACTTTTGCGTCTGCGCACATCTCACAATTTACGAGATATTGCATAAGGTCAGTTCCGCTCCCCAGTCAGATAAGAATAACATGAATACTTATGAATAATTTCAAGTTAGAAATATGGTCGAGCATAAAAAGTCGTATGAAACTTGCCTCTAATGGTAGTAATTAAGACGCTCGATATGAAAATTATGAAACTCGCTTGCGCTTGTTTCATAAACATACTCGCGTCTTAATTACTACCATTATAAGCTCGTTGCATAATGTACTATTATGTAATTTATCATTAATGAGCGGCCTGAATGTAATTCTCTGCTGTGACGTCAGAGCAAGAAGTAGGAAAGAAGGTTGCCTGCACTCTACTGGCTTATCCTACAAGTTATGCGACCCGCGGGGCACGGCGCTATCACACGACGCCGGATAATGGACGCAATTATTCCCTCGCGAATTCAAGTAGCAGATTGCGGACAACAAAAAAAAAAAAAAAAAGGAAAAGAGAAAAGAAAAAATTGGAGACCTCAATTTTAATTTCAAAAAGTAACATGCAACTTAGACCTGTTAAACATTTTATGGCTTCGTCGAGGAGCAAATGCAGCCTCATCTCGGGTCACCATGCAACCGATAAATTTTTCAAGGTCTGGTAGGGTAGCTGAAATTTTATGGTCTTTTTTAAAATGAAAATTTTACGTCTGACCTTATTACTCCACTCATTTGCACCAACAGTTGTAAACAATGAAATGTTTCGTCTTTCTGAGATTCCAGAGACGAAGATCCGGAGCGAAGGAGAGAAGATGAAACAGAGTTTTGCAACACACATTTCCTAAACATTTAGCTGAAGTTTTGTCCTTAAAATACATACAAGAAAAGTGTAATTAAAAACACACAAACTAATGTTGCACGTAATCAGAAACAAAATTTGAGCACCAAATTTACAAAATTCCAGATACAACTTACTTACTTACTTACTTGCTTGCTTTTAAGGAACCCGGAAGTTCATTGCCGCCCTCACATAAGCCCGCCGTAGGTCCCTATCCTGAGCAAGATTAATCCATTCTCTATCATCAAATCCCACCTCCCTCAAATCCATTTTTATATTATCTTCCCATCTACGTCTCGGCCTCCCTAGAGGTCTTTTTCCCACCGGCCTCCCAACTAACATTCTATATGCATTTCTGGATTCGCCCATACGTGCTACATGCCCTGCCCATCTCAAAGTCTGGATTTAATGTTACTAATTATGTCAGGTGAAGAATACAATGCGTGCAATTCTGTGTAGTGTAACTTTCTCCATTCTCCTGTAACTTCATCCCTCTTAGCCCCAAATATTTTCCTAAGCACCTTATTCTCAAACACCCTTAATCTATGTTCCTCTCTCAAAGTGAGAGTCCAAGTTTCACAACCATAAAAAAACAACCGGTAATATAACTGTTTTATAAATTCTAACTTTCAGATTTTTTGACAGCAGACTCGATGATAAAAGCTTCTCAACCGAATAATAACAGGCATTTTCCATATTTATTCTGTGTTTAATTTCCTCCCGAGTATAATTTATATTTGTTACTGTTGCTCCAAGATATTTGAACTTCTCCACCTCTTCAAAAGATAAATTTCCAATTTTTATATTTCCATTTATAGTCGTAGGTTTATTGCATCTACTATTTATAGATTTACGTTTATTTTATTTTATTTTATTTACGTTTATTTTCTTTTATATCATGTAATTGTAATTATTGTATATTATATATCACTGCAAACTGGTGTATATATCCAATTGTAGTGTTAATACATACATACATACACACATACATACTGTACATACATACATACATACATACATACATACATACATACATACATACATACATACATACATACATACATACATACATACATACATACATACATACATACATACATACATACATACATACATACATACATACATACATACATACATACATACATACATACATACATATTGCTCACAGCTGTCATTAAGCTCCAGTAGCATATCCCTTAGTATCGTCTTGTGTGAAAATTCTGTATCTCAATTTGTCATAAGAATACGTATTATAGGATCTGTTAACACGCTCCCTAGTGCAATTCCACAGTATTAATGTTAGGAAACAAAGCTCCAGATCTCAGCCTCATAGAATACGGCTCCTAGGAATCAATATCAACTCGCGGTTGGGCCTGCTTTGTGATTGTGTTATCAAGAGGAGTTGGCTTGTCAAAATACACTCCAGACCACACCAATATCGACTTCGCATTTCTAACACGCGCCGTCCTGATTAATGAAGTCGAAATGCGGACGTAAAGAGGAACCACCCAACTGGTACTCTAGAAAGACGCATTCAATGTGAATAACAAATGTAATTCTTCCCAAATCAGAGAGCAAGCTGCAAATATACATAACATGAAAATTTCAGTAAAAATAAATATCAACGCACGAAATGGCCAGTACGTCGTCATGTAATAATATAATAGTACATTATGCAACGAGCCTACAATGATAGTAATTAAGACGCAAGTATGGATGTTTATGAAACGAGCGCAAGCGAGTTTCATAATATTCATACGAGCGTCTTAATTACCATTATAGGCAAGTTTCATACGACTTTTCATGCTCGACCATATTTCTAACTTGAAATTATTCACATGTATACATTTTATTTGTATCTGACAAGATTGGAAGTGACCTTGTTCTAGATCGTGAATTGTGAGATGTGCGCAGACGCGAAAGTATTGATTTTTTTCCGAGGAACAATAATGTCATTGACCTTGATGTAATCCCGTTAAACTTGATATAACCTTGATTATTGAATTCGACAATAAAAAACGAGATGACAAATTGAATTTATTTGAATATTATTTACAATTAACGCTAATTATTATAGTAACAGAACATAACCTTCTGCGACAGTATTGGATTTCCAGCCTCCGTGACTTTTCGCTAATTCTCTTTCGATTGCATATCCGAGAATAATCGATACTTGCGGTTTTATAACGGTACAAAGCTGACTTGTCATTGGCTGAACACCTGTAAGCTGAGTTGTCATTGACTGAGCACCTGTACTTTAATGACATGCATTAAAGGACTGCTACCAGGTGTATAATTACTACATTTCGGCATGGTCGACCATAAAAAATGTAGAGAAATTAATCGAAAATTACTTGTTTCTGGCCAAGTTTTCCTTTTGAAAACACGAAGTATAAAAATATCGAATAAATATCATAGTCTGAAAAGGCCAATACTTTTTCATATAAAAACATAACAACACTGATGATAGAAGAGTGGAACAGAGAATAATTCTCTTCGGCACCGGGATTTGAACCCGGGTTTTCAGCTCTACGTGCTGACGCTCTATCCACTAAGCCACACCGGATTCCCATCCCGATGTCGGATCGAATCCTCTCAGTTTAAGTTCCACCTCTTGGGTTCCCTCTAGTGGCCTACCCTCACGCACTGCGTCATAGATGTATGACAGTGGCACAATGTCCACACATGTGCTGAGGTGCACTCGTTATGAGTGACTAAGTGGCCGGGATCCGACGGAATAAGCGCCGTCTTAAATCACTACGTGATTATTTTTCGCATATCATATATTACGATGTACCGAAGTACATATGATATTTCAGTGCAGAAATTCTGCGTCATCTTATAATGATGGAAGAGTGGAACATAGAAAAATTCTCTTCGGCACCGGGATTTGAACCCGGCTTTACAGCTCTACGTGCTGACGCTCTATTGACTAAGCCACACCGGATTCCCATCCCGATGTCGGATCGAGTCCTCTCAGTTTAAGTTCCACCTCTTGGGTTCCCTCTAGTGGCCTACCTCATGCACTGCGTCATAGTACATAGAGCGTCAGCATGTAGAGCTGAAAACCCGGGTTCAAATCCCGGTGCCGGAGAGCATTTTTCTCTGTTCCACTCTTCAATCATCATATGATGACGCAGAATTTCTGCACTGAAATATCATATGTACTTCGGTACATCGTAATATACTATAACAACATTAAACTAAATAATCAGAAATTAGTTGTTCACAGCCACGTTTACTTTTTGAAATCACGAAGTAGGCCTATAAATATATCGAATTAAGATAGGCCTAGTGAAATACAGGGTGAGCTAAAGAAACGGAGGATTTTTAAATAGTGAAATGAAAGTTTAGATATTGTATTAAATTAACACTTTTATTATATGAAAATATAGAATATTGTATGCTATTTGCATGTAATCACTATTTCTTGAATATGACATCCTTCAAATGCTCTCCACTAACGTGCACACATTCTTATAATCGCTTTTTGAATTATCTCAATACACTTTGCAATATTTCGACTGTGATGTTTGAAATTTTTTCACTTGTTCAATTTTTTCTGCTGTGCCGGGAAGAACATGGAGAAGTTCAGTGGCTCTTTAAGAGGAATATCTTGTAAAGAAACAGGGTCGTTGTATGCAGTCCAAGAGGTTTAAGGTCGTGAACTTCCTTCTAAAATGCTGATACAGTACTGTACGCGGATGATACTACATTTTTAATTAACCATAGTGATATTAGCTATTTGAAAAGTTTTGCTCAACATAATTTAAGAGATGCTGACGTTTGGTTTAATGCAAATGGATTTTTGTTGAACCCAGCTAAAACTGAACGTGTGATTTTTACTCTAAATAAGACCGATCATGAACAAAGACAGTTTAACATGTTAGGAATTATTGTTAATTACAAATTGTCATGGGAAAGTCATATTGATCATATCTCTACTAAACTTTCAAGAACTTTGTTTCTCCTGAAGGGATTAAAACTATTGTACGTGAAAACTTTATTCGCGATGCTTATTTTGCTTACTTTGAAAGTACTCTTGCCTATGGAATATTGTTATGGGGCAACAGTGCTTTTATAAATAGGGTCCTATTGCTTCAAAAAAAGGCCATAAGAATTATATCAAATGCAACTTTTAATGAACGTTGTAAACCATTATTTTTTAAAAACAAAACCATGACTGTAATACATTTATATATTCTAGAATTAATTAAGACATGATATTCATCCCTTTGACACAAGACAAGGAAATAATTTTAATATCATAACTTGTATACTTGTTAAGTCGCAAAAAAAAAAAAATGTCAAATGTTATTGAAGGTTGCAAATAATTTTCAATCACATATTTTTAATTTAAGCAGAGCTGTTCTCAAATTTAACACCTCTAGTTGGTTAATTTTAAATTCGATATATAATCTTGACGAATTTTTTGATTGTACAATCTCTTTGTAATTGTTCCATTTTAACTGACCCTGTCTATAGATATTGTTTTTAGACATGTAATTTAAACAATTAAACTATTAGATATTACATTAGAAATCGGATCCTTATTGCAAATTATTTCCTACAAATATTAAACACATCGAGTGTTAGTATTCTTTCATTTTTTTCACATCACTTGTACAGGGACATCATTTTATTTTTACTAACATTTCTAATATTAACCTGACTATACCTTTAGATCAACACCGTTTGCTACCCCCTTCCATGACTGGAGTAGTAGTAGTAGTAGTAGGGTTTAAGAAGGGCGCGTCAGCTACTATGGCTATTTGCGCCCTTATCTAAAATTCTTAATATTACAAATACATAAATAATATAATAATCAGAGTGCTAAAAGAACTAAAAAGCGTTGTCACGATAAAACGAGGCACACAAATGCAGTATACATAAGGTGATTTCTACAGAATCATAAAAGTGAGCAATTCTACCACACTAGGTGGTATTCAAGACGAACAAATAAAACAATAAAACTAAGGCCACCAGAGATAACTTGTGAATCAAATTTTAAAACCATAAAATTTTATAAAATATTCGGATGTATAAAGTCCGAAATGTCAACAATGTAAAATCAAATATAAAACAACAAATGTAACCTCCAGATGTAAAGGGTCCGGAGGATGAGTAAAACGGATCAATAAAAAACTAAATCACCTTATCCAAACCTGTATTTGATAAAAATCTCAGAACTGCATTTGCACAATTAAAATCATTTCCAAGAGCGTCACGTAATGTCGGCCGAATTCCATATTGCCTCCGTGCATGGTCATATTTCCTGCAACGCAATAAAAAGTGTTCCACCGTAAGTGGAACATGGCACATGTCGCACTCCGGCTGAGGTTCGCCACGTAGGAGATGGCCGTGTGTCAGATGACAATGGCCAATCCTCAACCGGATGAGTAAAACCTCCTCGTGTCGCGACGCTCTTGTAGACGAATCCCAAACTCGAACAGTATTTTTTATATTTCGTAATTTGTTTCCCTCTTGTGCAGACCATTCTCCTTCCCGTTGCCACCAAATTTTATATTTCAAGTAGTTTCGAATGTCCTGCCACCTCTCGCGCCAATATACCAGAGAGCCATTCAGTGCGCCAGCCCTGGCAGCAGCATCCGCGGCCTCATTTCCTGGAATCCCTACATGGCCAGGAATCTACACTACTCCAATCTCATAATCAGAGCAAAGGAGAGTATGGAACAGCTGCTGAGTTCTTAAGACAAGCGGATCATCACAATTAAAAGACTGCAAGGACTGGATGGCACTTAAAGAGTCGGAACAGATAAGGAATCTGCCCCGAGGTTGCCTAATTAAAAACAATAAAACTCTGTAAAAAGCATAGAGTTCAGCAGTAAAAACACTAGTATATTGGCTTAGTCTGTATTTAATATCTCTCCATTTGTAACGAAGGAACAACCAACATAATCATTTATCCGGGATCCGTCAGTAAAAACTAATGAATAATTTGGATATCGGGATAAAAGTTCACTAAAACGTAGTCTATAAACAAAAGCTGGTGTAAAATTCTTAAAACAGCGGCTCAGACTTACATCAAACATGGGACGTCGCATAATCCACGGTGGAGTGGTGGTATACTTCATTGTGCGAACTGATGGTAGATGTATATCCAGCTCAGAGAGCAGTTCACGAAAGCGCACACCTGCTGGACGAAGTCTCCGTGGATTTTCACTGTATCGGCCGTAAAGAGACGAATGATGGAAAGAGTCGTAAGAATTGTGCTCGGCTGCGAGCGGAGCTTAACAGCATATGAGCACAACAACACATTACGTCGCCGATACAGTGATGGTTCTCCTGCTGCACAATAAAGACTCGCTATCCGACTAGTTCGGAAGGCCCCTGTAGCGAGTCGTATGCCATGGTGATGGATAGTATCTAAAAGACGTAATTTAGATTTATTTGCTGAGCCATAAATAAAACAGCCATAATCCAGCTTTGATCGTATAAGAGCTCGGTAAAGACGTAAAAGCACTGTACGGTCTGCACCCCAGCGAACCCCTGACAAAAGGCGTAAAATGTTTAAGGATTTCTGGCAACGCCTTCTGAAATCACGTATATGCGCCTCCCACGTTAATTTATAATCAAAGATAAGGCCCAACAATTTCGCAGTGTCTGTATATTGCAACTCCACTCCATTAAGACGCAGTTCAGGATGTGGATGTAGTCCACGTTGGTTGTAAAAGTGGATACACTGCGTCTTCTGAGTGGAGAATTTAAAACCATTGCGAACAGCCCACTCTGATAGTACGTTGATGACCAGTTGCAACTGTCGACCGATGGATGGAATATATCGAGAGCTGTAAAACAGACTGAAGTCATCAACGTACAAGAGGGAAGATACTCGGCCACCCACACAGTGGGCAATTCCATTGATCGCAATGCAGAAAAGAAGAACACTCAATACAGACCCCTGCGGAACGCCATTTTCTTGGAGATGTTCGTTAGAAAGTGTGGTGCCTACTCGAACTCGGAAATACCGCTCTGCCATAAACTTCGCAATAAATGTTGGTAGACTGCCACGAAGTCCCCAATCATGCAGAGTTTGTAGAATGCCATACCGCCATGTGGTATCGTAAGCCTTTTCTAGATCAAAGAAGACCGCCACAAGATGTTCCTTCTTGAGGAAAGCATCTCTAATGGCGGTCTCTAGCCGAACAAGATGGTCTGCGGCTGATCTCTGCTTACGAAAACCACATTGGATATTAGACAATCGGTTTTCCGATTCGAGTACCCACATCAGGCGTTTGCTTATCATCTTTTCCATAACCTTGCATACGCAGCTGGTAAGACAAATTGGCCTATAACTGCCAGGTAAAGAAGGATCCTTTCCTGGTTTCTGAACTGGGATTACAATGGCGGAACGCAAAGCAGATGGAAATACACCCTCAGTCCAGATCGTGTTGTACATTCCCAGAAGAAAGGATTTTCCAGCTGGCGGAAGATGGCGAAGCATACGGTTATGGATGTTATCAGGACCAGGGGAGGTGTCAGGGGGTGCGTCCAGTGCCGCCTCCAGCTCCTCGGATGTGAACGGTGCATTGTATTGTTCAGTGTTATTAGATGTAAAGTTCAGAGTTAGTTTCTCCGCAGTATCCTTAATTTTTAAAAATTCCGGGTCATAATTGTTTGAGCTGCTTATCTGTGCAAATGAGTGAGCGAATATCTCTGCAATTTCTATGTGACTGGTGGTCGGTACGCCGTTGTTCAGAAGACCCGGAATTACAGAACTACGTATCCCCATTATCCGACGGACTTTGTCCCACACGATGTTAGCTGGGACGTTCTTTTTCAATGAATTGACGTAATTTGTCCAGGACGTCTTCTTAGCATCGCACACAGTGCGACGAGCTATGGCTCGAAGACGTTTAAACTGGACAAAGTTTTCTTGGGTCGGATGGCGCTCAAATTGGCGTAAAGCACGTTTGCGGTCTCGGATTGCATCTCTACAGGCGTCCGTCCACCAAGGGACAGGGAAGCGTTTTGGCCTGGAGGACGACCGGGGGATAGATAATTCCGCAGACGTAATTACCATATTTGAAAAGTGCTCTACGACGGAGTCCACACTTTCATATCCAATATCATCGAATGATATGGATTCCGAAAATCCGACCCAGTCCGCCTTTTTAATAACCCAGTTTGAAGAGCGAGTTTCCGCAGGACGTAAAGCGGACATACGCATTCGAATGGGGTAGTGGTCACTACCATGAAGGTCATGAATAACTGACCATTCGAAATGCGTGAACAAAACTGGGCTACAAATGGAGATGTCTATCATGGAGAAAGTACCATAAGCCGAGGATAGATGTATTGCTTCCCCGGAATTTAGGGTAATCAGATTAAGGCGGGTACATACCTCTGCTATTTTATTTCCTCTGTCATCATCAGAATTAGAGCCCCAAGAGTGGTGAGATGCATTAAAATCTCCGACTAACAAATATGGAGCAGGTACCTGCGATAGAATGTGTTCCACGTCATTAACTGTGTAAGGTATATCAGGGGGCATATAGACACAAACTATAGAGAACTGGATGCTAGATAAAGATATTCTGGCTGCTATACATTGATGAGGAGTGTTAATATTGATGATGGAGGAAAAGATACTTTGACGGAGTAGGATGGCACAACCTCCATTGGCCCGAATACCGGCAAGATGATCGTACCGGTAAATATTGTATCCTGAAATATTCAGGGAATGTTCGGGTCGGAGGTGTGTCTCCTGAAGACATAAAATAGCAGGGTTCTCATGATAGATCAATTGTTGTAGTTCTGTATATCTGCTGCGTACACCGTTCACATTCCACTGTACAATATCTGTCATTGCGAGGAGCTAAATCATGATGGTGGCTTCACAGGCGATCTTCTCTTTTTTTCTTTTCTATGGATTGATGCCTTTGTCTGCGACTGCTTAATCTTGGACTGTGGCGACTCACTTGCAGATCGTCGCACTACTGATCGAGGACGTGATCGAGAGCGTGATCTTGATCCGCCACCCGAACTAGGAGCGCGACGTTCCGGTGTTCTACCAGGCCTAGAATCTTTCTCTGCTGTCACGGCAGCGATATTTCTAGGTACGTAAGGCCTGATATCCAACCCACACGAGTCGTCTGACTCAGCAGTCTGTGTCGCAGAGTCAACGTATGTCTGGGTCGCGGTCTCAATTTGCTTCCCAGGCATACTTGCGAGAGGTGGCGTCTGCGTGGATGCATCAATTCTCTCTGTTGCTTTCAGCAATACTGAGGAATAATATTTTTCTGTCGCCTTTCTTTGTTGGTCTAGAATACGCTTACGCGCCTCGAAAAAAGTAATATTTTCTCGGACTCGAAGCTCTTGGATATTCTTCTCTACCAAATACGTCGGGCAATTTTTGGAATTAGAAGCGTGGTCCCCAGAACAATTCACACAGTGCTCGGCGCCGGTACATGGGGATTCCCCATGGTCAGCACCGCCGCACTTTGCACATATGATGTTGTTTGTGCAACGTTTTTGCGTATGTCCGAACCGTTGGCACCTAAAGCACCGCATTGGATTCGGCACATACGCACGCACAGGGACACGCTCGTACCCAACAAAGATATATTCTGGCAAGAGAGACGTTTCAAAGGTCAGAAAGACTGTGCTCAGGGGTTCAGTCCGTCCGTCCCGCTTACCCAGTAAACGGTAAGCCTTGGACACGGACTGTTCCGCCAGCTCTAATTGGATCTCTTCGTCGGACATACCATCTAGAGAATCCGTATGCACAACTCCTCGCGTGGTGTTCAGCGAGGAGTGTCGCTCTACTCTGATTGGGTATGATCCCAGCAACTTCGCTCTCAACAGTGTTTCACTCTGTTTTGCAGATGCAGTCTCAACAAGGAGACTGCCATTCCGGAGTCGAGTTGCATTTCTGACCTTGCCTACGAGTCCATCGAGCGCGCGTCTCACGTAAAATGGACTAATGTTTTTCATTGTTTTTTCCGTCCCATCCAACGTGATACTAATAAACTTTGGAGGCGGCACTTTAATTATTACCTTCTCAGGGTCCAATTCCATTGCAGTGTTCGTCTTAATAACTTCAGTTGTGCTGTCTTTTACTATTTTCATTTTCTTTTGTTGCTGTTTTTCTGGAGGGGAAGAGGAGCGCGAAGAGGCCATTTTGAACTGGCCCCCCCTACGGAACTGTCGGCGTCAGCCTGCCACCGGGGGGGCGAAAGAAAAAGACACCTAAGAATTCTTCTCGGTCTGTGCCGGCCGTGGGGACCCTCCCACAGCCCGATCCCAAGCAACCCACTTCACGCAAGTTACCCTTCAAACTGGTCATTACACACCTAATGGCAAGTCTTACACCAGAGGCGTGTCGCAGTTTTATGCCCTATCACGGGAATAACCGCCCGTGGCTCCCCACTCTACACTGAATACAAGTGCCAGACTACTGCGGCTAACTCCGACCGACGCTCCCAAAGCCGGAGCAATCCGAGACCGCACGCAGCTTCAGGGGACTTGTGGTTGATTACACTGCGACACCCATACGTCAGCGGTAACACGTCGGAGCGATATATCCGCCCCGGCGAGGAGAGTCGGTCACCGGGACGTTTAAGTCGCTCCGGGCCCCCATTGGGGTTCTACGTGAGTGTACATGACTACTGGTCCGGGCTCCGCACCTAGACTTGCATATAGGGGCAGTATGAAGGGTCCACTATTGTTTCGTTGCTGGGCGCCCTGTCGGGCCACACAAGTTGGAATCGCGCTCGAAACCGTGGGACAGGACCACGGAGATAGGAAAGATCCCCGCTGGTGAGACGGGAGTTATAAACCTAAGAAACTTAAGCTAATAATAGATATAAGAATTAGAAGTGGAAGAAGAATAAAGCCTCATCAGGCATTGTTAACAAATCCCGTCATGGTGGCGGACGTGGCAAGAACAAAAACAGCGGGGATGGAGAGGTGAAAATGGCTGTGATGATGTGGTGGGCGTTCCGCATGCAATGGCGGCCGGCGGAGAGTAATAGTGATGAAAAAGAAGAGAGAACGAAGAGGAGTGGTTGGTGATAGGACGAAAAATGGCCGAAAAGAAGAGCACTAGAGCCACCAATGCACCCCCCGGTCACCACTTGGAGGAACCCACCTCGACCGGTCCATGACTGGAGTTCGATGATACTGGCGTAATATACAAACAAATCACTTTACTAGGTATAGGAGGGAAGAAGAGTAGTTCATCCATTTAAGTAAACTAGGAAATATCGCGCATTTGAGTTTGATCATTTTCATTAGGATTTTGTTTAATCAAAATACAGTACAGTATTAACAATGAGTGTTTTTACTCGTGAATTGAGCTGTCCATGTGGACTTATTCATTATGTAGTGTATATTATACTGTCTACAGCACATTAGCGTACAATATAGAGAATGAAGTTAAATTGAAAAATAATCCTAATATGGATATTTATACACATTTTTGAAAATGGTGGCCGTTCATTTCGATACAGGCTTCAGTTCTAATATGGATATTATCGCACTATAGACTATTGCACCTAATCCCAATTACCAGGTTCGTACTTCGTATCAGGAAACTCATGTTAAAATAATACTGTATCTACGCTATAAAAGAGTACCTTACGTACTGTAAATTCAATCTTCACTTCTGCCCGATACGAAAAGATAAAATTACTCAAACATACTATCTACTGTCCGTCCAAGTGGTAATGTCGTAGGGTCGTAGAAAGGAAGGAAATCACGTGACAGTTAATTACTTAACGAGGCTCTTTTATTTAAGTTGTTTTAAACAGTTGTATAATATTACGTATACGTCCAATTCCTAACAGAAATTAATGTTCTTACAAAAGAGCTAAGACAGCCCAGCCACTACCTGGCGAATAAAAGCAGGTGGAGAAAACCGGGATATCATGTATGCAAATGGACGACAGTACTTGTGCGAAAAGGTTCAAATTGAAAGCTCTTTCGTCACTGGAAAACGCGAACATATTTTTGGAACGTACTGTTTACTATGACCGTAAGGCTACTATGTCTGTATATGCGGTCTTGGATCTGTGTGCAGGACGGTTGAACTTCATTAGTAGAAGGGGTGGGAGTGAAATACATTCAAAAACTCAGGTACAATAAAAATTGAAGTAAAAATAAAATGATGTCCCTGTAGAACTAAACTTGTGTATTCCCGCGAGAAACAAAACTCCATTTGTATAAAAAATGACAATCCCTTTTACCCGAACGCCATCGAATTGACTCCATTCAATTCTGCTCAAAACTGTTCCTCAGAATTTCTATAGCTGTAGCTATTTCAATAGTAATCACCGGACATATATTCATATTACTCTTTTGCCCAAAATAATCTATTTCTGAAGCGTGCGTTGTACTTCTTGAATCACTCTATATATTCAGTTGAATCGTTATTGTTCTCATGTAGATCTAAATGATAATATTTTACGCCCTAACATATAAAAAGCTTTGTGTTTACAACAATCCAATTCAGAAGCGTAGAATACTACACTTAAAACTTGAATAAAAGTGAAACACGTGTTATGAATAGAGAATGAAAGTTTTGCTAGTTAATTTTGAACTACGAACCAAACTCTACGTCATTGGCTGTTTTATGTCCCATTATAATGCCTGATACTTAATTGTCTGCAAGCAATTATTCAGAAATGCACTCACAAATACTAAAGTAGAGCAGGTGTATTAACTAAATGCATGTGGATAAGGTTTTATGTACATCAGTTTTCTGTCGAGTCCAGTAATTAATGGTCACATAATTCAAATAATATTTTTGTGGAGTTAATTTATAAAATCCAGAAGTTTAGTAGATAAATTATTAATGTGTTCAGATATTACATAGCTAGGAAATAATATGTGGTATAGGCTATGCATTGCGTCATATAGTTAAGAATTATTGTTTTTTCGTTCTTCATCTGCTTTAGGTCTACTCGTAAAAAAGAAAAAAAAAATACGGTGCACACATTTTCTATTTTAAATAGTAAGCTTCATGCAAGAATTAATTTCTCTCAGGTTAAGAAAGATATTCCCAGTTATCACTTATTCTACTTAATTACATTTAAATACAGAAATAGAATAATATAACATTCACAAAAATAATAATAAAAAACTTTTGTTTCCTAGATAACAATCCCATAACTATTTCTGGATTTAAGACAAGTTACCACACGTCATAACTAAAATTTACCAAATTTTTGTGACCTCCTTATTAGTAAGGCTGGACACGCACTTATCTAGCAAAACTGATTTATGTGAAAACGTTTTTGCTTAAGCATGTTTTTTGAATGGTTAATATAGGAATGCTGCACACTTATCTAGCACGATACAAAAACGCTGTACAGCAAGTTTAAGCAAGTTTAAACATGATTGAGCAAAGTGCAAGAACGATATACAGCACGAGTAAGAAAGTTTGAGCATGATTAAGCAAAAATCAAAAACGCTGTACACCACGATACAGCACGTTTGAGCAGAGTTAAGACTGCTCGTCGCACACACACAGCAGAGGCCAAAGAGTCAGATACAGCTGATATAGATGTGAGATGTCACTCCAGTAGGAGCACGAGAAAGAGTAATTAATCTAAAGGCCCATTCACAATGAAAATTAAACATAACCGTAACATAAACACAGAAGTTTGCGCCCAGGTTACCAAATGGGATCATTCACAATGATTCACATAAACATTGCCGTTAGACGTTAACATGAAGGTTTGCGAACTCCAAACATGCTTATGCTTACGTGATTTTCAAACAGTACACAATCGTGAAGCGTTGAAGTATACGACAGAATATGAGAAAATGACGTCGTTGTTATGTTTCCATGGTTACCAAGTATCTTTGCGGTTATGTTTATGTTCCCATCGTGAATGTTCTTGATTTTACCGTAACGTTTACATTTTTAAGTTAACGCTTACGTTATGTTTAATTTCAATGTGAATGAACCTTAATAGTCTGCCAGTTAAAACAAATAACCACTGCTCTGTGTCTATGACAGTAGAGACAATACAAATGCCATTATGAATATGAAGTCGAACTAAATAATAACTTACCATATACCGGTAGTTTACTGTTCAGGATGAGTGTCGAGTGGACACATAATCGTGCATTCTTTAAAATCTTTGCATTATTTTTTAATCAGTATATAATTCTATTTATTTATTTATTTATTTATTTATTTATTTATTTATTTATTCATTTATTTATTTATTCAAATAAGTTATCATTCCAACAGCGCTGGATACAGTACAGACTTTGTGTATTTCCCTTATACACTATTACTTTATCACTACACAAAGTGGAAGTAACATTACTGTGCAGATTTTAACAGCTTATTGCCCACATAGAGTACAATAAAAATTCCAAGATTGTATTAGTCCCAAATGAATACTTTTCTTAGAAAAAAGAATTTTCTTTTAATCTTAAGGAAACTAGGTAATGGTTATGGGTCAAAAATCCAATTTTTTATTTTGTGTTTAAAAAAGTACAAAACTTGCTATTTTAAAAATATTATAAATATTGTGGGAGGTATTTCTGCAGATAGAACCTTTGAATGGCTTCTCTAAATTTGACGGTACATATAATTCATATATTTTTCCTTTTTTTAAATGCAGTTTGCCACAAGTTGATGTTTTTCAAACTTAAGTGCATTTTTCTCTGAAACTAGTGAATCAATTTACATGAAATTTTTACAGTGTTCTCTGAAGCCTGTGTTCTATATAGTGAACCTACGGGTTTAAGAATATCACACTTATAACACGAGAAAAAAGTATATATGCATTGAAAAAATTGCAAAAAATATTAAACAAAGTTCAATATTATTTTCTGTTTCACTAGAGGTGAAATATTTAACTAAATTTTGCTTTAGAATTTACAATATATATTACTAGTTAACTTAAAAAAAATACAAGGTATATGAGTGAAGATTGTAGCAAGTAATGTGCACCTGAAGAATGAAGTAGCCTACACTTAACAAAGTGGGAAAACAGGTTATCAGATAGGGCCCTTCTTTAGCACTAGGATACGAAACTAATTGGTTGTATTTTATACCACTGAATTCAGAATCATTGATTGTATAACCACGGAAATTTTTGTTCTACTCTGAATACTAGAAGTCTAGAAATATTGAATTAAACTTTTGTACTGGAATTTTTTAATCACACAGGCGTCACTACCTACTGTGCTCCAACCACGAGAAAGTCTTTGCGGAATGAAACGCAGCGGGGTAATGCTGTGAATGAATGTTGATGTCATAAGATGTCATAAGGTCACACACGTGGGTACTCGTATCTCTATTGGCTCGCTCTCACAGCACAAACAATAACATTGTTACACACATATTTATACTACCCTAGTTACAAAATTAGATCACTGTTAATCTCCTGGTCTTTTAATCCCTCCATATAGGAAATAACTATGCAGGAGAGCGCATGGTTTTTAAATTGACGTTATAACGATAATATTATCTATCTACTTCGCTCCCATAGATGACGCAATAGTAAGCACATTCCTTTCACGGTTGATCTCCTGGTTGGAGAACAATACTCTCCTTAATACTTTTTTATTCGATAAATACTATCTGTACTATTCTGATTTTTGATATTATCGTTAAAGAAAAAACATGAAGAATTATTTATTACTTTACAGATTTCAAATAAAATTAATTATTTTCTTGCAAATCAAATGAAAAGATAAACACTTATCGTTATTTCCTGTCATTAGGAAATCTGGCAATCCTACTGCAGTGACGCAGGGACGGAATGCTGCTATTCAGACGGAGTTCCATTGTGTATTCGTAGGTAAAGCGGCGATGCGCTGTTGCCAAACTACTCAGACTTCCAGCCTAATTCTCTAATTACCCATGTACTTAATTACAAAACGCGTAATAGGTTTTTTATTAATTTTAATGTATTCTTCAGACTGTACAGTTTTATCACTTCCACTCTGTATAGCCTTGTTGACGAGCATTTCCTTCAGAGAATTGCAAAACATGTTTTGGTAACGCACATATTTGATGAGTCCCTCTTCAGACGGGGAAGCAAACTGAGTTTCCGCTAAAGCCGACTGCATTTAATCAAGGAACTATGCTGCATGATTACGAAGACGCACGTAGAGACATATTTCACAGTTTGTTTTGCTCAGGTCTTCAACCTGCAGAAGCAGACATGCATACAAACTGTGTACAATGTCTTTCGGAAGGAGTTTGACGACATCCTTGAGGAACATTGCGTCGTAAAACAGGTGGCAAAGTAGGAGCGCATTCCGATACCAATCTTAAGGTTTACGGGGGCCCTGATCATAAAAAAGGCAACCAGGTGTAGCGATTGGCTCGGATCCGGTATCGACTATACTACGCTTCCTGCTTACCCGTACAAAATGTTGTTATGTATGTATTTCGTGCTGGTTTCATGACTTTCTCCCCCTTTTCCTCTAAACGACGCATGTGATATGAAAGGAAGGACGTAAATACACGGCCGGACTTTCATCGAGTCCACGGACATTGAGGATAAACAGATGAGGTATTCCGTCATAACTTAAATTTGCATGACCTCAAAGGGAAAGTTCAGACCGGCAGCCTCAAGACTGGTTTAAAATGTCCCTCCATAGAGCGATTGCTGAATGATATGGAATCCAGAACTACACTCAAAAGCATATATATCATAAAATTAGTACTAACATTTGAACGTTGGAACAGTAAATGAATGTACGAGAAAGATAGGAGAAAAGGTCAAAGAACAAATAGGACAAATAATTCAATATGATAATTTATAGAGAAAAAGTGAAATTGAGATTTTAGTGAATAGTAGTTAGAGAGAGGAAAAAGGAGGTTTGAAAGTAGTATATAATATTAGATATATTAGGATTAATGAACAAATAGAGAATAGAAAATGAAATGTAGGAGAATTACTGAAGGGAAGATTAGATGAAATAATAAAACAAGGTACATAGTGTAAATGGGAATATTTGTGTAGACGTGTACTGCAAATAATGTGTTAGTGTAATAATATGTTAATGGTGGCACCGGATACAGAGAAATGTGAGGTGCATCATTACATGTAAAGAAGTGCTGTGACGAATCATATCATATCATATCATATCATATCATATCATATCATATCATATCATATCATATCATATCATATCATATATCATATCATATCATATCATATCATATCATATCATAAATCATATAATATCATATCATAAATCATATCATATCATATCATATCATATCATATCATATCATATATCATATCATATCATATCGTATCATATCATATCATATCATATCATATCATAAATCATATAATATCATATCATAAATCATATCATATCATATCATATCATATCATATCATATCATATCATATCATATCATATCATATCATATCATATCATATCATATGAAGAGTTCGCGGGAAAAAACAATGATTGTCACAATTTTGTTAAGGTTAATGTCATTATCTAATTCAGTGGATCACTACGAAATTTAATGTTGTTCTTATGAAAAATGGTAAAAAGAAGTATTATCACCACGAATACAGTAATCCTTTTCTTTATTTGCTATAGAAACAGCACTACAGCTTGCAGTTATAGACTCAATTAGATCATTATCTAATCCTTAAGAAAAATGTGACATTCATCGTTTTTCCTGCGAACTCTTCATATCACAGGATCATATCATATCGTATCATATCATATCATATCATATCATATATCACATCATATCATATCATATCATATCATATCATATCATATCATATCATATCATAACATATATCATATCATATCATATCATATCATATCATATCATATGTCATGTCATGTCATGTCAAATCTTATCATATCATATCATATCATAATTATCATATCGTATCATATCATATCATATCATAACGTATCATATCGTATCATATCATATATCATAACACATCATATCATATTATATTATATATATGTAATATTAACCTGGCTATACCCTTGGATTAACGCTTGAAAACCGGAGACACTATTTGTTATCCCCTTCCACGACTGGAGTTTCATGGTACCAGCACAAAATACAAACAAATCATTTTACTAAGTATAGGAGGGAAGGAAAGTAGTTCATCCATTTACGTAAACTAGGAAATATCACGATTTTGAGTATTCATTATGCAATTTATATTATACTGTCTACAGCACATTAGCATACAATATAGAAAGTGCATTTAAATTGAAAAATAATCATAATCTACCGTAGATATTTCAACAAGTTGTTGAAAATGGTGGCCATTCATTTCGATACAGGCTTCAATTCTTCTTTGCATATTGTAGCCTACCTAATTCCAATTTACAGTGTTGTTCTTCGTACCTAAAAACTCATGTTAAAATAATTCTGTACCTACTCTCTAACAGATTTGTTTGTGCACATTTAACTAGTTCTTAAATTCGTTTTCTTCTTTAATAAAATTTTAAGGAGGGCGACGGGTGAAATTTTTGTAATTTTCAGTAAAAAAAAATTGCATTTTCGTTTTCTTGTAAAAAAAAAATTGAATCAGCAATTTCTTATTTATATGTTGCGCAAATTTCAATGCTCTGCAGCGCTATAAAGCATAAAAATTACGCAATATATTAATGGCTGCACCCTTGAACTTCAAATACATGCAAATTTAACAAGCTGTTTTCTCACACTTTTTTTCCAGTACATTTCGACAGATTCAAATAGTCTTACAATTTTCATGTTAGGAACAGGAAATTTGTACTGCATGTTTTATAAAGTATGGTTAACAAATTACAGTATCAGATTTTAGATATGTTCATTACTTTTTAGATTGAGAAATTATTTGTATAATAGGAACTAGAAAATTAAAAAAAAATCACTTTTGACAAAATAATAACTTTTTCTCTAGGCCTATTATAAGGATATAGGCCCTAGGTATTTCTAAACTATGGATGCTTAATGCTTAGCTAAGTACATCAAAGATACTGCAATTTTTTTTTAATCATATACTTAAAATTTGTACGAGGAGATAGATTTTGAAAATATGCTCCAATTTTTTTAAGAAAAAAGGGCATAACTCAGAAAATAACTGGGTGACATGCATGAAAACTTGTAGTAGGATATATATGTATGTATGTAAGATCTCAAATGGAGAGAATTTTACCTTAATTTTGAAGCATTTGCTCAAAATGTCCTCCATTACATTCTATACATATGTTGCATACATTTCTCCGCATGCGGCAATGAATCTTTTGATAGAAATTGGTGCATACACTCAAATTTAACATGTTTTTAAGAAATTAGAAAAATTCGATGGGATTTGTAATTTTTATTCATGTTTATAAAGCTTAAAATCTCGCAACTGCTTTCCGGAAGTACAGACACAACAAATCTGCCCAATTATTTAATGAAAAAATAATTCTGACCTTTTAAATGCCACGCCCTTACATCTTACATATATATATATATATATATATATATATATATATATATATATATATACAGTTTAACTTGGTTATAACGACATCCAAGGGACCTTGAAAATTATGTTGTTATAAACGAGTGTCGTAGTAACCGAGATTCACATTATCAATCTAGTGAGGTGGAAAATGAAAAATAACAAAATTAATTACACTTATTTTAGATTTATGTATTGACTTTTAAGCCTACAATGAACATAATAAAATACACGTAGGTCTAGAATTATATATACAGTATTCTGTATTAAAACAGTTTGTGCAGTACTCACCAAACTACTTTACTTAGAAGTGAAGTAATCAGTCATTTTACTCTGTTGTCTTCTACTTGCCCAATACACACTTTCTAGGGCTAAGTTACGTTCTATGTTCATAATTTCAGTTGCAATTTCACTGCTCCCTTTCCTAGCTTCATAGAACATGTTCATAATTCTAATGGCTTCTAAAGCGTCACTCACTTCTTTTAGTGGCCATACTGCGTTAAAATGCGTGCACTTAGTGAAAACTTCCTGTCGAAACTGATCTAATACCGCATGAATTCGGGCAGGTTACAATGGGGTGGGGAATCCGCCTGCATTCCAGAGGTCTATGACAGAAGGAGACTGTAAAGAATTTGTCAGGGTCAGATTTCAACAAAATATTTCTTAAAATACTTTGGTTCTTAGAAAATCTTATTCCAAACTGAGGTTGAAAATGACGTTATATGCGAGGTAGACGCATATACGTTTGTCGTATTAAGCAAGGTACGAAAGCATATGTCCTATGGGGAAATAGTCGGGACCACAGAATATTTGACGTTATAGGCGAGGTGTCGCAGAAAACGAGGTCGCTATAACCAAGTTCTAATGAACCAATTAGCTCAAAAACTACAGACGTTAGAAAGTTCACCCATCTCCTCCCTTAGCACAAGGTTTCTGCCGCGATATATTAGAAGCAATGGGATACGAAAACTTTGAATAACAGTTGCTTTGGTATATTAGAAATATGAACTTAACAAACCACAAAACGTACTGAAGATGAAGGTAAGCAATTATCTCATAAATCCCTCTTCACAGAAACTGTACCACCACTCCCACCTCCCTCGAAACTAGATCTAATTGAGCTCCTTTATACCTTGTTTCCAAACACAATCAGCTAAGAAGACCGAGTGTAGCATTGACGCAGCACACCTTAAAGAAGGGTTTCGTCAAATTGCTTTACGCAGCAGCGCAAGAGCTGCTATTCGAAATACGTGGAACTTGAGGTGTGTCGGCATAGTTGGTTATGCAGTCTTCACTTGGATATTCCTTAACATCCTTTCTCTCTGCGCCAACCTCAATTTCCTGCCCTAATCCTTCACCCTCAGTGATTTCAACCCCATATTCATGACTCAGGAGGATTATAACTTCTATCTTGTTAAGTACTTCACACTTCATACATTAAAGAACCGGTACACATTCTTTCGGGAGTCATCGGTCTCCTTTCAGATTAAAATATTAGTAGGCCTACTACAATGATGAATAAGGAGCTGATTTCTATGTAATTATATATTCTTTTTGCGTGTGATAAAACACAATTAACAATGTTAAAAATTCCGAACATGAAGTTTCAAGTTTAAAACCCGAATTTTATTTCACATAAAAACACTTATTTTCACAAAAAAATTATGTAAATACATATTTTCAGGAAATCTATTATAAACACATAAATCTTGGAGTTTTTTTACTTAAATAATTTTTTACAAGAACTTTTAAACATTTTAAAACTAAATCAATTATGTCACTCAGATGTATGTTATCTTTTTAAGAATTCCTTGTTGCTTCGAGTTTCTAAGCGCTGTATGGTGTATCCATGATCAATTTTTGTAATAGTATCGCCTCAAGTTCTGAGAACTGCTAGGCAGCATATCAGTGTTATTATTAGAGAATAAATTAACATGGACAAGGAGGAGAGATCTTGCAACACATAATTAGAAATATTTATTGTTGCTGAAGATGATTTCATTCCACGCTTTGTTTGTGAAACATAACAGATAAGAGCTCGGGTATGAACATTATTTAATTTAAACAAATCTCTCGCCTCTCGCTCATGTGTATCAAGTAAGGCAATACGTCTTGTTGTGATTCCCTGTTATCGGACTTCGTCAATCGATATCCTTCAAGATATACTGAAAGATGGTTGTTTTTAAAAAACCATTTCGTTTTCCTATTAGCAAATCTAAGCTTTTTGTGTGACACTATAAAAAAACTCGAAACATCCAAAAACCTGTTGTCTGAAACAGGGAGGTGCGTGCCGTGGAAATTAAACTAGACTCGCTACCAGGTTCAGAAGTACAAGTACTAAGGGACAAATTCCAGAATGTGTTTGGGAAAAACAGTGGATATAAAAAAATATGTAAAGTTGCTCAAGTATTGAAGGATGTGCCTGTAGGTGAAATTGATGGTGTAATGTTTGTGACATTCCTCTCTTTAAATATGCACGTCTGACGTCTGTGATGTGGAAAGATCGTTTTCACAGTATAAGTCGTTGTTCGGAGATAATCGGCATGCATTTGTGATGGAGAATTTGGAGATGACCTTTGTTGTTCACTGCAATTCTCGGCCAACTACTAGCACTCAAGTGTGGTTGGTGAGTATTTAGTAACAATTTTTTTTCAAGCTAAGTAAGGTATTTTTGTCATATTTCAAAAAATATATTTTTTTTATTTTTAGCAAATATTTTCGTACTTTTTAGCACATAAAAAATAAATATATTAAAATTTTTAGCACATAAAATCCGCTCCCTAATGATGAAATATAATTTTTATAATGTATTTCTTGAACGATAGTGCGTAAAGTCGCATTTTGCCTACTGTTATCAGTGCGTAAAATGAGCCTTTAAAACATTAGTGTGTAAATGAAGTAAGTACTTTACGCACTGCACTTATGGTAAATTTGTGCCGAGTCCTCGATTCACTCATGATATTCTGTAATGACACAAAGCCTATGTCCAGCTATAAGAACTATATTTTCCAATGGTGTAGGAATTACGCACATCGATTACATATCTTCTGAGATTACTTCATACTTACTTACTTACTTACTTACTGGCTTTTAAGGAACCCGGAGGTTCATTGCCGCCCTCACATAAGCCCGCCATTGGTCCCTATCCTGAGCAAGATTAATCCATTCTCTACCATCATATCCCATCTCCCTCAAATCCATTTTAATATTATCTTCCCACCTACGTCTCGGCCTCCCTAAAAGTCTTTTTCCCTCCGGCCTCCCAACTAACACTCTATATGCATTTCTGGATTCGCCCATACGTGCTACATACCCTGCCCATCTCAAACGTTTGGATTTTATGTTCCTAATTATGTCAGGTTAAGAATACACTGCGTGCAGTTCTGTGTTGTGTAACTTTCTCCATTCGCCTGTAACTTATCCCTCTTAGCCCCAAATATTTTCCTAAGCACCTTATCTCAAACACCCTTAACCTATGCTCCTCTCTCAAAGTGAGAGTCCAAGTTTCACAGCCATAAAGAACAACCGGCAATATAACTGTTTTATAAATTGAGATTACTTCATACAAATACAATAATATTGATAAACATTTGAATGCATATCATAGAATACAATGATATCCTTACAAAATAGTGTTAAATGAATATATTTCGTTTGTTGTGCAAGGCGGTCTTAAATAAACGCAGAGTCATTTGTTTTCACTTCATTGTATTAGTCTGACTGAGGCGGCAATGATATAAAACGCATTGTTATTTTAAAACTCATATACAGGGTGTTTCCGAGGTGGTGTTACAAACTTTCAGGGATGATGGCGAAGGGTATATGTATCAATTTGAAGTAAGGAACCCTGGTCCGGAAACTACCGAGTCGAAAGTTACAAGCAAAAATAGTTCTGTGGAAATGAAATAATTTTATTCCTCTGTACACCTTATTTGTGTGTATTTATCTGTACATCTTACACATACTGTATTCATCTGACGTTGTTTACGTTGTCTACTTACAGTATTCCATTCAGTGCGCTGTCTGAGGGGTGGGGACAGGAAACTACACTAAAGCAATGCAGATAGCGTAATGTGTAACGGATATGGTCGGTCCTGATATGTACGTCTGTAGACAGCAGTGTATGTGTACAAGTTGCAGTGTCCAGTCGATCAGTCCTAGTGAAATGGAGGAGTGCACGAGAGCGGAATATGCAGACCTGATTTTCGAATACGGATGAGCCAATGGGAACAGTAGACAAGCTCACAGATTGTATCGGTACAAGTACCCACGTAGGAGACATCCGGCCCATACCATTTTTCCACGAATGTTCCAAAGGTTAAGGCAAGGAGGGCACGTGGTGCCAAATTACAATTCCATTTCCACACAACTATTTTTGCTTATAACTTTCGACTCAGTCATTTCCGGACCATGGTTCCTTATCTCAAATTGATACATGTGTCCTTCGCTATCATCCCTGAAAGTTTGTAACACACCTCGGAAACACCCTGTATATCGTTAAATATCAGTCATATCAAAATTGTGATTAGAATAAAACTTGTCCAAAACATTTTTAAGATGCTGTTGTAAAGCAACATTTTTCTAAAAAGTCAGTAACAAGCGAGATATTTCGATTTATTTACTTAAGGTTCCCTTATAACTCCCCTTTTAAAGAAAGTATTGTGAATGCGATATAGCCTAAAATGTAAATTGGAACTAACTTATTTTACATAACATACCAATTTTCATAGACATCGGTTCAATCATTATCGAGTGAAAAGGTAACAAACATACAGACAGACAGACAGATAAACAAAAATTTCAAAAATACGATTTTCGGTCTCAGGATAGTTAATTCTCTAGAATTCTCTGGAACTCTCTGCCGTCTGAAGTCAAGGGCTGCCAAACTTTGAAATCTTTCAAATCCAAGTCAGAAAATTATCTTATGACGAGTTGCCAAACTAACTTACTGTTGTGACAAGTGTTGTATTGCATGTTTCCACGTATTCACTAATTTTTTTTTATATTCTAGTGATATTTAACTTATTTTATTTTATTTTTTTCTTTTCACCATATTTCCCGACAATGGTATATCTATAATTTAATAACTTGAGCTTGTATAAAATCATAATTTTCCTTACTGTATGTATTTAAAAATATTGTATTCATTGTATGCTTTGTACTTCACTATTTTATATTATTAATATTATTATTATTACAACTATTATTATTATTATTATTATTATTATTATTATTATTGTGACAGCCGGGAAACGATCTCACGACCGGCAGAAGGAGGGCAAAGTCAGCCGTGGTTCGGCGCGGAATTTGCGCGCGCATCTGCTTCCTGGGGCATGTGCTGTGGCGTAGAGACGAGAGGAGAGTTGGCGACCGCGGCAGTGAGGGGAGAAATCCAGAGAATTCGAGAGGTGCCATCTTCTGGACATCCGTAGAAATTTCCAGTATCGTACTCTCTGGAAACTATGGTTTGGTTATAAAAGAAGAGAGACAGGGCTGTCTTCACTAGAAAATTACAACCCTGCATTAGACAAACATAAAAGACCTAAGAGCGTACTCCACCCTCTAGCTTGGGACGACAACGTACAAGACGAATACCAACTTGAACATTAAACAACCACTTGACTCTACACACAGACAAGGCTATTAATGCACTAATAATGTTATTTCTCTGTTTCAGGGTCATCACGTTATTGGCAGCATAGATGCATTGTTCTTATTGTAAACAATTTTTATGTACCTTTAATGTATTTGTACTTTGAATAATGATTAAACCAAAACCTCCCACCTCAACATATTCCGAATCCACTATATCCAATTGGCTTGTCGTCAGCACGATCTCATCCTGCTCTAGGTTTTTCCGTGGTTTCCCTTGAGCAATAAGACAAATATCGGGTTGAGCGCTAAAAGAAATGGGCTACGGACCACTTCCCTTTCAACACTCTTTCTCTTCTACTATCACAAAGAACTTGCTAATTTTCTTAGATAACAACCCTGTATTATGATAATAGGGGAAAATAAATATATTGTAAGTTCACAGGGCTAACGGCTTCGAAGCTGGGTACCTGGTTTTAATGAAGTGCACTGGAAGCAATTTAAAACATGGGGGCATGAGATAGTTACTCTGCCTGCCATTAAAATTCACTTCAACTAAATCCCCAAGGTAAAAAAAAAAAAAAAAAGCGAGTAGCAGTTGTTGTTATAGTCGTAGGACAGCAGCAAGCCAGCCAGTCTTGTGTAGCAGTGAAGCCAGCTTTGAGACCGGAGTTCGACTTGAGTTGTGTCCGTAACTGTGGGAGCCGGAAGTCCTGAGTTTTGAGTGCAGTGGACCGCAGTTGGGGGACCTGAGTTCGAAGTTCAGTGGACTGTCTCTGAAGGTCTGAGGTTCGACATACTGTGAACTCGAGTGACTGAGCTAGAAGAACTAGCCAAGGCAAACGAACTGTGAACTGAGAACTGACAGTTCTGTGTTGTAAATAGTGCTTCGTGAACATTAGTTAAGATTAGCAGGACATTGTTGTTCTCAATAATCCAAGTAAATTGTCATTGTCGTCTGTGGAGTGTAATAACGAATACTGTGTTGCTGTGTGGAGTGGAAATCCCATTGTTGACGGGAGTATTTAAACTAAATTATAAAGTGACTATTGTTGTAAGAATAAAACTACATTATTATTTTGTATAAAAGTTACATTATTATTATTATTATTATTATTATTATTATTGAGAGAAACATAGGTTAAGGGTGTTTGAGAATAAGGTTCTTAGGAAAATATTTGGGGCTAAGAGGGATGAAGTTACAGGCAAATGGAGAAAGTTACACAACACAGAATTGCACGCATCGTATTCTTCACCTGACATAATTAGGAACATTAAATTCAGACGTTTGAGATGGGAAGGGCATGTAGCACGTATGGGCGAATCCAGAAATGCATATAGAGTGTTAGTTGGGAGGCCGGAGGGAAAAAGACCTTTGGGGACGCCGAGACGTAGATGTGAGGATAATATTAAAATGGATTTGAGGGAGGTGGGGTATGATGATAGAGACTGGATTAATCTTGCTCAGGATAGGGACCGATGGCGGGCTTATGTGAGGGCGGCAATGAACCTCCGGGTTCCTTAAAAGCCAGTTATTATTATTATTATTATTATTATTATTATTATTATTATTATTGTTATTATTATTATTATTATTATTATTATTATTATCAATAAGTATTACTATTGTCTTACATCTTTATAGGCCTACTTTGTATGTCTCATTTATTTTGAATTACCGTTCACATTTTATTATGCATTTTCCTTTCTTTCTATATGTTATGTAATAAATATGGTTTCTACTGACTTGTTGTTTACATTATATTATGATTATCTACTTCAGTTTTGTGTGTAAAATTGTAGTGTACCTTACTTTGTAAATTTTTCGTGTTTTTTGTATTGCAGTTTTACTCTTAGTTGAGTGTTAGAGAAGGCGTTATGGCCTTAACTCTGCCAGGTTAAATAAACCATTATTATTATTATTATTATTATTATTATTATTATTATTATTATTATTATTATTATTATTACTATTATTAATTATACATGTTTAGATCATTTATTTTTGCAAAAGCGAAAATTACCAGAAAAATTTTTGTTCCAGTTTTATTATTAGTATAGATTAGCATATTGTGAAGTTGTTTTTATAAAACGTATCACGAGCTATGCTTCTTGTTTACATTAGAGGTTATAGTGAGCAGCATGATAATCTAGAACAGCATAATATTTGTGTATGAACTCATTTCATCAGACACTGCAGTGTAGAGTTAAATATTCCAGCTGTACTTAAGTAATTATTCCCAATTCATGAATTATTCATTACTTCAGAATTCTAGAATATCGTGAAGCTTGAGCAGTTAATATAAAAATTCATGTACTGAAAGCTTACGTTCTCGCTACGCAAAAATAATATACATAAACTCTCAGAAAACTATTCTCAACGAGGAATGCATATTTTACATAATCAGAAACTAACTTCGCATAATCTCATCATTAATATACACGGTTTGACTTTCTTTTTAATATTCTGTCATATTCATTCAGTACTTAATTTATCTATTTATTTCTTTATTTAATCATTATATATTAATTTAATTTAATTACTTTTTTATTTTTGAACGTTTACTTATACAGAGCGGAAGGGAATAATCCTGCAGATTGAAAGGGACCATAGAGTACATTTAAATGAACAGGAAGCCTATATTACTTTTGTGATTAAATGCACGGTTAATTAATTATGACCTTTTAATGATAGATCTTAAAGAATATGAAGATGATTGATATTCGTATGCTGATGCTACAGTATTACTTTTTAGTGGAAAACTTGGACTGATACTTATTATACATAGGTTGGATAAAAAATAATGGCAACACTGCTGTCACGTGACGATGGTGCGTTCGAGAGTTGCCAGCTGTAAGGACATGAACAAGGACTGTTAGATGAGTTAGTGTAGCCAGCGGCGACAGTACTCTGTCAATCTACTGCAGTGTGTAGAAAGATGACTTTCATAGGGATAGTGCGAGCGCCCTAAGATCATGTTTACAAAACTAGAGCAACGTTCCTGGATCAAAATTGAAGTGGCACGAGGTCGCAGTGCACAAGAATGTTTTCAGGGACTGCGTGAAGCATGTGGCGATGCAGCGTTGCCATATCGCACAGTGGCACGATGGGTTAAAGCGTTTCGGGAAGGCCTTGTTTGGAAGTGCTGTGAAGGTGATGTTCATTGTGGCGTATGACATTGATGGGGTAATATTGCACCACGCTATACCTCCAAGGCAGACGGTAAACGCGGACTACTACTGCAGGTTCCTGCAGCACCACCTTCGTCCAGCCCTCAGGAGAAAACGACGACACTTGGAGGTACAGAACCCCATCATTCTTCATGATAATGCAAAGAGTCATACCGCTGCTGCTGTCAAGGACCTCTTGCGTCGCTGGCAATGGGAGATTCTGGAACATCCTCCGTACTCACCCGATATGATTCATGCGATTACGATCTTTTCACCAAAGTGAAAGAACCACTGCGAGGGACCCGGTACAATACCAAAGATGAACTTATCCGTACTTTAGGGCGGTCAATACGGAACATCAACAAAGATGGACGCGGTGATAGTGTACGACGCCTTCCAAACATTTGGCAAAAGGTAATAAATAAGGGGGCGACTATATAGAAGGTACGTAAATGTTGTACCCCTGTGAATAAAGCCATGTCAGAAATATCGAACTGTTGCCATTACTTTTTATCCAACCCAAGTAATACAATTGTGGCATAAAAATAATAAAAATTTAGTTCGATTTAAATTCTCTTGTAATTAATTAAGATAAAAAAAATAGCTATCCCATTTTCTTTAAATAATAAAGATAATAAACAAATTTCATCCATACTAAAAATTAAAATGCATAATTTTGACTGTTCCGATATAAATTGCAATTGTCCAGTTATTAATGAAGTTAATGAGGTTAAATACTTAGGTATAATTATTGGTAATCATTTAAAATGGAATGATCATATTCATTATATTTGTAACAAATTACGTAAAAAAATATCATTTTGTTGTTCAAAGAAATATTTTGTCAACTACTTGTTTACGTACAATTTATGTAGCACTTTATATGTACAGTATATCCATTATCAGGCAATACATTTCACTTGACGATATGTGTCGGAGGAAAAACAATTGTTTGTATGCATCTGAAGTCTGATTAGTGAAATATGTAGCTAATCGGCGATGTACGCATTGGAGGGGGGAAAAGGAACTGGCCATCCTATTCCATTGTCTCCTGGCCTAGTTGCCTTATTAGTGATGCCTTACTGGTGTTACTTATGAGGTTCAAATCTGTCTTCGGACAGTTGACTAAACAACAACTATATTTATTTCATCTATATGTACTAGCCGTACCCGTGCGCTCCGCTGCACTTGTTAGAAATAAATATAAAGTAATTACATAATTAAAATAGGACACCTGGTCCAGGGAACATTCGTGTTTGATATAAGGATAAATCGTTTAATATGTCACTTCATTTAAATTGTATTTAAATAATTAAAATGCGATCATTTTGCTCCAGAGACCACTTATTTAGTGCAATGATAATTCCGTTAACATGTTTCTTAATTGTTATTACATGCAAATAATTAAAATATGATCATTTGGTTCAGAGAACATCCGTTTTTGGTGCAATTTGGTCCCATCAAAATTTTGCTTGGAATGAAACGTATCGGAAATAATTTTTAAAGAAACTTTTGTTATGTAACATTTTTCATGAAAATTAATAATAAGGGAGATATTTCGATTTATTTAATTCAAGCCACCTTATAACCCCCCTTTTAAATAAAGTATTTTGAATGCCATATAGCCTAAAATCTAAGTTACAACGAACTTAATTTATATTTCAATTTTCATATAAATCGGTTCAGCCATTATCGCGTGAAAAGGTAACAAACATCCAGACAGACATACAAACAAAAATTTCAAAAAAGCGATTTTCGGTTTCAGGATGGTCAATTATACATGTTAACACCAATTACTTTTGGAAAATCGAAAATTACCAGAAAAATTTTGGCTACAGATTTATTATTAGTACTAGCCGTACCCGTGCGCTCCGCTGCACCCGTTAGAAATAAATATAAAGTTGTTACATAATTAAAATAGCACATTTGATCCAGGGCACATTCGTGTTTGATAGAAGGATAAATCGTTTAATATGTTACTTAATTTAAATTGTATTTAAAAATTAAAATACGATCATTTTGGTTCAGAGACCACTCATTTGGTGCAATGACAATTCCTTTAACATGTTTCTTAATTGTTATTACATGCAACCATAGTTTAATGAAGATTGACATATCTTTTAGCTTTAATGTGTATACTTTATATTATTCGCTAAATGTTTCCATTGAATTATGGTAATAACTTAATTTTAACCCTTGTTTTCTATGTCTTCAGTAAATGGCGCTTGGCCTATTATGGTTCTGAACCCTTCAAATAACGTAAATAACGCATATATAGTGATATGTAATTATAATCCTTTCTTTCGAAAATGTAAGAATTCACGATCTCCTATGTACCATTGCCATGGAATGAATAAATGTGTTTTTTCTTCCTACTCAAAAATTTTATATTTTCACATAGTACTTACTGTAGGAACAACAACGCCATAATCTGAGGCGGCGGTGAAAATGTATTATTTTAAAAGTTTTGTATATCCTTAAATATCAGACCTATTAAAATTTTGCATAGAATAAAACTTATCGGAAATCATTTTTAAAGAAACTTTTGTTATGTAACATTTTTCACAAAAATCAACAACAAGCGAGATATTTCGATTTATTCAATTCAGGCCCCCTTATAACCACCCTTTTAAATAATATATTTTGAATGCCATATAGCCTAAAATTTAAGTTACAACGAACTTAATTTATATTCCAATTTTCATCGAAATCCGTTCAGCCATCATCGCGTGAAAAGGTAACAAACATCCAGACAGACAGACATACAAACAAAAATTAAAAAAAAAAAACATTTTCGGGTTCAGGATGTTTAATTATACATGTTAACACCAATTATTTTTTGAAAATCGAAAATTACCAGAAAAATTTTGGCTACAGATTTATTATTAGTATAGATGGATGGATGGACGGACGGACGGACGGACGGACGGACGGACGGACGGACGGACGGACGGACGGACGGACAGACAGACAGACAGACAGACAGACAGACAGACAGACAGACAGACAGACAGACAGACAGACAGATAGATAGATAGATAGATAGATAGATAGATAGATAGATAGATAGATAGATAGATAGATAGATAGATAGATAGATAGATAGATAGATAGATGGTATCTATATTTATGTATGGTACCGGTATTAAAAGACTGGATTAAATAAACAAATAAAGAAGTGTAAGGAATGCATTTTGTTCAATGCGGAGTTTAGCCTGAAATATTATTGTGAAAATGCCTACATTGAAAACAATTATTTCTGTCGCCAGTGGTGATAACCTTAGTAGCAGAAGTATTAACTTCGACATAGTACGAAAACTGGAAAGCGATCTCGCCGTTTGGGAGTCAACTGACCTGTCGAATTTAACCTGTATATATGTGTGTTCGATATGCTGGCGGATGGATTTTATAGTTCCCCAGAGCACTGATCTCTCCACACCGACTGCAGAAGAGAGGGGAAGAAAATGATTTGCAGCCGCCGACAAATCATACATCCAGTAGTAGCTCGATTTTAAAGCGCTACGAATTGTGGAACTTTGCAAGCGAGGCAGAATCAGCTGATTTCTTGGGAAGTCGCCATGTTGGAAAGATGCCCACTTCATCTGTTTTAAGCTACGTAAAGTCAACGTTAGATGGCTTCTTGTGATATAATGTAGGTAATATTCTATATTATTTACATACAGAAATGTAACTGTGCAAATACTTAAGGTTGGAGAGTTAATGCTGAAGCAAGTAAAAAGAAATCGGAAATATACAGTTATCTGAATGACTATACAAAGAAATACGATCAATAGGTATTAATCATATTCGAATACTCGTAATATGTTGTTGCAAAACCCATTACGAGCAGGAGTATAAGCAAAAGAAGTCTGTACTACAAAGCAATACGCATTTTTTTTTTTTACAAATAAGTTTATAAGTTTATTTATGACACTAATAAATATAAATGCAAATATATAATACAAGATACAGTAACACAAATTACAATATAATAATAACACAAAATATAGCAATAATATACCTTAGTAAAATATACATTTCGTATATACGGTATCAAAATTATTATAATTTACACACAACTGCGGATTACTAATACAAACTGATTTATATATAACAAGCACATTTCTTTATTTCAAAACGAATGATGCTAGCCACAATATGTTAAACCTCAAATGTAGAGTATCTTTGGGAGATTACTAACCTCTATAGCAAAATAAATATTGAAAATTCTTTATTTATTCGGCTGGGAATTCACTTAATGATCAGTTTTTAACGTCAAATTAAGCAAGATTTGTGATTCCCTGTCACTAGATGCGCAAATGTTTATTCTCTGTCTGTCTATCTATTTCTTTATTTATATATTAATTATTCATTTATTCCTACGCTCATTGCTCACTCTTTTTATTTATTTGTTCGCAGTACTTCCTTAGTTACGTATGTATTATTTAATTATTAACTTGTGTATTTATTTGTCGTTCATTCATTATTCGTTTATTCATTTGCTTGTATATTTATTTGCTTATTTATTTATCTGCTTCTTTATTCATTTACTTGTTTATTTATCTGCTTGTTTATTTATCTGCTTGTTTATTTATTTGCTTCTTTATTTACCTGCTTCTTCATTTATTTCCTTGTTTATTTATCTGCTTGTTTACTTATCTGGTTATTTATTTATCTTTTTTCTTCATTTATTTGCTTTTTTATTTATCCCCTTGTTTATTTATTTGCTTGTTCATTTATCTGTTTCTTTATTTATTTGCTTTTTTCTTTATCCGATTATTTACTCATCTGGTTGTTCATTTATCTACTTGTTTATTTATTTTTTCTTTATTTATTTGCTTCTTTATTTAGCTGCTTGTTTACTTATAAGCTTGTTTATTTATCTGCTTCTTTATTTACCTGCTTCTTTATTTATCTGCTTGTTTACTTATTTGCTTGCTTATTTATCTGCTTCTTTATTTATCTGCTTTATTATGTATCTGCTTGTTTACTTATTAGCTTGCTTGCTTATTTATCTGCTTGTTTATTTATCTTCTTTTTTTATTTATTTGCTTCTTTAGTTATCTGCTTCTTTATTTATTTGCTTGTTTATTTATCAGTTCGTTTATTTATTTGTTTCTTTATTTATCTGCTTCTTTAAGTATCTGCTATTTTATTTATCTGGTTATTTACTTATCTGGTTGTTTATTTATATTTTTCTTTATTTATTTGCTCTTTATTTATTTGCTTCTTTATTTATCTGTTTATTTACTTGTTTATTTATATGCCTGTTTGTTTTTCTCCTTCTTATTTATCTACTTCTTTACTTATCTGCTTGTTTAATTATTTGCTTGTTTATTTATCTGCTTATTTATTGATCTGCTTCTTTATTTATTTGTTTCTTTATTTATCTGCTTGTTTACTTATTTGCTTGTTTATTTATCTGCTTGTACACTTATTTGCTTGTTTATTTATCTGCTTCTTTACTTACCTGCTTCTTTATTTATCTGTTTGTTTACTTATTTGCTTGTTTATTTATCTGCTTGTTTATTTATCTGCTTCTTTATTGATCTGCTTCCTTATTTATCTGCTTCTTTATTCATCTACTTGTTTATTTATCTGCTTCTTTATTTATCTGCTTCTTTATTTATTTGCTTCTTTATTTATCTGCCTGTTTATTTATTTGCTTGTTTATTTATCTGCTTGTTTACTTACCTGCTTCTTTATTTATCTGTTTCTTTATTTATCTGCTTGTTTACTTATTTGCTTGTTTATTTATCTGCTCGTTCATTTATCTGCTTCTTTATTTATCTGCTTGTTTACTTATTTGTTTGTTTATTTATCTGCTTATTTATTTATCTGCTTCTTTATTTATCTGTTTGTTTATTTATTTGCTTGTTTATTTATCTCCTTGTTTATTTATCTGCTTCTTTATTGATCTGCCTCTTTATTTATCTGCTTCTTTATTCATCTACTTGTTTATTTATCTGCTTCTTTACTTATCTGCTTCTTTATTTATCTGCTTCTTTATTTATCTGCTTGTTCACTTATTTGCTTGTTTATTTATCTGCTTGTTTACTTATCTGCTTATTTATTGATCTGCTTCTTTATTTATCTGTTTCTTTATTTATCTGCTTGTTTACTTATTTGCTTGTTTATTTATCTGCTTGTTTACTTATTTGCTTGTTTATTTATCTGCTTCTTTATTTATCTGCTTCTTTATTTATCTGTTTGTTTACTTATTTGCTTGTTTATTTATCTGCTTGTTTATTTATCTGCTTCTTTATTGATCTGCTTCTTTATTTATCTGCTTCTTTATTCATCTACTTGTTTATTTATCTGCTTCTTTATTTATCTGCTTCTTTATTTATCTGCTTCTTTATTTATTTGCTTCTTTATTTATCTGCTTGTTTATTTATTTGCTTGTTTATTTATCTGCTTGTTTATTTACATGCTTCTTTATTTATCCGTTTCTTTATTTATCTGCTTGTTTACTTATTTGCTTGTTTATTTATCTGCTTGTTCATTTATCTGCTTCTTTATTTATCTGCTTGTTTACTTATTTGCTTGTTTATTTATCTGCTTCTTTATTTATCTGCTTCTTTATTTATCTCTTTGTTTTTTATTTTTTTATTTATCTCCTTGATTATTTATCTGCTTCTTTATTGATCTGATTCTTTATTTATCTGCTTCTTTATTCATCTACTTGTTTATTTATCTGCTTCTTTATTTATCTGCTTCTTTATTTATTTGCTACTTTATTTATCTGCTTCTTTATTTATCTGCTTGTTCACTTATTTGCTTGTTTATTTATCTGCTTGTTTACTTATCTGCTTATTTATTGATCTGCTTCTTTATTTATCTGTTTCTTTATTTATCTGCTTGTTTATTTATTTGCTTGTTTATTTATCTGCTGGTTTAGTTATTTGCTTGTTTACTTATCTGCTTGTTTATTTATCTGCTTATTTATTTATCTGCTTGTTTACTTATTTGCTTGTTTATTTATCTCCTTGTTTATTTATCTGCTTCTTTATTGATCTGCTTCTTTATTTATCTGCTTCTTTATTCATCTACTTGTTTATTTATCTGCTTCTTTATTTATCTGCTTCTTTATTTATCTGCTTGTTCACTTATTTGCTTGTTTATTTATCTGCTTGTTTACTTATCTGCTTATTTATTGATCTGCTTCTTTATTTATCTGTTTCTTTATTTATCTGCTTGTTTACTTATTTGCTTGTTTATTTATCTGCTTGTTTACTTATTTGCTTGTTTATTTATCTGCTTGTTTATTTATCTGCTTCTTTATTTATCTGCTTGTTTACTTATTTGCTTGTTTATTTATCTGCTTGTTTATTTATCTGCTTGTTTATTTATCTGCTTCTTTATTGATCAGCTTCTTTATTTTTCTGCTTCTTTATTCATCTACTTGTTTATTTATCTGCTTCTTTATTTATCTGCTTCTTTATTTATTTGCATCTTTATTTATCTGCTTGTTTATTTATTTGCTTGTTTATTTATCTGCTTGTTTATTTACCTGCTTCTTTATTTATCTATTTCTTTATTTATCTGCATGTTTACTTATTTGCTTGTTTATTTATCTGCTTGTTCATTTATCTGCTTCTTTATTTATCTGCTTGTTTACTTATTTGCTTGTTTATTTATCTGCTTCTTTATATATCTGCTTCTTTATTTATCTGTTTGTTTATTTATTTGCTTGTTTATTTATCTCCTTGTTTATTTATCTGCTACTTTATTGATCTGCTTCTTTATTTATCTGCTTCTTTATTCATCTGCTTGTTTATTTATCTGCTTCTTTATTTATCTGCTTCTTTATTTATTTGCTTCTTTATTTATCTGCTTGTTTATTTATTTGCTTGTTTATTTATCTGCTTGTTTATTTACCTGCTTCTTTATTTATCCGTTTCTTTATTTATCTGTTTGTTTACTTATTTGCTTGTTTATTTATCTGCTTGTTCATTTATCTGCTTCTTTACTTATTTGCTTGTTTATTTATCTGCTTCTTTATTTATCTGCTTCTTTATTCATCTGTTTGTTTATTTATTTACTTGTTTATTTATCTCCTTGTTTATTTATCTGCTTCTTTATTGATCTGCTTCTTTATTTATCTGCTTCTTTATTCATCTACTTGTTTATTTATCTGCTTCTTTATTTATCTGCTTCTTTATTTATTTGCTTCTTTATTTATCTGCTTCTTTATTTATCTGCTTGTTCACTTATTTGCTTGTTTATTTATCTGCTTGTTTACTTATCTGCTTATTTATTGATGTGCTTCTTTATTTATCTCTTTCTTTATTTATCTGCTTGTTTACTTATTTGCTTGTTTATTTATCTGCTGGTTTATTTATTTGCTTGTTTATTTATCTGCTTCTTTATTTATCTGCTTGTTTACTTATTTGCTTGTTTATTTATCTGCTTGTTTATTTATCTGCTTCTTTATTGATCTGCTTCTTTATTTATCTGCTTGTTTACTTACTTGCTTGTTTATTTATCTGCTTGTTTATTTATCTGCTTCTTTATTTATCTGCTTCTTTATTTATCTGCTTGTTTACTTATTTGCTTCTTTATTTATCTGCTGGTTTATTTATTTGCTTGTTTATTTATCTGCTTCTTTATTTATCTGCTTCTTTATTCATCTGTTTGTTTATTTATTTACTTGTTTATTTATCTCCTTGTTTATTTATCTGCTTCTTTATTGATCTGCTTCTTTATTTATCTGCTTCTTTATTCATCTACTTGTTTATTTATCTGCTTCTTTATTTATCTGCTTCTTTATTTATTTGCTTCTTTATTTATCTGCTTCTTTATTTATCTGCTTGTTCACTTATTTGCTTGTTTATTTATCTGCTTGTTTACTTATCTGCTTATTTATTGATGTGCTTCTTTATTTATCTCTTTCTTTATTTATCTGCTTGTTTACTTATTTGCTTGTTTATTTATCTGCTGGTTTATTTATTTGCTTGTTTATTTATCTGCTTCTTTATTTATCTGCTTGTTTACTTATTTGCTTGTTTATTTATCTGCTTGTTTATTTATCTGCTTCTTTATTGATCTGCTTCTTTATTTATCTGCTTGTTTACTTACTTGCTTGTTTATTTATCTGCTTGTTTATTTATCTGCTTCTTTATTTATCTGCTTCTTTATTTATCTGCTTGTTTACTTATTTGCTTCTTTATTTATCTGCTGGTTTATTTATTTGCTTGTTTATTTACCTGCTTGTTTATTTATCTGCTTCTTTATTTATCTGCTTGTTTACTTATTTGGTTGTTTATTTATCTGCTTGTTTATTTATTTGCTTGTTTATTTATCTGCTTGTTTATTTATCTGCTTCTTTATTTATCTGCTTGTTTACTTATTTGTTTGTTTATTTATCTGCTTCTTTATTTATCTGCTTCTTTATTGATCTGCTTCTTTATTTATCTGCTTGTTTACTTACTGGCTTGTTTATTTATCTGCTTCTTTATTTATCTACTTCTTTATTTAGTTGCTTCTTTATGTATCCGCTTGTTTATTTATCTGCTTTTTTATTTATTTGCTTGTTTATTTATTTCATTGTTTATTTGTTTGCTTTTTATTTATTTTATTGTTTATTTATTTGCTCCTTTATTTATTTATTTAGTTATTTACTTGTTTGTTTGTTTGTTTATTCATTCATTCATTTATGCAATTTATTTTCTTTTACCATCAGCATCGGAAACTCATAGACTACCCCAACTTTATCCCAGCCTATTTGGATATGATAGGTAAAATAAGGGGGAAGTGGACAATTTTGGTGGAATGATAGATGGAAACAGGAGTACTCCGAGAAAACTCCTCTAAAACGTCTGCTTCGGTCACCACAAATTCCATTACAACTGGCCGGAGATCGAACCCGAGCCGCCTGGATGGAAAACCTGCGCAATAGTTTTTTAACTAGGCCTACAGACGCTGCAATTTATGATGTCGATCTCGCTCTTGCATTACATTCTATGAATCTTATAGAAAATAATATCGATTTGTAATTTTAGTGATAATTATAATCTAAAAGCAGCCTGGAAATGGGTTAATAAAAGCGGATAATTCGACGCTGATACCAGTCTTCTGCGGATTTGTGACCACTGGAAGCCCTTCCACTCCAGTGGACTGCGCCGCAAAACCATGTCCACATGTTGATTTATATTCGGGGACCAGCGCACATACAACAAAGTTCATAGAACTGGGGGAACGATACTAAAAGTTACCCCAACCACAGAAAATTAGTTGCTCCTGAATATGGTAGGGAAAGTTAAAAACAAGTAAAAGTATTGCTCCACAGAAAACGCTTGAAGGGAAGAGAGAGAAAATATTCTATAATAAGGGAATCTTAATAGGGGAGAGATATATCACACGAGCGGTTACAGTGCCGGGTGTAATTCAGATCCCAAACTGGGTATCTTCCCAGGGATGTCGTTAGTTCTAGAAAAAAAAAATGCCAAGTTTGTTTTAGTTTATGGATTAATCGAATGTTGGAATAGTTATTAAATATAGTATGGGTTTATATACTAATGAACATTTTAGGCTCTAAAGTTGTCTACTGAATAACTAGCGCGTGTTTTTAAATGCAGATAGGCCTAATAAGTTTTCAAGTACATTTTTAATGTAGGAAGTTCTCGTGCTTATCACCAGAGAAAAATTGTAAACGAAAATTACGACATTGTCCCGCATAGGAGCTATATAGGTTCGTTAATTGAAGAACTTCATTTATTAATTTATCGCCCAGGTTATACTTCTACTACAACATTGATCAAATGGAATGCGCGACTTATATTTATTGTGTTGGCAGATCCATTCTCATACAGTATGTTCTTATATATTGAAAGGTTATGTGTAGGGACCGGATTTTTATGTAATTACATATTATATTCCTTTCAACCTAACCGTATATAAATAACAAATATTTGCGAAACTTGTAATTAAAATTTGATACTACATATTTTTACATATTTATCCCACATTACATATTATGGCTTGGTATTACATAAATCTACATATTTAGGGGTTTTATTCATTTTTACTTCTCTAAAAGGAAAAAAAAAAAAAACAAAAAAAAAACTTCTGCTGTGGAAGTTTACAATTTCAAATACACAGATTTAAAAAGCTTTTTTACCTACCCAAGAAAGGATATATTTCAGGACGAAACATAACATTCTTAGTTCTCAATACCACTCACTATAAATATGAGTGCACAAAAGGCAACCTTTCTCTACAACTACCTTGTATTGTAAAAATCACTCGGAAAGTAGCGTTGCCTTCATGCGGTGGAGTGGAACGAGGACGACATGGTTTGTCTCGAACTATAATTGTTCTGCACACGTCTTAACAAGCTATTCCCATGCAATTTGCAACCTTACCCACCCTCTTCCTAATCTTTCAGGGAAAACCCGTGTCAAGTCTGATATGAGCCGCAATAAAGCAGCCGACTTTTGAAAAGAAGCTGGAGTAAAGGAACAAACTGTCATTCATTTCACTCAATTCTCTAGTTTTAGTACTTACAGTATAAAGTGCAAGTAGGTTTATCTACTGCTTTTAACTAACTGAAATGGCCCCTATATCTTCAACCCTAACAACAAAAATAAAATCATGGATTGCGATGGACAAAGCTTTCAATACAGATGGAAAAATAGTAATGTGTCAGTCAAGTGTGCGGTAAAAAAGTCGGGTGCTCTATAAATTCACAACTGCAGAGTCTTACCTATCCTATACCTGCCAAATATTGATATTAAATACTTTCATGATTTTAAATATTTTGGTACATAATCAGCTTATTTTTCTTACATAAATATGTACATATTTCACACCTTGATATTACATAAAAATCCGGTCCCTAGTTATGTGCATTGCAGAATGTTCTGAAAAAAGAGACATCCAGCTTTCCGGGATGTCGCCTCTACTACAACACTGATCAGAGACAAGCAGATAAGAATATGTCGTGGATATGAAGTGGGCAGTGGTAGAATCACATTCTCTTGCAACCAACAAGATATTTAATATTTTATTTCCAAAACAACATACACTCATAGCAAGAGCGTACAGCTCATAGCAACAACTTAGAGCTCAGAGGAGTCAAAGCAATAACAAATATCACCATGGAAGCACCAGGCAGTTGTTTGTCATGAAAATTAAAGCAGCTTACACAAACGTCCCTCACATACACTTTCAAGATCTCGTGGCGTCCGAAATATCCATTTCCGACCACTGGCTCCTTATGACAAAATGCTCAGTTTAGAGTCCTCTATCATCTCTATAATTTTTACCCTAAAGTTTGGAGACACTCTGTATATCTGTCTGTGTCTATCTATCTACCCACCTACCTATCTACCTATCTGTCTGTTTGCCTGTCCGTCCGTCTATCCGCCCGCTCCTCTGTCCGTCCGTGTATCCATCTGTCTGTCCGTCCGTCCTTCCATGCGTCCATCTGTCTCTCCGTCCGTCCTTCCGTGCGTCCATCTGTCTGTCCTTCTGTCTGCCCGTCCTTCCGTGTGTCGTCTATCTGTCCGTCCGTCCCTCTGACAGCCTATTCGTCCAGCAGACCATCCGTCTTTCCGTCCGTGTGTTCGTCTGTCTGTCTGTAGGTCCGTCCTTCCGTACGTCTGTTGGTACAATATAAAAACAATTAAAATAAAATTTACGAATAATGTGACAAATTTCCGAAAAGAGTGAGAAACCATGTCATATTATACCTAGCGGGGTAATCTGACTATCCCAGGCAGTTTTTAAGCAATATTACTAACAAAGATAAAATAACAATAAGTCTACAATGCATTGTTGTAATGTAAATGTAAATGTATCTATTTTGCTAATAATTGTAACATAAAATATAATATATACAGATAAAACTTTAGCACACCCCTGAAAGAGTAGAACTCGTGCTCAGGGGTGGAATAATGAATTTAAATTAAATTACCTCCAAACGTACCAGCTAGAAGAGCTTGAAGTAATCGGACTTCTGGTTGGCGCAAGAGGTACCGTTACTCTCTTCATGAAAGATGTGTTTAAGAGGCTTGGAATACCTACGAGTACATCTATTATTCCGATTGTAACTTTAGCTGCATTGAAAGGATCAATTGCTCTCCTGAAGCATCACCTATATTCGAAATGAAACCAATTCATTAGCATTCTTTACTTTTTTGTAACACTTGCCTCTCTAAAACTAGGTATATTTCCACCAATCACAAAATATATTTGCAGCTATGTTCTTGTAGGAGTTTCGTTTCCAAAACAAAATTAATGGTTAACTGAACTTGTAAACAATTATATGGTTAAGTACTCTTTGTCCCTTGTGGCAGCTCACAAATGGTGAGAAGATTTCTAAATTTCATACAATTTGTTTTATGTCTACTACACAATAAGAATATATAAATTTAAATTTACAATTTTTCATCACTTATAAAATTCATACATAATTTTTTTAATTAATACTAGAACTATTAGACTTGACAATGCTAGGATATTTAAATATAAATTTCTTGGGCCTAAATTACTAATGTGATTAAATACTGTAGCAGTGTTGCATTTTGGTTCAAACAATCTTAAAGAATTCATATCTTTTGTTTCATAACTATAAGAATGCAATTCAAAATTAGTTCGATTTTTATGTATGAATTTTATTAATACAATATAATAAATTTGTCTTATTTTAAGAACATTAAAGCCTAAAAACAATTTTTAGATGGAAAATCAATAGGTTTATGAAAACATATTTTAATTATTTTCTTCTGTAATAAATAAAGTGAATTCAAATTGGTTTTAAATAAGTTAACCCAACCTATAATTCCATGCATAATTACCGATTGAAATAAAGTTAAGCATATTGTACGTAATAAACTTATTGACAAGTAATTCCTCAATAAAACAAAATAATAGGCTATATTATTTTACGTAATTTATTACAAAGGTAATTAATGTGTTGGTTCCATATTAAATGTTTATCGAAAATTATGCCTAAATATTTAACAAAATCAAAAAGCCACAAATGCCGATTTCAGCGCACATTGATTTTGTACACTGATATTATAAGCCGGAGTAGCTAGAATACCCCGCTTGGTATTGCGACGGTTACCCTTGCACACTAATCATAAATAAATTTAGTGTCAGCACAAATTTGCACTCAGATCTAGGATAACACAGATCATAACCTTTTAATTAAAAATAAAATAAAATTCCGGTATCCATGTTCAAGAAAACAACATTTTCATCACCGAAATACCGTATCGAGAAAATTGAGTTAGTAAATTCCTTATTGAAACAATAAATCTGTTCCTAGATTTATGAAGAATCTTGGAGTAATATGAGAACAGACTTTCACCCTCCCCCGTATAGCTACCTCCACGTCTACCGATTTCCAATATTCAATCTCTAACGTTAACGAGTTACGTTAGCGAGAAAAAAAATTCAGGACTTGAATTGCTTCACTGAGATGCTAAAACTTTTTAATATATTAGAAACGCTCTGTCCGACACTTGATGAATTAATGCTTGTCTTGAGTGTTTAAATATTCCACAATAAATGTATAGAAGTTTCCCTGTTGAAGCCAATAAACTGATCTACCTTACGACATACAGACTATTAAAATCGGGATAAATAAATGTGCTTTATTTCAGAGTATGTCGAATTACACGCGTCCACGTTCTTCAAAAGAATGCAGGAAATTAAACTTTACGCTCCAATAATTATTACTTACGCCACAGAACTTCTACCAACATGAAAGCATACCAACAGCAATCTTTTCCACGCATTTAAACATTATAAACAGCTGCATAGATACGTACAGCTGGCGCCAGCGTTTTTGGCGTGTGTGCCCAGTTTGTGAGCTTGTTGCTAGTGCATCTGAGAATTGTACCACTTCCTATACACGTCACATCAGCCATTTGCCAAACACAGCTGTCAGACTGACTGCGGAAAATGTAAAACACTCGCACTTAACGTTCTCATTACTTATTTCACACGCCAAAAACGGAGACGCGGATGTTACCACGCTTTTACACTGCGTCGTGTGGGTGATTCTATTATACAGAGTGATTTATATAGAACTAACATATTTCTTTCATTCTTTCTTCATTTCAAAATGAATGATGCTAGCCAAAACTTGTTATACCTCAAATGTAGAGTATCTTTGGGAGATTACTAACCTCTATAGAAAATGTTGAAAATTATTTATTTATTCGGCTGGAAATTCACTTAATGACCAGTTTTTAACGTCAAATTAAGCAGGAGTTTTGATTCCCTGTCACGAGATGCGCAGATGTTTATCCTTTGAAGAAATCAAGTTACCTACGTCGCGCATAGTTACGCGTGAAGTCATACGTCACAAACTGAATCAGGGCTGTACAGTCTCTGGTACGACAGCAGTACGGACAGGTTAACGTTGTTTTGTAGTCGTACCGTGTTTGTACTCTTCTACGGCTACGTGAATTTCAATAATCTTACAAACAACACTTGCTGCCAAATTAAATACGTTATTGGAGAAATTTAATAGACGAAATTCCATTGTTAATTGGGGATTGTAATCGCTAAAGCAACGTTGTAATACTGAAGATAGCTATACCATAAGAAATGCAAAATCGTTTGTTTCAATAAAACTGTATGATAATGTGTTATTCATTAAGAAACAAATTTGCAGACCTGGAAAAAACCACGAAGAATTTAGAAATGATAAATAGTAAAATGCTTCATGCTCTGCGACTTGTAGAAGAGCTTTATCACAAACACTGATACAGCAGCTCCTGGTCCTATCACAGAAAACCCGTTCTTGAGTCAGATCCTCATTATGATACAATGGTTATAAGAAATTGTTCGCTGGAGTCTCACAAAACATTATCTACTTTTTAACATGATCTACAATATTTTCTATTCGTTCCATCACACCATGTGGTGTGGAGCAAAATTTTTCACATTATAAACATTGTTTAGACAACGGGAAGAAATGTTTCAGTTTTAAATGTAAAACATCTATATGTACATATATAATACATAAATATTCATTGTTACTCATTGCAATGTGTTTGGCGAACAAAGATGACAAATACAAATGAATTTCTAGTATATTTTGCATTGTACAAACTATTTTTATTTGCTAGGTATATTCATATGTTGTAATTTATGTTTTATATAATATTCTTATTTAATTTGTTATTTCCAAGAAACTATTTCGATTAATTAAAACGTGTCTCAGTGAAACTTACAGCAGAGTCCGTATAAGCCAGTTTCTATCTCATGCTTTTCCAATACATTGCGGCTAAACCAAGCAGATGCACTATCACCTTTACTTTTTAACTTTGCTCTAGAGTATACCATTAGGAAAGTTCAGGATAACAGACAGGGTTTAGAATTGAACGGGTTACATCAGCTTCTTGTCTATACGGATGACGTGAATATAATAGGAGAAAATCCACAAATGATTAGGGAAAACGCGGAAATTTTACTTGAAACAAGTAAACGATAGGTTTGGAAGTAAATTCCGAAAAGACAAAGTATATTATTATGTCTCGTGACTAGAATATTGTACGAAATGGACTCATAAAAATTGGAGATCTATCCTTCGAAGAGGTGGAAAAATTCAAATATTTTGGAGCAACATTAACAAATATAAATGACACTCGGGAGGAAATTAAACGCAGAATAAATATTGGAAATGTCTGTTATTATTCGGTTGGGAAGCTTTCGTCATCTAGTCTGCTGTCAAAAAATCTGAAAGTTAGAATTCATAAAACAGTTATATTACCGGTTGGTTGTTCTTTATGGTTGTGAAACTTGGACTCCCACTTTCGGAGAGGAACAGAGATAAAGGATGTTTGAGAATAAGGTTCTTAGGAAAATATGTGAGGCTAAGAGGGATGAAATTACAGGAGAATGGAGAAAGTTACACAACGCAGAACTACACGCATTGTATTCTTCACCTGACATAATTAGGAACATTAAATAAAGACGTTTGAGATGGGCAGGGCATGTAGCACGTATGGGCGAATCCAGAAGTGCATATAGAGTGTTAGTTGGGAGGCCGGAGGGAAAAAGACCTTTGGTAAGGCCGAGACATAGATGGGAGGATAATATTAAAATGGATTTGAAGGAGGTGGGATATGATGATAGAGAATGGATTAATCTTGCTCAGGATAGGGACCAATGGTGGGCTTATGTGAGGGCGGCAATGAACCTCCGGGTTCCTTAAAAACCAGTAAGTAATTAAGGACCTATTATTTAAGTTATGTTAAACAGTTGTATAATATTACATAGACGTCCAATTCCTAACAAAAATTAATGTTTTCAGAAAAGAGGTAAGACAGTCCAGCCACTAGCCTTTACAGAGGGGCGAGCATAAGCGGGTGGGGAAACTGGGATGCGACATATGCAAACGGACGACAGTACCTGTGCGAGAATATGATTCAATATTGAAAGCTCCTTCGTCACTGGAAAACTCGAACGTATTTCTGGAACGTACTATACTCACTAATTCAGTGCTTTTGTGTTTACTATGACCATACGCCGACTTTGACTATATACGCTTGGTTCTGTGTTGAGAACGGTTGGATGTTTACTAGTAGACGGGATGGGAGTGAAGTACATTAAAAAACTCAGTTACAATAAACTTTGAAGTAAAAATAAAATGATGTCCCTGTACATTGTTATTCATTGCAATGTGTTTGGCGAACAAAGATGAAAATACAAATGAATTTCTAGTATATTTTGCATTGTACAAACTATTTTATATTTGCTAGGTATAGTCATAAGCAGGGAAAGGATTTATATGTAAATACATATTTACTTATAAAGCTAATATAATTTATATTTTGCATTATCTTTATGTTTCACAATGTGTAGGGTTGAAAAATCCTACTTTTATTTTCCATATTTTTCCATATTTTAGAGTTTAGTACATATTTTCGTTAATTTCCATATATTTTCCATATTTCATATAAAACAGTCCATATTATATTAGGTTTAACAATAAAACAAAACAAAATTCCATTAACTTTTAAAAATACATTTCAACAATAGAGATTTAAACACATGTTCAGTAATCCCTTTAACATCAGAGTTATTTGAAAATTAGCAGTCCTATCAACAATGGGAAAGTAAGTTACAAAACTGTATTAATTTAATTTGAAATTTTTAACAGACTTCAGTTGTGCAGCTCAACAGTTAAATGCCAGTCAGAGTACACATAGGTTCAGTTTTGTAAATCATACTATAAAGACGGTAAATATGCCAAAAGTACGTCATTCAGGCAATTTAAAATCAAAACTAACAAGTTACATTTCAGAATTTAAAGAAGATGGTTTATCAACTGACAATAAAATATTATTTTGTAATTTGTGTCAGTGTGCAGTATCATCTACACAAAAGTTCCTGGTGCAACAACACATTACAACTAGTAAACATCAGGCCAACAAACAACTAAATTCCAAGCAGAGACAATTGTTTTTAACACAACCAACAACATCGAATGTAAGATCTGAGTTTAACATCGACCTGTGCCGTTCTCTCATCTCTGCTGATATTCCTCTCTACAAACTAAAGAATAAGGTCTTCAGGGAATTCCTTGAAAAATATACTCAACATACAATCACGGATGAGTCAACACTTAGGAAGACGTATGCTCCATCCATCTACGATGAGACAATACAGAAGATAAGAGATGAAATTAAAGATAGTTCAATTTGGGTTTCCATTGATGAGACTCCCGACAAAGAAGGTAGACTTGTTGGTAATGTAGTTATCGGTTTGTTAAGTGAACAATATTCTGAACGAATTCTTTTACATTGTGATGTTCTAGAAAAGTGCAATAACAAAACTATAGTTAAACTGTTCAACGAAGCTATGGGTATCCTGTGGCCAAAGGGTATTATGTACGATAATGTGTTATTCTTTATTAGCGATGCTGCCCCTTATATGGTCAAAGCTGGACAAGCATTATCTGTTGTATATCCTAAATTGACTCATTTTACTTGTGTGGCGCATGCATTTCATCGTGTGGCAGAAGTGGTCAGAGACAATTTCCCTAAAGTAGATTTGTTGATTTCATCAGTGAAAAAAGTATTTCTCAAAGCTCCCAGTAGAGTTAACGTGTTGAAAGAAATGTACCCTGAAATTCCATTGCCACCAAAGCCAATTTTAACTAGATGGGGTACATGGCTAGAAGCAGTTGAATATTATGCCGAACATATAGACTCTATTAACAATGTTCTCCTTGCATTGGACTCTGAAGATGCAGTCTCAATTGATACTGCGAAAACAGTTACCTGTGACATAAGTGTGAAGAATGACTTAGCTCACATTCAGCATACATTTTCATGCATCATAAAAACGCTCAAAAGTCTCCAAAATAGGCACCTTTCACTATCTGAAAGTTTTGAAATTATAAATAGTACTGTGGAACAACTGAATCGTGGTAGAGGTAAAGTTGCAGATGCAGTAAGAGCTAAGGTGGACACTGTACTTTCAAAAAACCCTGGATATGGAGAACTACAAAAGGTTGTTGCTGTGATGAGTGGTGAATCAACAGTGAAGATTAACTTGGACTTATCCCCAGCAGACATTGTGAAATTGAATTATGTACCAGTTACTTCTTGTGACGTCGAACGCTCTTTTAGTCAGTATAAATCTATCCTCAGAGACAATAGAAGAAGATTCACTTTTCAGCACTTGAAAGAAATGTTTGTAACCTATTGTTATGGTAACAGACAATAAAAATTGTGTTTTGTTGAAACTACATTGGAAGATAAGGTACGTCCATTATATTTTTTGTTTAGTTTGATTAAAATGTACCAATATTTAACGTACATAGTCATTTTTTTATAATTTTAAGTCCATATTTAATTCCATATTTTGGTAAAAATCCATATTTAATTCCATATTTTGGTAAAAATAACTACATATATATTTACATATTTCATATATTTTTAGTCCATATAAATCCGTTCCCTGGTCATAAGTTATAATCTGTCGTCCACATCTGTGGAGTAACGGTTAGCGAGTCTAGCCGCGAAACCAGGTGGCCCGGGTTCGATTCCCGGTTGGGGCAAGTTATCTGGTTGAGGTTTTTTCCGGGGTTTTCCCTCAACCCAATATGAGCAAATGCTGGGTAACTTTCAGTGTTGGACCCCGGATTCATTTCACCGACATTATCACCTTCATCTCATTCAGACGCTAAATAACCTAAGTTGTTGATAAAGCGTCGTAAAATAACCTACTAAAAAATGTTATAATCTGTTATGTTTTCAGATGTACAGAACTAATGATTATTACAATGTAAACTATATTTCTTTACTGTAGTCTACGTTATAAATTTGTTTCACATCTCTAGTATACTTGTATGTATTTAGCTACTTACACACCCCTGTCCTTATTGCTTATAGTTTCAGTTTACCTGGATTGTGTCCTCCACCAATCCTCCCAAACAAGCTATACTTGCAACTCGCACACATTGCAAACAACGGGATATTTGTCCGGGCTCTGCTTATGATCAGTAGCGGCTGGTGGTCAAAATAATGAGTGTGCTACAATCTCTATATCGGGCTACTGTAGAGGCCTACAATTGTGTATTTATCTTAATTTGGAGTCTTGTCTAGTGATGAAATATGAAGTCCATACGACGTTCTTTCGTACTGCAGAACTTGTCATTTGGTGTTAAACCCCTCCATCTTGGACATCATACACTTTTCTATTGACAGTATTGCAAGAGCAGTGAGACGATCCTGGGACATAGTGTTCCTTAAAAACGTTTTTACGCGTTTCAAGGAAGAAAAACATATTTCTGGCTCAGCAGTGGTCATTGGTGTTGTAACCAAAATATTTAAGAACTTCGATACTTCACAGAATGGATCCTGTAAATTGTTGGATACTTTGTATTGTGACAATTGAACAGCCATCTATATTTCGGAAGTCAGGTTTTCCGTATAGAAATCCAACTTGTATCTGGAACACTCTTTTGTTCAGTATAGTATAGCTGTTGACAGCAACTTTAACTGATAGATGGCAGCAGCAGTCGGACACTTGAATTACCAAATACATTGTACATAGTTCCGAATTTTTCCACAAACAAGCATTCTTTCGTTACGCTTTACTTTTGCAATCTCCAAGCTGTGTTGTGCTGAAGCTGACTACAGCACTTTCCCGCGTAAAAATAGCCAATCAGAGCAGTGATTTCAGCTTCGCACATGCGCATAACTGTCTACATTTTTCATGTGGAGCTTTGAGTAGCACAACGAACCCCCTGAGGCACCAAAGAAGGCACGAAAACTAAACGCTTTATAACGCGTCATGAACATAACCACGGAAAATTGTCAAATGACAGATCAAATACTATGGTGGTATTACAAATACATTATTTGAGCCAAAATTATCATTGTGCTGTAGCACTGTAGCACATAAGGACGGGCCGCCCCTGCTTATGATTAACTGGTAATCCTACGTGAGTCAGCACTCTACCATTACCAGATAAATTTCTTACGTCATTCACCCGAGAGCTTAGAATGCCAGGTCTGTACTCAGTTACTTGACTTGAATACGTGATGTGTAATATTTGAGATTAGGCGTGTGCATGATCTGCATTTATGAGTCTTTGGCAGACGTAGCGAATATAGTGCCCAAAAGCTTGTGTTTATGTTTGGCATTTTCGTGTAATGAAGCGCAGCAATCTCTTAGAGATTTACACTGAAAGGTAGCTGGAATCTCAGCTTAGGTCCACATAAATTATACATTCAGTGTAACTACAGAGTCCTCCAATGTTGTTGCGTCCCTACGGTGAATATGTTTTGATATTAAATTTCCGGTGTATCTGCTAATATGAGAAGGATCACGTGGTATTAAAGCTAATGCGTGAACTAGTTTCGAATGAGACCTTTCAATCGCTCTGTATACAGCGATGGTCATAAACTAGCACTATAATATACAGTATAAAACAATTTCGTCACAATGTGGGTCAGTTGTATGTATTACAGTTGCTGTAGCATAAAATGGAAGATAAGGTTGGGAATAAAATATATAGTACATGTTTAGTATTTATATTACGTACTTAAAAAACAACATAACATCGGATTATTGTTTATGCAAGAGGATTTATTTATTTTCCAGGCGAAGAATTATATCAGTCGTGAAATGATTTGTGAATTTTTTATTCCTATGTTTCATGATGGATAGTAATAATAACAGTTTATCTGACAGCGTTTCAACTGCAGAGGTTATCCATCGTCAAATTTAAAGGGGAATTGTACGTGAATGCTTGGAAAAATCACTATAAATTGGCTAATAATCAACCTGTAAGTGCACAATAGTAATATGCGTTACAAGAGCGGTATGTTGAAGTTTTCATGTTCGAGGAAAAGTTTGAAAAAGCGAAACGTAGTTGAGCTTTTTTAATTTCCGAGAATTGAAAGAAAACATACCGCTCGTGTATCGTACATTATTTTGTGCGAAGATCGTTTATTACATACCTGAAAGAGGAATTTCTAATTAGTTGCAATGAAATCTCCATCTTGGTTTCTGTTCAATGACGGAAAATTTCTAAAAACAAAATATCTATCTTCAACATTGTTGCTTTAAAATGTTTTCCGTGTTTACTATACTCCAGCAGGCCGTGATATACGTCTGTCTTTTTTTTCCTCCCCAGTCCATAAATGCGAACTTAAAATAAACGGTAAGGTTATGTAATGATTTATTTTTCATTTTAATATTTTAACAATATTATTTATATAACATATTGCAGTAATAACATCGGCATCTGGAATCTTGTTGATTTTTTCACGGCTTCCTTAATGTTACTTGCATCACGAATCCAGTAACTTTTGTGGAGTTGTAGAGTTTACTTAATTTTTGCCAATATTTAAAAACAATAATGAACAGTGCAATTTAGGTGAAATTGCAGTGCTAAGTTTCCAATTTATAATTATTACTATATTGAACGTCTCTAAAAATAATATGTTAGAAGCCTAAAGCAGTAAAATCAATATGTCACTTAAGCGGTAAGAAGAGGGAAATTGTTATGTGTGTTACGTTGGGAATACTGAATGTGGAATTTTAGACTTACCGCGGATTGGTTTTGTGCGGAAACCAAGCAAATACGCACGATCTCGCACAAAAATGTATAGCCGTAATATGTAATTTTACAGCAGTGTAAGAATATTTATTTGTTTGTTTGTTTCGTTCGTTTGTTCCGTTCCGTTTGCTGAATTTAGTTTGGGGGTAATTTCTTTAATATGATTTTTCCAATTAACACATTATAGATTTTTAAGCCTAGAAATTTGGTTGTTGTTGTTTCTAATAGGAATCTATTGTTAATTATTGCGCTTGAAATTTGAGAGGTTGAATTTGAACAGGATTTAAATTGAATTATGTTAGTTTTGTTACAATTTAATACTAATTTATTGACTGAGAACCAGTCACATATTTTGAAGAGAATTTCCTCTGTTGAAGATTGGAATGTGTTGGAGTTATTGGCTGTAATTACCGTACTTGTGTCATCTGCAAATAATATGGGATAACCTACATCTTTTATTAGGGGGAGGGGGGCAAGATCATTTATGAACACTAGAAAATGTAGGGGACCTAATATTGAACCTTGAGGAATTTCATTCTCTTAAAGAATAAAGTGACACTTTTATCAACTGCAATATTAACCATAATGTAATTATTTAGAGTCTGAATACTTCCATGATTTGGATTCGAAATGTTTTGTACAGAGTGTCTCATGAGGAATGTAAAATACTCCAGGATAATGTAGCTTTGGTTAAACTATATCGATTTAACCTGGTATACCTATGTCCGAAGTATAACGGTTGGGGAGAAATTTAAGGGAGAAATACTGGAACGTCTTGCGATCCTGTGTAGTATACTTGACGTGTTACGTCAGATATTTTGCACATGGCAGCATCTGAGCAGCGCAACGCCAGCGCAACACACACAACTGAATACACGTTCACTTGATATTTAATTCATGTATTCGCATAGTAAATATGCAGACATGCTTTTCGTTTATGGATTTTGTCATGACAATACATTCGCTACTGTTGAGGAATAGGCTACATAGAACGTTTTCCCAATCGAAAGGTTCCATCTTTGTGTCTTTTCCTCTTGTTTACCAGATGTGATATGAAACTGTCAAGCTACCAAGTGCTTCATTAAGGTCGGAAAGAGAACCGGTAACAGTGCCTGATATGGATTTACAATTCATGGAAGAACCTTAGTAATTTGTCTTTGTGTAATTATTTTATTTTCTTACTGAGTATGTACAGTAGTGGCAAAAAAAACCGGACCGACCATTGTAGCTGATTTCAGAGCCTTGTTCACAGTGACAGCACGATAGACTGTTAACTAAAACTTACGTGGTTCGAATCCTGACTGGGAAGGAAACTTTTTTTTTTGTTCCTTATTCAAATCTATTCCCAATACCTTTCGATTGCAGCGATATTTTCCTGCTTAATTAACTTATTATTCCCAGAACATGCATTTTACCAGCTTATTTTCTAATGGCTTTCGAAATGGGCTACGTCAGCAGTCGAAACTACAATTTCAATAGATTACTCGCTATCTTGTGAATGCGGGCGTGGCATACGCAGTGGCTCATTTCGGGAACTTTGATTATTCCATCGGTCTGTTTTATTTGTTTTTTTTTTTTTTTGCTACTGCTGTGCCTAATTATGAAATAAACTTATTGGATCACAAGATGCACCATTTTCAATAGTGTGTCATATCACAATGTTCTAAAACATATAAATATGTCTACAATGCCTCTCTCCATTTAAAAGTTCGCCCATCAGTAACTTCCCAACCGTTACATTTCGGACATAGGTATATCAGGTTAAGTCGATGTAGATTAACCCAAACTACATTATCCTGAAGTATTTTACATTCCTCTTGTGATACCCTGAATAAACAATAGCACATAAGATACTAAAACATATTCTTAATTTAAGCGTTCACTACATCGTATCGCACTCCTCGTACGAATCGCACGCAACGGATATTTTAAGTGCAGTGCGTTCACTGTAACGGCTCCACCTCATCGCCTCATCGGATACCCTAGCAGCTGTTTAAAACATGACGTCGTACGATATTGACATTACTGAAAGCAGAGGAGTTGAGGTTAAGTCTATTAATTACGTCTATTAGCGAATAAGAATTTGTAATTGCTTCATGCGTCTTAATTGAAGAGGAAGAAACGAGAGAAATATTGGTTACATAATATATTTGCAAGAAATGACTGGATTACTGTAATGGGAACGCCTCAAATTATATAATTCTTCGCAATTTTCTACACGCGAAATAAGTTTTCCGTCTGCCATTTTGGCGCGACACTGAACATGGCACAATATAATAGTAACAGTTAACCAATTAAAATTTATTTATTAAAGAAGACCATGATCGCACGCATCGGAAAAGTTGCCCATCCGAGGAACGTGGACGGATTTGCCGAGAGGCGATGCGTCCGATACGATGTAGTGAACGCGGTTACATAACAATTACAGCAAAGATAGTCTTTTTCCGATCCGTGCGATTCGTCCGATGCGTGCGATACGATGTAGTGAACGCTTACCTTTAGGAGTTATTCAAAGGTGATGCTTGTAGCTTACGTTTCCAAAACAAATTTTACAGTAGTGTTATCCTAACCCCTTAACGATGGGTAAGTTAGTGAATTCCATTCCGTTGTACTAGTTCGTTTTTAGATCTTCCTTTCCATGATCGTTTCAGATAAAGGCTAAGTTTCTAGGTAGTATTAAATTTCATCGAAACTAAGGGCATGGCGGCAGTTAACACAAACCTCTGGCTTAACAGGGAACTAATTCAGAATACACGATATCCTATAAGCCCATTACTGACGATAAGCTGAACATAAGATTACAGATGAAAATTCAGATACTACTGTATCTTGGACTCAGTGTAGGAAACCGTTATTGTCGCATATAAACTGAATCAATTGTTTCCTGAAAATTGGAATGGCTAGTTTAACAATGGCGGATGGCAACGTCATATGCAACTGTTGCCTCATTACATGTGTGATTAGATCTGTATTATCAGCCGCCATTCATGCCGGCCATGTTCTGCGGCAGATGTACCATTTACCCTCCATTGGTGTTTAGCTCGGTTCTGCTTGATAGAGTAGCATAACGTGAGCAACGGACAAGCTGGCAATTCTCGATTCTAACGCTTCATGTGAAGCCAAGTGCTTGTTTGATACCGAGTGTTAATCAAAATTACACTGTTCTGTTCCCCAAATCCCTCTAGGCTTCTCTTTAATTGAATACCGACCAGCATTAAACGGTGTCTTGAATATCCGCTCCAAGAGAGACATTGTGCAAGATAGACAAATTCTATACATAATGGCATTAATGGCCATTTGAAGCAAAGGAGTTTTCCAGAGATTATGGAATTAGTATATTAATCTTTCTAACAAGGGAAGTATCAAATTGTCAGAAAGAAATATTGGATATTTCTGTATCATTAGCGAGAACTAATGACGTAGATATCGAATCTAAAAACAAACATTTGATTGCGAATAACGGCACGAATTAGATGTTCCTGGTTGTTTAGAGCATTTTCTGGACGATGATACTTGGATTGGCTTAACGTCTCACTATTGCAGCAATCACATAGCATTATTGCATGCAAAAAGTGTGATTCGACATAAAGACATTAAAAAATCGTGTCTCTTTTTAGATTCGATAATTGCAAGAATAAGTGATGTAGGAATATCCACTATACCATTTGAAGCAAAGGAGTTTTACAGAGACTATGAAATTAGAATATGAATCATTCTAACAAGAGAAGTGCTCGAGTTGTCAGAAAGAAACATTGGATATTTCTATACCTTTAGCAAGAACTAATGACGTAGTTATCGAATCTAAAAGAAACATCTGATTACGAGTTACGGCACGAATTAGATCTTCCTGGTTGTTTGGAGCATTTTCTGGACTATGATATTTGGATTGCCTTAACGTCTCACTATTTCAACAATTATATAGCATAATTGCATGCAAAAAGTGTGATTCGACATAAAGACATTAAAAAATCATGTCTCTTTTTAGATTCGATAATTGCAAGAGCATGTGATGTAGAAATATCCAATCCTACTATTTGAAGCAAAGGAGTTTTCCAGAGAGTATGAAATTAGAATATGAATCATTCTAACAAGATAAGTACTTGAGTTGTCATAAAGAAACATTGGATATTTCTATATCATTAGCAAGAACTAATGACGTAGTTATCGAATCTAAAAGAAACATCTGATTACGAGTTACGGCACGAATTAGATATTCCTGGTTGTTTGGAGCATTTCCTGGACTATGATATTTGGATTGCCTTAACGTCTCACTATTGCAACAATTACATAGCATAATTGCATGCAAAAAGTGTGATTCGACATAAAGACATTAAAAAATCATGTGTATCTTTTTAGATTCGATAATTGCAAGAGCAAGTGATGTAGAAATATCCAATCCTACTATTTGAGGCAAAGGAGTTTTCCAGAGACTATGAAATTAGAATATGAATCATTCTAACAAGATAAGCACTTGAGTTGTCAGAAAGAAACATTGGATATTTCTATATCATTAGCAAGAACTAATGACGTAGTTATCGAATCTAAAAGAAAGATCTGATTACGAGTTACGGCACGAATTAGATCTTCCTGGTTGTTTGGAGCATTTTCTGGACTATGATATTTGGATTGCCTTAACGTCTCACTATTTCAACAATTATATAGCATAATTGCATGCAAAGAGTGTGATTCGACATAAAGACATTAAAAAATCATGTCTCTTTTTAGATTCGATAACTGCAAGAGCAAGTGATGTAGAAATATCCAATATACCATTTGAAGCAAAGGAGTTTTCCAGAGACTATGAAATTAGAATATGAATCATTCTAACAAGATAAGTACTTTAGTTGTCAGAAAGAAACATTGGATATTTCTATATCATTAGCAAGAACTAATGACGTAGTTATCGAATCTAAAAGAAAGATCTGATTACGAGTTACGGCACGAATTAGATCTTCCTGGTTGTTTGGAGCATTTTCTGGACTATGATATTTGGATTGCCTTAACGTCTCACTATTTCAACAATTATATAGCATAATTGCATGCAAAAAGTGTGATTCGACATAAAGACATTAAAAAATCATGTCTCTTTTTAGATTCGATAATTGCCAGAGCAAGTGATGTAGAAATATCCAATATACCATTTGAAGCAAAGGAGTTTTCCAGAGACTATGGAATTAGAATATGAATCATTCTAACAAGATAAGTACTCAAGTTGTCAGAAAGAAACATAGGATATTTCTATATCATTAGCAAGAACTAATGACGTAGTTATCGAATCTAAAAAGAAACATTTTATTGCGAGTTACGGTACGAATTAGATGTTCCTGGTTGTTTGGAGCATTTTCTGGACTATGATGTTTGCATTGGCTTAACGTCTCACTATTGCAACAATTACATAGCTCAATTGCATGCAAAAAGTGTGATTTGACATAAAGACAATAAAAAATCATCTCTCTTTTTTTAGATTCGATAATTGCAAGAGCAAATGATGTAGAAATATCCAATATACTATTTGAAGCAAAGGAGTTTTCCAGAGACTATGAAATTAGAATATGAATCATTCTAACAAGAGAAGTACTCTAGTTATCAGAAAGAAAAATTGGATATTCCTATATTATTAGCAAGAACTAATGACGTAGTTATGGAACCTAAAAAGCAACATCTGATTGCGAATAACTGCACGAATTAGATGTTCCGAGTTGTTTGGAGCATTTTCTGGACGTTAATACTTGGATTGCCTTAACTTCTCACTGTTGCAACAATCACATAGCATAATTGCATGCAAGAAGTGTGATTCGGCATAAAGGCACTAAAAATCATGTCTCTTTTTAGATTCGATAATTGCAAGAGCAAGTGATGTAAAAATATCCAATATTTCCTTGTTGCCCAACGAGTACCTCCTTTGTAAAGCCAATTCGTTTAAGTATCTCAGTTTATACTTTGAGAGTTTTAAAATTTTACAAGATTAGTAAATCAGAAATGAATCGTTTTATGTCCATGCCACAGCAATGGACATACTGTCCAATTTCACGAGAGGATCCCTGCGAGGGGAGTACGGTCCTTGCGGGGTAAGAGGAGAGAATAATCCAGTAACTCAGCGTTCTTGAGGAACCAGGTGGATGGGAGTGGTGTCATTGGCCGGCTGGTACAAACAAGGCTCAGTCAATGGCCGGTCGGTTCCGTGTCGGTGATAGATTATAAGAGTGGGGGAAAAACTCGCATTCCTTGCTCGAATCTTCTCGTGAAATGCGGACTGTATTGAGCACGGTGCGGGCAGCGAATAGGGATGATAAAGAATGGACACTTCGCGTCGGTACCTTTGATGTAGCCGGACTGATTTCAATGACCTTCAAGCCAGCTAGAGCGTGAGATTCTGCTTTCTCCCTAGAGTTGGCTCTGACATCACACCAGCTAGCAATCGACACAGCGGAAATATAACACATATAATTAATACATCTAGGTACATTATGTACTCAAATAAAATAAATTGGATCCATAAAATAATAAATCCGTCACTAACTGTAATGTCTAGACTCTAGAGTTCCTTTATAATGAGAGTTGAGACGTTGACCCCCAACAACAATTAAAATATGTAATGATTTGATAGCGCTGAAATTGGAAAAAACAAAAAACTTACGAGAAGTAAAACCATATACCAATATTGTATTATATACAAATATTAAACGAATTCGATACTTAATTTTATAATTTATTATATTATTTTATAATAAAATTTATTATATCTGAAATATAAAATATTATTATTACAACTAGTTCGTCACTGAGAAATAAGGAAAAGCCGTTAACGTGAATTTATTTGAAGCAAAGCGTTACTGGATTATGCAATAACGTAGGCGATGTTTGGATCCTGGGTCTCAATTCTATTCTCATTTATTATCTTAGCGTATGCTCGATTACACTAACCTCTAGCGCTTGAAAGTGAAACTATACGCTGGCGCACAGAGAAACAAAACACAGGAAAATTCGCTCAGTGTCCATTCTTTATAATCCCTATTCGCTGGTGCGGGCTCAGTGCGAGCGGAGCAGTGGACGCGTACAGTATCTTCTCGGTAGTAGTGGCATCTCATAGATCGACGCCTGTTTTTTCATGGAAAGTAACCAGTTAAAGTGAAGGCCTTTGACGCCGACAAACAATTTTAATCCTGAATGGGAAGCAACGTACTTCATGGAATGTAGCAAAGTTCTGTGTTGATTTTTCGAATTATTGGAAGAGATAAATTTGTTTCTGGGAATGAGTGGAAAACTTTATGCAGAGCTGGAAAATACAAATTGATCACAGATATAATAATAAGAAGAAATGCGCACAAGTGTGCAAGAGTTGATTTGTTATTATTCTTTGCTATATTCGCTAATTGACTTGATTCTGTTCTTGCATTTTACTATGTGATATCTTTCGCAGAGCTGATCACAGAGTTCGCACACGCATTCCAGACTAGGAAAGTTTGCAATAGTAGTTATTTGAATAACAGGCTAAAAATGTCACAAATTAATAAAAAAGATCTATTTAAAATAAAATGATCACAGATATGTTCTGTAGTATTCAAGTTTTCAAAAATATGCTGTCATTATGGGAACATCAACTGTCCAATGACGATCCCTGTCATTTTCTAAGGTTGGCACGTGTGGTCCGGGACTCTGATTTCTTAGAGGTGGGCTGTTATGTTGAAAATCTCCAGTTGTCTTCTTATGAATGACTTTGAAGACAGATTTCAAGATTTCAGTCACCTAAAATGGATTTCAATCTATTTGCTACGCCGTTTAGCATGAATAATGATGATACCACCAAAGATGTCCCACTGGAACTAATCAACTTGAAATGTGGCCTTGAGTTGGCTGATAGTTACAGGAACAGACGTAGTTTGCTAGACTTTTACAGCCAATTTACTGAGTCAAGATTCCCATGTCTCAATAGGCGTGAGGCATCTTTAATTTCAATGTTTGGTTCGGCCTATGTGTGTGAAACTTTATTTTTAGTTATGAAACGTAACAAAGTCAATGAAAGAGCCAACCTCAGTGATCATAACTTAAAGTGTGCATTAAGGGCTCAGAGTTGAGTTTCATTATGTCCAAATATAGTTCATATCATATAAACCAAAAGATGTCAAACAGCAAGAGCGTGTACCGAATAAACCTGAAAATGTCAGACTCTTAATTGAGATATACAGGGACATCATTTTATTTTTAATAACATTTTTAATATTAACCTGTCTATACCTTTAGAGAACCGGAAACACCGCTAGCTCCCCCCTCCACGACTGGAGTTCGATGATACTGGCGTATAACACAAATCACTCTACTAGGTATAGGATGGAAGAAAAGTAGTTCATCCATTTACGTAAACTAGGAAATATCGCGATTTTGAGTTTGATAATTTTCATTAGGTTTTTCTTTAATCAAAGTACAGTACTGTATTAAGAATACATGTTTTTACTCACGAAGTGAGTTATCCATGCGAACGTATTCATTATGCAGTGTATATTATACTGTCTACAGCACATTAGCGTACAATATAGAGAAAGAAGTTAAATTGAAAATTTATCATAATATGAATATTTAAACACAATTTTGAAAATGGTGGCCGTTCATTTCGATACAGGCTTCAGTTCTTTTGTGCATATTATCGCACTATAGACTATTGCATCTAATTTCAATTGCCAGTTTCGTCCTTCGTACTAGTAACTCATGTTGAAATAATTCTGTACCTACTCTACGTACTGTAAATTTAATCTTCACTTCTGCCCGACCCGAAAATATAAAATTACTCAGACATGCTATCTACTGTCCGTCCAAGTGGTTATGCCTCAGGATTGTAGAAAGGGAGGAAATCACGTGACAGTTAATTACTTAACGAGGCCCTTTTATTTAAGTTAAATTAAACAGCTGTATAATATTACGTAAACGTCCAATTCCTAAGAGAAATTGTTTTCAGATAAGAGCTAAAACAGCCCACCTTTTACAGAGGGGCGAGCAGAAGAAGGTGGGGGAAATCGGGATGCGACGTAGGCAAACGGACAGTACCTGTGCGAAAATATGATTCAATATTGAAAGCTCTTTCGTCACTGGAAAACGCGAACATATTTCTGGAACGTACTATACTCAGTAACTCAGTACTGCTTACTATCTGCGGTCTTGGTTCTGTGTGGAGTTGGAACTTCATTAGTAGAAGGGGTGGGAGTGAAGTACATTCAAAAACTCAGGTACAATAAAAATTGAAGTAAAAATAAAATGATGTCCCTGTATATGCACTGCACAATTTATATGACTTTAATTTGAAACCATCTTTACAGTATTATCGTTGTATTTGCCAATATGTTTTGTTTATATTTTTCAACATGTCCAGTATATAAAATACACTATGTACGAGTTTCATTTGTTTGCTAACTTTCACTGACAGTGTATTGTTTCGTTCTTATATAACTACACTTAAAAAGATGTTGCAAGTATATGCTACAATTAAATTGTATTTAGTTATATTGGTTCAATGTATTATTAGTAGTTCTATAATGCAGGCTATTTGCATTTAGTTGTTTAGGCTGTAGGCCTAATTTAGTGTTGGCACAAGCAGAATAATGAACAGTGTTTATCAAAGCGCATGGTGTATTCTTCTTTACTATCCGATCATCTATAGTGTAATGGTAAACGCAACTACAGATTACAGAGACAAGCAGGCCGCCACTGCGTTACGTTCCCGCCGACACAGATCCTGCACCGCGAGCACCGTGCGCACAGAAGTAACACGGCGTGTTTGTGAGTTGGTTGACGGTGATATAGAAGGTTTCAAGTCTTGGACTTAGAACATTTCTCCAAGGAACAAAATATTCCTATACCCGCTGCAGGACTGCAAGACTTTATAGTTACTTTCCGAAGACGTCTGCGAACGGCTCACACACTTACGTTGAGTCCCGTTTCGGACTTGTGTTTCTCTCAAGAACTGAGCCCTCACTAGTGTAAGGGTTTTGACAAATATTAACCAATTACAGGCCACGAGATCCTTTAAACATATATTCAGCATCACAAAAACCAATCGCTTTGCACAAGTCAAACACATACAGTCCTCATGATAGTCACCATCTCGATACCCTTTGACGTCATCCAATTTGCTCTCTCAGCATGTTGACCTCTGATTTGACAGAGCGGAGATACAATCTGATTTCTATAGTGCTATCGACAGGGTTCTATGATAGTTCTCTGCGGTGTTGTGATATATTCGCTCCGCATCACGAGCATCTGAAACTTTAAACTGCTTAGTCTTGTGCCAAAGATGCAATTACGTGAACTACACAATCTTGCGAATACATAATGCACAAAACATAGAATATTGCTTATAACATTTTCATTTCAATTTTAATTAGAACGTTAAGTTATTAGGCATAACAATATTGTGCCTGTAATTCGAAAATGTATTCCCTCTTAAATGGTATACGGTATTCTGTATTCATTTTTACATTTTTTAAATCTGCTTACAATTCTGTCTATAAATACTTAATTTTATTTCCTGTAATCAATTTTATTTATTTATTTATTTATTTATTTATTTATTTATTTATTTATTTATTTATTTATTTATTTATTTATTTATTTATTTATTTATTTATTTATTTATTTATTTATTTATTCTGGTGTAGTTAAGGCCATCAGGCCTTCTCTGCCACAACACCAATAGTACAGTAAAAACTTATTTAACTGGTATTGATTTTGATCACAATAATTTTATGTAGAAAGTAAAAATGTATTTTATAAATTTATACATTTCGTAAGCATCTACATTTTTACTATAAAAACAAATGAAACTGTAACATTTACAGAGTGAACCGTAAGTAATGTCATTAATTTCAGGGGGTTATTCTTTCAGATATTTCAAACAGAAAATTTTAATGCAATTTTTCTCGCTTTCGCTTCCTTTTCGAGATAAAATTTTTTTTATATGAAAAATTTCGTAGCCTGTTTTGGGAAAGCCATTGATTGAATTCCCAACATGCTCAGTCAATTTAAGAGAGCATTGTGTTACGATAATAAGTGATTGAAATAATTTTAGTTTTGCCCCTAAAATGTGCTGACATTTTATCTTAGCAAATGTAACTTTTTGTTCTGAAAAGGAATTTTGAAATGTTAGATTTGTTCGGATAACATCTCTGCATATTTAAAGGATAAAACTAAAATTCTTTCAATAATTTATTGTCATAATGCACTGCCCTCTTAATTGACTGATCATATTGGCAATTAAATCAATAGCTTTCCGAAAACACGCTACGAAATGTTTCATATAAAACAACTTTTTTTTCTCGGAAAAAGAGCAAAAACGAGCAAAACTGTATTAACGGAACCAGGTAGTGATTCTAGATAAAAAAAAAAACAAGTTTTTATTTTGTGTTTAAAAAAAGTACAAAACATGTTCTTTAAAACAATATAAATATTGTGGGAGGTATTTCTGCAGGTAAGCCCTTTAAATGGCCTCTTTAAATTTGGCGGCGCATATAATTAATAAATTCTTCTTTTTTTAATGCAGTTTTCCATATGCTGATATTTTTCGAACTTAAGTGCATTTTTCTTCGAAACTATTGAATTAATGTACATCAAAATTTTACAGTGTTTTTTACATTCTGTGTTCAACATAGTAGACCTACAGGTTTAAGAATATCACATACGTAACACGAGAAAAAATGTATACGCATTGAGAAACATTGCAAAAAATGTTAAACAAAGTTCAATATTTTTTCTGTTTCACTAGCGGTGAAATATTTAACTAAATTTTGCTTTAGAATTTACAAAGTGCATTATTATATAACTTTTAAAAAATACAAGATATATGAGTGAAGATTGTATAAAGTAATGTGCACCTGAAGAATCAGGTACACTTAGCAAGTGGAAAAACAGGTTATAAGTTAGGGCCTTTCTTTTGCACTTGAATACGAAACTAATCAGTTCTCTTTTATACTACTGAATTCAGAATGATTGATTGTGTAAGCATGGAAATTTTTATTCCATTCTGAGCAATAAAAGCTTAGAAATATTGAATTAAACTTTTGTACTGAAATTTTAATCGCACAAGCATCACTACCTCCCCTTAAACTTTTTTGTTTGAAGTATCTCAAAGAATAACCCCCTGAAATTAATAACATTACTTACGGTTAACTCTGCATGTAAAGAGTGTTTCCGAGGTGGTGTTACAAACTTTCAGGGATGATGGGGAAAGGCACATGTATCAATTTGAGATAAGGAACCATGGCTGAGTCGAAAGTTATAAGCAAAAATAGTTGTGTGGAAATGGAATTGTAATTTGGTACCACGTGCCCTCCTTCCCTTAACCATTGGAACAGTAGTGGAAAGATGGTATGGGCCGGATGTCTCCTACGTGGGGTACTTGTACCGATACAATCTATGAGCTTGTCTACTGTTCCCATTGGTTCATCCGTATTCGAAAATCAGGTCTGCATATTCCTCTCTCGTGTACTCCTCCATTTCACTAGGACTGATCGACTGGATACTGCAACTTGTACACATACACTGCTGTCTACAGACGTGTATATCAGGACCGACCATGTCCGTTATACATTACGCTATCTGCATTGCTTTACTGTAGTTTCCTGTCCCCATCCCTCCGACAGCGCACTGAATGGAATACTGGAAGTAGACAACATAAACGACGTCAGATGAATACAGTATGTGTAAGATGTACAGATAAATACACATAAATAAGGTGTACAGAGGAATAAAATTATTTCATTTCCACAGAATTAATTTTGCTTGCAACTTTCGACTCGGTCACTTCTGGACCAGGGTTCCTTATCTCAAATTGACACATTTGCCCTACGCCATCATCCCTGAAAGTTTGTAACACCACCTCGGAAACACCCTGTAAGATGTTTTTTAAATAAATGTTCAAATATGATTGTGTTATATAGTAATGGCATTTTTAGGACAAAACCCAGTCAGAAGTAAGATAATACACAATAACCAATGCCTCGAAGAAGTATAAAATTTCAATTATCTGGGTTGTGAAATATATTATCAAAATGAAAAAGATGTGAACAAGAAAATTACCAAATTTACACAAATTCTAGGAATAATAAACAATACATTAAAAACTAAATTAGTACAAAAATCTACAAGAATAAAAATATACAATACACTAGCATTATTCTCCCAATTATATGGAAGCGAGATTTGGACATTAAAGAAAAAAAGACATGAATAGAATCAAAGCAACGGAAATGAAATTTTTCAGGACAGCAGGATATACTCTTTTAGACCGAAAAGGGAATGAAGAAATTTTAGAACAATTAGAAGTAGAGTCAGTAGAAGAAAAAATCAGCAGATACAAATTCAATTGGCTAGATAGGTTTGGAAGTAAATCCCGAAAAGACAAAGTATATGATTATGTCTCATGACCAGAATGTTGTACGAAATGGAAATATAAAAATTGGAGATTTATCTTTGAAGAGGTGGAGAAGTTCAAATATCTGGAAGCAACAGTAACAAATATAAATGATACTCGGGAGGAAACTAAACACAGAATAAATATGGGAAATGCCTGTTATTATTCGGTTGAGAAACTTTTATCATCCAATCTGCTGTCGAAAAATCTGAAAGTTAGAATTTATAAAACAGTTATTTTACCGGTTGTTCTTTATGGTTGTGAAACTTGGACTCTCACTTTGAGAGAGGGACATAGGTTAAGGGTGTTTGAGAATAAGGTGCTTAGGAAGATATTTGGGGCTAAGAGGGATGAAGTTACAGGAGAATGGAGAAAGTTACACAACACAGAACTCACGCATTGTATTCTTCACCTGACATAATTAGGAACATTAAATCCAGACGTTTGAGATTGGCAGGACATGTAGCACGTATGGGCGAATCCAGAAATTCATACAGAGTGTTAGTTGGGAGGCCGGAGGGAAAAAGACCTTTAGGGAGGCCGAGACGTAGATGGGAAGATAATATTAAAATGGATTTAAGGGAGATGGGATATGATGATAGAGAATGGATTAATTTTGCTCAGGATAGGGACCAATGGCGGGCTTATGTGAGGGCGGCAATGAACTTCCGGGTTCCTTAAAAGCCAGTAAGTAAGTGAGTAAGTAAGTAAGTATAAACCTAAAGGACATCTTCGACCAGGAAGACCTTTTAGAAGACTGCTAGATGGGGCCGAAACAGGTCTACAGAGGCCTAATTCGTGGAGGATGATGATGATGATGATGATGTTTCACTTCGTATTTTATATATCCGTTGGTCCGGAGTCTCGAAACCTAGCCAGCAGGATTTCTAGCAGGTTTAGTCGCCACTGAAAATAGAGCAGAGGACCATATTAAAAATTATATAACTAAAAAAATTTGCCATCGAATTCGTAATATATCAACACGTATACTGAATTCAAAGGTCCACATTTCAAATGGCTCTTGTAACTAATCGACAACTAGCTCCTATGCTGAATGCCATTATATACAGGAACTCTACATGAGTAAACGCGTTGGCTTCAGGGATTTGAAACGTGGATAGGAAGCAAACACGCTATCAATCCGCCACATCGTTTGGTGCTTGGGACCACTTCTTCTTTATGCTACTAGACTCACCACAAACCTCGTTAATTGATGGCGTGCCAGTGCCACTTGCCATTTTGAAATAGACGACCCCGTACAAAATAACCATAACTTCCGGTTTGAAGAGGATGCTCAACTGTTTTAAAGTACGATTTATTGTTTTCTGCTTTCTGAATTTATGATCTCATCTGCAGGCACGTATCTCCCTCATACGCGCCGGCGTCCATTGTGCCGCAACAGTGTTTCACAGAGAAGTTAAATCTAAAACAGAGATAGTCACGAATAAATGTGGCTTTCATACATGTATTTGTTACATCCGTTTCTATTAGAGATATTCGTTTCGAATTCGTAGAGAAATTTCAGCGTGTATTCTACTTCTTAAAAAAATTTTATCCTACACCCATAAATAAAAACTATATAATTATTATGACCATTACACTTTTACTACGTCATACTAATTTTGACCAATAAAAAGGTACGTAACGACGTGTTTCAACCATCATGGCTGTTTATACTACAATTTGTATCACCTCCCTAGCATTTTTTGGTTTTATCATATTCCAAGCATTTGGTTCTCTGTTTTCCAACGTTATACTTTCAATATTGTAGCTTTTCATGTTTCATCATCCTTAATTAAAACCTTTCTTTCATTTATCTTGTTTATATTACACTGCTCAACAATGAAAATGTTTCGGGCTCAAAAATAGCTAATTCTCATGTATTTCTACCTGCTGAATTCAAAACTCACCATAAAAATTAACAGATTAGCTCTTGGTTTGGAGATAAAATGACATTTAATTTTTTTAGAGTCAACATTTTCAGTTTGGAGGAAATTTGGGGGAAATTTTGTTTTAGGTGTTGGCACACCTGTCAAATAACAAAACACAAATGTTCTTCAGCTGTTTGTAAGTTACAAACATAGATATTGTTGCTGTGACTGTGAATTTTATATTTTTTCTGCTGTAATTAATGCAGAATTTCTGGTTTGGAAGTGTTTTTGAAGTGTAAAATTTGTAAAAATGCCACGAAAATTGTGTGTTTGAAGTAGAAAATGAAGACAGTGTGAAACAAGAAGAATAACCCAACAAGCCTTCCACATCCCATGATCCTGATTTTGAGGAAAAAAGATGATAAACCGCACAGAATGAGTCAAGCGGAATTAAGTGATTTCATTAGAGACCTTGACCTGTCAAAGGAGAAGGCAGAAATTCTATGGTCTAGACTACAGCAATGGAATCTTCTCGAACGTGATGTCGGGGTCTCACAGTTCAGGAAACGTCACAGGGATCTGCTTCCCTTTTTTGAGAAGAAAAACAATCTTGTTTGCTGCGACATTAATGGCTTGATGAAATGTTTCAATTTGAACCATGATCCAACTGAATGGAGGCTATTCATAGACTCCTCCAAGCTTAGTATGAAAACTGTATTACTTCACAATGGCAACTGTCTTCCTTGTATTCCTGTTGGTCATGGAGTTCACATGAAGGAGACTTATGCAAATATGACAGCCCTCTTCGACTCAATCAAATTTGAACACAAGTGGAAAATCTGTGGTGATCTAAAAGTCATTGCTGTACTCTTAGGAATGCAACACAAAATATTGCTGCTTTTTATGTATGTGGAACAGCAGGGATAGGAAATCACATTATATTCAAGCAGACTGGCCTACAAGAAATCTTAACTCTAGCGAGAAAGATGTCGTTGCCGAGCCTCTCGTGGACCCAAAAGATGTTCTTCTTCCACCCCTGCATATTAAGCTGGGTTTGATAAAACATTTTGTCATAGGTATGAACCAAGAAGGACAGGCCTTTAAGTACGTAAGAGAGAAATATCCGAATTTAAGTGATGCCAAACTCAAGGAAGGTATTTTTGTCAGGTCACAAATTTGAGAACTTGTAAAGGATCCTGCATTTGACCAAGTTTTGGAGGGGAAAGGAAAGGAAGTTTGGGAAGCCTTCCAGGGAGTTATTCATGGATTTTTAAGAGATGATAACTACAATCAGTTGGTGACAATGCTCCTGCAAAAATACCATCAACTCGGATGCAACATGTCCCTTAAAATCCATTTTCTCCACTCCCACCTAGACTTATTCCCTCCTAGTTGTGGAGCTTTCAGTGATAAACACGGAGAAAGATTCCATCACGATATTTCTGTTATGGAACAAAGATATCAGGGCCGTTGGAATGAAACAATGCTTGCGGATTACTGCTGGTCTTTGCGTAGTGATGCTCCGGAACTCACAAGGGGCAAGCTAAAAGACGACGATCTCATCAAGCCACGCATGATTCTCTTCATACCCAACCATCTGCCAGGTATTCTTCTATAAATTTAAAACTCTTAGAATGTAACTGCCATTTAAAAAAAAATTAAATGCACTTTCAATGTTGTTGGCATATGTAATTAAAATGTATTGTTTCCTCTTTTATCCGTTAAACTGAAATACTTCCACCTATTGTGTATCACAGACACTAGAGCTAAGAAAATTTTTTCATGGTCATATTCGTTTTTCTCAACCCAAAATTAGTAAGAATTGACTCATGAAGTGCAGGAAACATTCAAAAAATATTTTTTTGTTGCCCAGTGTTATTTAGGTTTTTTGTCCAATATTCTTTTGAGAAGATTAACTCCATACGTAGATGAAATTATTGGGGATCATCAGTGTGGTTTTAGGCGTAACAGATCAACTATTGACCAGATTTTTTGTATTCGACAGATAATGGAGAAAAATGGGAGTATAAGCGTACAGTGCATCAGTTATTCATTGATTTCAAAAAGGCATATGACTCGGTTAAGAGACAAGTTTTATATGATATTCTTATTGAATTTGGTATTCCAAAGAAACTAGTTCGATTAATTAAAATGTGTCTCAGTGAAACGTAAGCAGAGTTCGTATAGGTCGTTTTCTGTCAGATGCGTTTCCAATTCAATGTGGGCTAAAGCAAGGAGATGCACTATCACCTTTACCTTTTAACTTTGCTCTAGAGTATGCCATTAGGAAAGTCCAGGAAAACAGACAGGGTTTGGGATTGAACGGGTTACATCAGCTGCTTGTCTATGCGGATGACGTGAATATGTTAGGAGAAAATCCATAAACGATTAGGGAAAACACGGAAATTTTACTGGAAGCAAGTAAAGAGATAGGTTTGGAAGTAAATTCCGAAAATACAAAGTATATGACCAGAATATTGTACGAAATGGAAATATAAAAATTGGAAATTTATCTTTTGAAGAGGTGGAAAAATTCAAATACCTGGGAGCAACAGTAACAAATATAAATGATACTCGGGAGGAAATTAAACATAGAATAAATATGGGAAATGTTTGTTATTATTCGGTTGAGAAATTTTATCATCCAGTCTGCTGTCAAAAAATCTGAAAGTTGGAATTTATAAAACATTTATATTACCGGTTGTTCTTTATGGTTGTGATACTTGGACTCTCACTTTGAGAGAGGAACATAGGTTAAGGATATTTGAGAATAAGGTGCTTAGGAAAATATTTGGGGCTAAGAGGGATGAAGTTACAGGAGAATGGAGAAAGTTACACAATACAGAACTGCACGCATTGTATTCTTCACCTGACATAATTAGGAACATTAAATCCAGGCGTTTGAGATGGGCAGGGCATGTAGCACATATGGGAGAATCCAGAAATGCATATACAGTGTTAGTTGGGAGGTCGGAGGGAAAAAGACCTTTGGGGAAGCCGAGACATAGATGGGTAGATAATATTAAAATGGATTTGAGGGAGGTGGGATATTATGATAGAGACTGGATTAATCTTGCTCAGGATAGGGACCAATGGCGGGCTTATGTGAGGGCGGCAATGAACCTGCGGGTTCCTTAAAAGCCAGTAAATAAGTAAGTAAGTCACGGATAGTCACGTATCAGAGATTGTTTAACATATATTGATAATTGAAGTGGAATGTAACTGTTTTAATAAAAATGAAATTGAATCAACAAAGTTTCCTTGACTAGTAATCGTCCATAGAGTTAAAAAAAACTGTATAGGCTATTTCGCACAACTGTAAGAAGAGAACAGCTCGTCATAACACACTACTACCATCTAGCGGAACATTTGTAAAGATGAGGTGGTACAATAATACATTTACAAGACAGTTTAGTATTTTAGTAAGTCAATTAATATTTTATTGCATTAGAGTACTTTGATTCTTCTAATCTTTATATACTTTCTTCTAATCGTGTAATAGTCAATTAAATCTCAGTCGAGTTTTGATTTTCTATAGATGAATCAAAATTTCTAGTGAGATTACTGTAATGTTTAGGTGAGGGGTTTGGACTTTTTCCATTGCTGGTTGTCACAATAAAAAATTAAGACACAACGTTTCGAAGGGTGGTTCTCCCTTCTTCTTCAGGTGGAAGGAAGGAGAGGAAGGAAAAAACCTACTGTTGGGATTGTTACGTACAGCATCAGTCATACAGAATAGCTGTACGTAACGATCCCAACAATAGGTTTTTTCCTTTCTCTCCTTCCTTCCAACTGAAGACGAAGGGAGAACCACCCTTCGAAACGTTGTGTCTTAATTTTTTATTGTGACAACCAGCAATGGAAAAAGTCCAAACCCCTCACCTAAACATTAATGATCCACCATTGCTTTCCAACCCCTCATTTAGATCAACACGAGATTGCTGTAGATAAAAATTATGTACAAATCCATTGTAATAATTGCAAAAATTTTACAATCTGTACTTTTCCTATCTTAAATTAATCTCGTTATATAAAATATTTCGGTATATACGTAGATCAGCACTTAAGATACGACATAGGCCTATGTATCTATTTGTTTATTTATTTATTTATTTATTTATTCATTTATTTATTTAATTATCTATCTATCTATCTATCTATCTATCTATCTATCTATCTATCTATCTATCTATCTATCTATCTATCTATCTGTCTGTCTGTCTATCGATCCATCCATCCATCCATCCATCCATCCGTCTATGTATATATCTATTTGTCTATATATTTATTTACTTATCTTTTATGTATGTATTTATTTAATTATTTATTTATATTTAAGTTGTATAATTGTGTCCTTGTATTCTATGACATTGTCTTCTTACAAAATATATTTGTACAGATTAATTTGTAATATTATTATAGTGAAAATATATCGTAATATAAAACAAGTATATTAATAACAGATCGAGAGGGTTCAGTGATAAAATAGCAGCCTCAAATATTAGAAAAAAATATTGTTATGGTAGAAATGTTCAAACAAATAAAGTAACCGTAATTAAAAGTGGCTATATTTTCTCCTAAATATGAAACGGATATATTTACTAAAATAATTTTAATTAATTCCGCGGTACAGTAACATTAACGGAAAGGAAAGGAAAATAAATGAATATAAATAATTTAACATTAGAAACTTGAAAATTCAGGAAGAGGAAAGAAAACTAATGGAATTGAAAGAAAGAAAGAAAGAAAGAAAGAAAGAAAGAAAGAAAGAAAGAAAGGAAGAAAGAAACAAAGAAACAAAGAAAAGAAACTGGAAACAGAAAAACAAAATAATGTATGTTCGAAAGAAATAGTAGAAAAAAATGGGTGGCTAAATAAAAGAAAAGAATGAAAAACAAACAGCAAAAAAATGAAGACAATACGGGATAAATAGAAAGAAAGCAAAAATTGTTAAGCGAGTACAGTATATTCAGTGTTATACAGCTCAATAACGTTGACATTAAAAAACTCATTAATTTCATTAAATGGTTTGTTAATTAACCAACCAGAGACAAGTCTGTTAAAAGAATTCCTTTCCAGATTAAAAAGATATCTCGGAAATGTATTTGCTATTTTTAAAGACATAATAAAATAATTATTCATTGTTTTAGTTAGCCTACACTTAGGTATGTCAAAAAGGTCACGGTTTCTAGTGTTGTATATTTGAACACCATTTCTATATGTCAACTAAATAAACAAGAGAAGATGAGAAAGATAAAATAAAAATGCGAGACAGAAAAGTAAAAGATTAGAGAAAAAATCTGAAGAATATGATACAAAAAAATTAACGGAAAAATAAAAGATACAAAATAGGCCTATAACTGGTTTGGAATCAATCAAGTCACTTGAAAAATGTGGTAAATCTGATGAATGACACAAAAATCGTATGCTAATGTACTGTATTCAATTAAAGGAGTGGGCTGTACGAATCATAAGAAACCTGAAGAAACTCGCCAATGTTCAATCCTGTATAAAAGGGTCCTCTGTAACTCTGAAAGCATGCTTACTGGAGTCGAGCAAGTGGCATTCTGCTCCAATAAATCAAATACTTCCATTATTTTGTGCCAGATTTTAAATCTCGAGTTCTTCTTGAGCGGGCACGAACACAAGCTGAGTCGGAAGACTGAAATATTCCACATCAGCGAATTGCCCCGATCAGTTAAAACTGCTTCTGGTTCCACATGCATTATTTCCATATATGAACAGAAGAAATGTATGTTTTATTGTATCCATTTTCCAATACTTCTGAAAAATCTGCGGTTTCTGGATTCCTCTTACTGATGTAGTCTATTCATTTCGACCTGTATTATACAGGATCTTCCATAATATATTATGTTCCACTCGCACCTCAAGCTCAGCAGCTAGACCAGTGATGTCAACTGATGCCCATAGGAGCAAGCGCGCGCTTTAGAGCCCAGGAGAGCCTGAGCGCTTTACAGCGGAAAGGAAAGAGACAGACGATAGAGATAGTATACGCCGCTTGGTCGAGCTTTATACAGGGATGGCCAACACTGATTCAATGGATAAAGGGAAGAGAACTTATTAAAACTGTAGCCATGTTAATTTTTAGATTTGTCTGAGAAGTATAAGTGCATTATAAGTTTTAATTTTAATGTTCATTTTTCACAAGTTTGCTCTTTTATTCAAAAGGAATATTTTCTCAGCTTTTTTTACAGAAAAGTGAAATTTTCAGATATGTTTGTTTTGTAGCCTTACAGGTACTAAAACAATGTTTTCGTAAATCTAATATATCGTAAATACGTATTATTGAAGATAGTGTATTACAATGTTTGAAAATATTCGCATGGAAAATGTTTGTAAGGAAATGAATTAACAAAGCAAATACTATTGCATCACAAAAAAAGATATGTGCCTATGTGTTGGTAAAACGTCAGCTCTATAGCTTCAGCAGATTTCGAGATAATTTAATATTCTGATAACAGAAAGTTGCGCACCAATATCACGTAAAAACATAATGCGATAAGAGTTTTATTATGTAATATTAGTTACAGTTAAAACATATACCTAGAAAACTTTGCTTTGTACTATAATAATGTTTTGATTACTTTCATAAGGCTAAAGATACCATCAATATCAATTTCAACTTATCATGTCATATTCAGTGTCTTTCTTTGGGATAACACTTTCTTTATGAATTATGTGTTTAATTCACTTAGTACGGTATAGTTGTAGTTATTATGGAATTTGTGTGAATATTCCATCTTTACTCTTTATTATGTTATTAACGTTTAAAAAACAACTGAAATATTAGGCTAAGAAATAGGTGTTAGTACTTTTCTTTTACAGACAATATAGAAAATAACAAACAGAAAGAAGCCATGTAAAAATAACGACATAAAATTTCACGTTCCCTTTGAAGTTTGTGCACCACCGTTTTCTTAATCCAACAGGCTGCTTATTCCTCCTAGCATACCTAGCGCTTAATGCCCGCGAACGACGTCAAGGTCAGAAAAATGCACTTGCTTTGACATCACTGAGCTAGACTATAGTCACAATGAAGGAGACTTGCTTATCGCTTGAAGGTTGGATAATCGTCTAGGTAAGATACATCGTGTTCACACAGCCACGCTAGGCGCCTACTAGTCAGTCTTTTGCCCCCACCAAAAGAGGTTCAAGGCCACTTGTGTTAGTGGGAGAAGTGGGATATGTTTCTTCCTGGAGCTATTAATCATTAAATTTATAATGCATTTCATTGACAATAATGCTGAAAAACAAGCATTTTAGCACACGAATCGAAGTGATTGAGCAATGGTCTTTAAAATTTGATTTTTTTTAATTACTTTTAATAGTAAAAATTTAAAAACATTCTAAACATTCCTTGCTGCTGATAAAATGTTATAGCCTATCAACACAGGGGAAATCTATATTGAAATATCGATGGCTAAGCAGTGATACCTCGTACCTACGAAAATAGTCATTCAGTTTAGCTTAGATTAACTACGTTATTATGATGAAGGTGATGATGATGATGGCTATTATTATTATTATTATTATTATTATTATTATTATTATTATTATGCTCACAAAATTGAAAATCTAACTAATATTTTGTCGTCGTGTAGAAAATCTTGCAAAGCAGAACCATATACAGGTTGAGTCAGGGGTACATGGTTAAGGGATGATAATATTGTTGATTCTGAGCAAAAAAGTTTATATGAACGTATGTCCTGTTCTTAACGGCTTCGGAGAAAACTAATGGAAACAATGAGGAACGAGAAAAGTGCAGGTGATAGTAAATTAAAACACTGTTACCTTATGTTCTGTTTAATTGTGTACTTTTCTTTACAGAACATGTTCAAAAAGTCCACGTCAACTTCAATGCACTTTGCAGCTCTTGTAGACAGTTGCTGTGTTGCTGATCTGAGCTGATTCGGACATTCCATTATTTGAGCACCAGCAAGTAAAATGCGAGCGAGAAGTTTCTCACTTGTTTCCATTTTGCGTTTGTAGACTTCGCTGTTAAGCCTACCCCACACACTGTAAGCCGATGGAGCAAGGTCGGGTGACGCAGTGGCTAATAAATGACTTCATCGCGAAGGATCCAACGTCCAGGATACATTTCATTGATCCTACTACAATCTAATGTCGTTTTGGTTGCATATGTTCGTATAAACATTTTTGTTCAGAATCACCAATATTATTACCTCTCACATCATGTACCCTTCCTCCTGACTCACCTTGTATAAAAAGTTTGTCTACTTCGAGAAAAATTAATTTTAAGCAGTTTTTTCATTCACCTGCAAATTTACAGATAGCCTACAAGGGATCACTTCTTAGCCATCGATATGATGCAATGATTTACCAAATGTTTCAGTTTTTCTCGTATGTATTGTTAAGTTCTTCATTCTAAGTTTATCACAGGTTATATACTGTAGGCTACGTTTAATGTGTCTGGAAAAATGTTTAAAATTATTATAAACTTCATTCTGTTATACCTAAGAATCTGAATGAGCCTGTGAGACTGGTTGGAACTATAATTTACAAAAATACCGGTCTCACTAACTCATTGAGATTCTTTGGTATAACAGAATGAATTTTAGGACGCATATTTATTATAGTATTTTCTCATCATCTCTCAAAACAGCAGGGGCGGCCCGTCCTTATGTGCTACAGTGCTACAGCACAATGATAATTTTTGCTTAAATAATGTATTTGCAATACCATAGTATTTGATCTGTCATTCGACAATTTCCCGTGGTTATGTTCATGACGCGTTATAAAGTGTTTAGTCCTCGCTCTTCGCTCTTTGGTGCCTCAGGGGGTTCGTTGTGCTACTCAAAACTTTACATGAGAATGTAGATAATTATTGCGCATGTGCGAAGCTGAAATCACTGCTCTGATTGGCTATTTTTACGCGGGGAAGTGCTGTAGTCAGCTTCAGCACAACACAGCTTGGAGTTTGCAAAAGTAAAGCGTAACGAAAGAATGCTTGTTTGTGGAAGAACTCGGAACTATGTACAATGTATTTGGTAATTCAAGTGTCCGACTGCTACTGCCATCTACCGGTTTTTTTAGGTTCCTCCTGAATCAATCAGCAAGCGACGGAAAATGCAATCCGAAAATTGAAGCCAAGGAAGTATATGACCGTATAATTCAGGAAACTACTCATCTTTCCAGTCTTTAAGCTACCTAGACGCAACAAAATTGTTAAACAGCAAATTTTTTGACAATTTTTTGCATAATTTTCCTGAATGCGAGCTTGAAGTTGCTGTCAACAGCCATACTGTACTGAACAAAAGAATGTTAAAGACACAACTTGGGGTTCTATATGGAAGACTCGACTTCCGAAATATAGATGGAGCTGTTCAATTGTTACAATACATAGCCTCCAACAATTCACAGGATCCATTCTGTGAAGTACCGTAACAAAGTTGTTAAATATTTTTGGTACAACACCAATGACCACTGCTGAGCAAGAAAGATGTTTTTCTTGCTTGAAACGCAAGTTTTTAAGGAACACTATGTCCCAGGATCGCCTCACTGTTCTTACAATACTGTCAATAGAAAAGAGTATAATTTCCAAGATGGAGGGTAATTCGTCACTAGACGAGTCTCAAATTAAGATAAATACATGTAAGTGTTACAGTAGGCCGATATAGAGATTGTAGCACACTCATTATTTTGACCACCAGCCGCTACTGCAAAACAGTGAATGCTTTTTAAGTTTTGCTTCTTTTTAGGTTTTCTATCCATTCCCCAAAGGTTTTCCATATATCAGTTAACATTCTGTATTTGATGAATGATTTTTTATATTATGATTAAAAGGACACGTATTGCTGACTGAATGCAATGAAGAACAAGAAACTGATAAAGAAGAAGATGTGATACATTGAAACAATGTAAAACCAATATTTTTGAGACAGCATTACCGTTATCCGATATAGATACAGGTATCGTAACACATTGACAATGAACAAGAAATCGCAGTTGAAGAAAGTGAAAATGAAACATCTGCATCAAAGGCTGATAAATATGAAATAAAATGGAGTAAAAAACCTTCACTCAGGAATACAAGGCAGCGAGCTCACAACGTAATTTGTGTTTACGGAGGCCTAAACAAATTGCGAAATCAGCAAATACTTCTACAGATTGTTACATTTTATACCTTGATGTTTCAATTGTAATAATAATTACAGCTTCAACAGACATAAAGATTTGGCAAACAAGAGAACATTCCCAAAAATGCCAAATTGATAACTGAAACTGAAGTGAGAACTATGATTTGACTTTTTTTATTTCATTGATTTTACAAAATTTAAACGAATTAATATTAAATTTATGACATGAAATACATATTGAATAGAAGAAGGAACTACTTATGGAAATATATCCTATAAGAGAATTCGATTCTTGTTACGTTGTTTGAGATATCACAATATCAATGACCGGATCAACGGAAGGAAATTCATGAATTTGCTAACATTAGACAAGTGTTTGATATTTTTGTGCAAAATTTCAATAGAATTCCTTTCCTTGTGAATAATTAACACTACATCAACAACTTGCATAATTTCTACTTCCAATTTTAAGAGAACTTTGGTAAAAATATTGTTATTGAAGTGTATTATTTTGTTAATAATAAATTGTCAAAGCATCAACGCTTTAACAATAGTTCATGTTCAGTTGCTGCAATATATTCCAAACATATTCTCTAACAATATTGAAAACCATACGAAACAACAGAATAGATACACTGAAACTGGTTATCAATTTACTGTATGTAATTAAAGTGTAATATAGATTACAAATTAAAACTCAAACCAAAACCGTATACTATTTGAGCAGTAACAGAATTATTAAAAGCGCGGTCACTGATATGTTAACAATAAACGGTCTTGTTTATTTATTTAACCAATATTTCTGTCATTACAGATACTCATGAAACAAAGAATACAATTTCAATTTGAAAACATGTCTGTAAATTATACGCACATTAAATAAACATTTTTGAAATTGGAAAAATAAATAAAATTGTCTACCTTCAAATACAAGGTGCTCCAGTACAATGTGATGGCTTTCATAGCCTTATTGTGGGATAATCAAATTGAATTAACAGACAACATTTTTACTAGAAACATTGTTGTAGAATGCAATTTATTAATGTTACAAAAATTACATTTTTAAATTATCTCCGCGACAACGAACACATTCTTGCAATCTGCTCTGAAAGCTCGCCATTTCTTTCTGTAGTAAACCACGATCAATGCCTCCAATTTTATTATTTATGTTTTCTTTTAAATGCATTATGGTGCGTGGTCTGTTACATTATCCTTTACTTTTAAAATATCCCCATAAGGAGAAGTAGGCTGCCGTAAGGTCAGGAGACCGTGGCGGCCAGGCGATATCTCCAAATCGTGAAATTATGCGCCCAGGAAACAAGACTCGCATGTAGTTCATTGATACAGGTGCAGTGTGTGCTGTCGCAGCTGATTGACGCCTCTCAGAGCGAGGTGAACTTCTAAACACAGCTTCGCTAATTCTGGCGATGTTTTCCGGCGTACGGACTGGTCGCGGACCACAGCATATCTATCACAAACATTCCCAGTTTTATTAAATTTATTCGCCCACTTCAGAATTGTGTTACGGGAAGGAATTCTTCCATGTCGTGGAATATTAAATTCATTTCTAAATCTTCTCTGAACATTTGTGATAGATTTAGACTCAATATATGCTGTTACTGAAAATACCGGGACATTACTTTATTTTTACTTGCATTTTTATTGTACCTGCATTTTTGAATGTACTTGAATCCCACACCTTTCACTAATGTCCTTGCTCCCGTCAGCCAAACAAACTTACGGCCGCTGTTGCATTCGAAGTCTGCTAGCAATGAAGTAAACAGTACAGAGTATAGTGTGTTTCAGAAATATAGTTGCGGCTTTCCATAGAAGGAAGAGCCTATATTATTGAAGCTTATTTCCAGGGGCAGGTATTTATGGAGATTAATTTTATCATTTGTTTTTTTTTTAATATTGGTGTTGTTGGAGATTGATTTGTGCTCTTATTGGATATTAATGGAAATTTTGGAAAATACAATTATTTTGAAATTGGAGTGTTAACTCAGTATGAATATTACTTTCCAAATAATTAACATTGAAGGTTCATTGGATTCTGGTAAACGTGCGGTATGGCCAATAGACAATATTTGTTGGATTGAGACTGTATTTAACACACATTCATTAAAAACGAAAAAAAAAACTTGCAGCCCTCAAATTAATACTTTCAAATTATTAGTGAAATGTTGAATTATCCGTCCTTTGAGTTCACTAATGTAATCAGAACACCTGGAATACCATGTAATGTAGCCTACTTGAATGTGCAACAAATTCAAATGAAAAAAATGTCCGAAAAAAGAACTCAGAATATCAAATTCGCTATAAAACGACACAATAATAATAATTCGTGAATGTGTCCATATTTCGCCATTAGAACTCTATTTCGCGATTTGTCGTGATTGTTTTATCCGCATATTATTAATCAGAATCACTTAATTCGTAAATATTAGTAAAAATCTATTGTATATCTATTTCAATGTCGTGATTTTCGCGAACTCCGTAAATACCCGTCCCTGCTTATTTCGCACAGGTACGGTGTGTAGCATGACCGAATAACTTTATCTGTGTGGACTGAGCAGAATTGAAGATAAGAGTTACCGGAAGTACGGTAATATGCCGAATAAAGTAGCCATTATGTAATGAATAAAACCGCCTGAAGAGTTGAGTTTGTGAAAAAAATGTTTCTACTCTACTGTATTTTGATAAAATACCGTAAAAGTAATGATCAAACTGAAAATCCTAATATCGTATTTCTCTGTAACATAAATGGATACATTAGTTTTCTCTCCTCCTATAGCTAGTAACATGATTTGTTTACATATTGCACCAGTAACACCAAACTCCTGTAATGGAAGGGGGCAACAGTGTTTCCGAGTATAACCAGGTTAATGTTAAAAATGTTGGTAAAAATAAAGTGATGTCCCTGTACAAGTTCAAACACCGTTCAATTAGCCATAATATCATTTCCTACAATCACAGGAGAAATTGTATGTTTTGAAGGTCGCATACCAACCAATATTTCCTCAAAGCATAAAACTGCTAGAAACCGTCACATTCTATTATTGCAATACCTTATACTTCGGTCAGTTGTAGTGAAATAATGGAAGTATTAAATTCATTACAAACAGTAGGCCTAAGTGAAGTGTAAACAGGAAGAAAAGTTTGCAAATTTATAAACATGAAAGTAAGTATCAACACTTACATTTGCTTTTTAAATTTTCAATTCATTATTTCAAGTAAAAGTTCATTATACAATAACTGAAGACTACTTCTTGTTTGCAAAATGCTATTCTATATTTGAAATTTATCTTACTTTCTTTCACTCTGACTCTTTCTCATATTTCATATCCCTTTGTTTCAACTGAAGCACAACATCCGATATTCATAAATACGGTTTAAGTCCATTTTTCTCTCCTACTGCATATGAAGTACTAACACGCTGAACAGCCATGTGATAAATATAATTTATAACTCATATTTTCAGTACCTTCCGCCCTTTTATCTAACATTGACGAATTAGAGAAATGCTGTCAGTAATCCTAAAATATACCCTGGTGATGTCATCTAAACAAACAAATGCGACACGCAATTGGGACATAAATTCTTCAGTCTTTCTCAGAACACATGCAAACAAGATTAGATCGCTCCACTTGATATCAATACAAAAAGACGAGTTTCTTATTGAGTTCTGACAAAGAGACATAGCCTCCACTCTCTTATATCGTATGAGAAATTACAAGGTACAAAATTAAATCAAATGACGGTATTAAAATAACATGCAACTTTCTTTAAACGTTTGGACCCTGACTAGTAGCATTATTTTATGTAAAGTCGTGTCAAATTAATACTATGGAAACGTGGTTTCACTGTCAATTTTATGCCTTAAATTTCCCTGTGCAGAGTTTTAAAATACTCTAAATTTAGGACAAATGTTGGCGACATTGACGCACAATAATTTCTACTGTTATTTAATATACGTAATATATAAATATAGTGTAGAGACTGAAACAAACTTGTCAGTTTAATACTGTTACCAAACATAAGTAAATAAGTAAGTAAATATATATATATATATATATATATATATATAAATGAATAAACGAGCAAATAAACAAATAAATACATACATAAATGCATGGATGGATGGATGATTGGGTGGACGGATGGACGGAAAGGCGGGCTGGCGGATAGAATAGGTAAGCAGGTAGATAAAGAGGAAGGCAGGGAGATGACAAAAGCTTCTCAACCGAATAATAGCAGGCATTTCCCACATTTTTTTCTGCGTCTAAGTTCCTCCGAGTGTCATTTATATTTTGTTACTGTTCCTCCAAGTTATTACACTTCAAAATTTACTTGACGATATTTTCAACTCCAAACGACCGGATTTCATAACTGTGACAACTTTGGGAGTCAGTGATAAATGATGCTGATGAATATATTGATTAGTTAAAAAAATTATGGTTTATTTAACTACGCTCGCAACTGCAGAGGTTATATCAGCGTCGCGGTGTGCCGGAATTTTGTCCAGCAGGAGTTATTTTACATGCCAGTAAATCTACTGACATGAGCCTGTCGCATTTAAACACACTTAAATGCCATCGACCTCGGACGGGATCGAACTCGCAACCTCGAGCATAGAAGGTCAGCGCTATGCCAACTACGCTACCGAGACCGACTTGATTAGTTTATGTATTTATTTTATGTAAATAAATCATTTTCTTTTGAATAAAAATCGCTGTGAATTATATTAATACTAGTGGCTTGTGCAGCAATTGCTGCAGACTAAGTTCATTAGAAGTTTAAATACAGATTTTTCAGATTTATTTCCCAGACAGAATATCAGATATTTTGAAAGTTACTTGCTTCCATAATAATTAAACATGCTCCCCGAAATATGTTACATTGAAAGTAACATAATAACTCAATGAAGTTTAACCTTGCCAAATGCATCTTTTTTTTTAAACTTCCCTCAGAATGGATTTTATAACCAAATGCTTTTCTTGGACATATCCATCTTCATTTCTTTGAGTTTCAATGCGGAAGCGCAAATAGGCTATTAATATCAAGACGATCAGCGGTTTTTTCATGTGAGAGTAAAGTAGTAGCTATTTCAGGTCATTGCAGATTGTTGGCAAGAATATGACATTTTGGAGTGTATTAGATGAGTATTCCATTTTTAATAACAATATTTATGTCTTACGTAAGATTTGTAGCTTTTAGTAACATATGTTTGTATAGCCGTTACTCAGAAAATTATAGAAATGAAGATCTAATAATAAGTTATTCTCTACGTTTACTTACATAAATAACCCCAAAGGTTTCATTTTCATATCATCAATAATAGTATCATGTGTATCAGTGACAAAATACACCATATTAAACCTGTAATATTTCATTTTTAATGATAATAATTTCAACAAACCTTCTTGAATTTTATAGTTTTTAATAACCTATATACACCACATAGCTGTACTAATAAAATTACACAACAAATAATCAAATCTGTAAATTTTATTCATGATAATAATTATAAACTTCGTAATAAGCTTTGAAGTTTTTAGTAACCAATATAGAGACAAATGAAGATCGACCTATTGGCATTATGTCAGAGAATCTGTTGGCAATTCTGGAGTCATGGCCTCCATGATATTGTTTATTTTAGTATCAGCCTTATACTGAAAAGCTAGTAGTTCTCAAAACTGATGACAGATGGATTTTGTAAAATAGGAAAATTATGTAGGAAAATTGACATTTCTGTGAAAACTACTATTTTTCTGAAAATATTTGGGTTCCAAGCTTCAAAATGAGGAGTCATTCATTAAAATCCGTTCAGCCGTTTTGCTGTAATTTCTATTACCAGTTCAAATTATATGTATACATTGAAATCAAAATGTTAGGTTTATGCATCATCCTAATATTTTAATGTAACTTATATATTTTTCCATTTTTTGCCAGAAATTCCTTTACTAAGTGATGAGAATCGTATATTTTTCATTAAATACAGTCATTTACTTTTGGGAAATGAAGTCATGTGATTCGTCCATTATCACTGTTTATTCACAGGACATTTCAATCTAGTTGAATCAACTCCTTTTTTAACTCTATTTTATTTACTGTATTCGGCAACTGATGTAGACAACAGTTTTTGAGAGTTGGTTGGATTTTTCATTTCCTGTATCGTCCACATGGACTTGTAGTTACGTTAAAATGTGATCAGAATATTTTTTGTGAGTTTCCTGATTTAAACAGCGACTCAGTTTAGAGCGTTTCTGCAATGAACATCATTGGATGTTGCTTGTGAATTCTTCAATATTCGTTGACTGCATGCAAATTTTAGAAGTAGAAAAATGCTTTTTTTATACCTATAAATTCGGTTTTGGTTACTGTTAACCAGAAATTATCAGTTCATATTTTAATTTAACACCTCAGTGTTATTATTTCAGGCAACCAAAACATAGAAAATCTCCATATTAATTCTTTGTAGCAATGCAATTTCTTTTCTAGTGAGAATAGACAATATATTATGAAACTAGTTTATAATGATATAGTTTATTGCATGAGTCAATTTTAGAAAACTTCGCTCGTTTCTTAATGTTGACGAAAGCAATAACTGTATAACATTATAATAGCTATTTACGTATAAAGGACGCAAAATAAGGCCTCAGCGGATGAGGCGTAAGCCGAGTCAAAAATACGGGAGAGTTCGCTAAAAGTTTTGCTTACATGGTGCGTGCAATGGTTTTTAGTAAAAGCTCTCTAAATTATATGAAATACAGGGCGATTCGTTTGGGTATGGATAAAATAAAAACATCGTAAAACATTTACTACTGAACTTCATTTTCAGAAACTTTGTGCACACAACACTGAAAGATGGGAGATTCCTCAGAGCTCAACATGACCCCCATTGCGCACCCTGCACAACTCATAACGGTGATGCAATTCAGCCCATGTCAGGGGTGATTTGTCGAAAAGCTTGAGTCATTTTTACTCTCAGATCATCAATCTTCCTGGGTTTCTGTGAATAGACAATGTCTTTAACAAAACCCCACACGAAGAAGTCAGGAGAGGTTAGATTTGGGGAGTTTGGGGGCCAAGCCAAGAGACAGCTGCTTCTCGTACTGGGTTTCGCCTGCGACCTCCTGCATGTTTTTTTTTTAACACAGAACCTGTTCCTGCTAATGTTCGATACCACAACATTATGGAATCGTATTTAGATACATTACGCACACCATACTCACGTCGAAATTTCATTTGATCTCTTTTAACACTCTCAAATTTACTATATCAAAGAACACATTGTGCCCGCTGTTGATTTGTAGTGCCCATTTTAATCATCTACGATTTTCATTTGTCCTTTCAGATTGTGCACTGTTGATTGTCATATAGCCTATGTAATTCCCCTCTTTTAATCATAATAACACCAGCAAGAAATAGTTCCTACTATCATAATAGCTTTATAATAATAAATTAATATTATCCATACCTAAACGGATCGGACTGTAATACAAAGTAAAAGTAAATATAAACAGATATAAGTTTAAAAGGCATAGTCAGTCAATTATAATATTCTCACCGCCATCTGATAAACTTAATGAAACAATGTTGTTATATTAAAACCGTGTTGAAGTTGGTTGTAGTTTCTATTTAATATTAGCAAAACGTTAAGTCTCAAATTGCTGTGAATGAACAATCTACCAGATATTTTTTTTTCTTCGACATGTCAATGTTCACTAAATTTTTCTTCTATTCTACTCACAGTTGCCTGAGAAATACAGTAAGTGGCCGATTCCGATGAGTTTCGTTAAAAAGTGTGCATATCTCTTGTTCATGTTTTCTGTCATCAAATCCTACCATCATCAGAATCTCACTTCTCTAATTTTCTATTAAGAACATAATATTTTATGTTGATTTCACCAATAAAACTGCTTTCAAAAGACAAGGACTAACAAAATCTATCAACAATTAAATTGTTACCATAGTAACCATAACCATAGTTCTCTATTATAAAACAAATTAATGTATTGCATATTTATTTACTAGAGCTTCCTCAAATCAGAGGCAGCCATATGACAAAGCATACAAAACAATAAAATAACAAATAGACAATGAAAGATAACAGAGTAAGAAAAATGACAAACAAGTAAACAAACAAACAATGGAAGTTAACAGAAAATATGCCCATTCAGCTGTTATTAAAAAGTATATTGAATATTTATTTAATATGACAGGATTAAGGTCGTAAGGTCTTCTCTTCAATCCTAACAGAGCACACATAAAAATTCAAACAGTGACAAAATTTATAGCAAATTAATTAAAGCCATATAGAGGGATAACAGGGTCAAAGAACACTACAGAGCTCTCATTGAGCTATTACAAGACAAAAAGGTAGTAAAAATAAGGTAATAGCATTACTTATTGTAATAATAATAATAATAATAATAATAACAAATACATCACGTGTTAAAGGTAAAATTGACAACAGCATAGTTACAATATTTATTATGTGTTATGGGTTATGCCGAAATTGCGCAACCTGACAGATGTCCAACAAGCAATTCCATGAACTAGATTTTTTAGTAAGTTATTTCACGACGCTTTATCAACATCTTAGGTTATTTAGCGTCTGAATGAGATTAAGGTGATAATGCCGGTGAAATGAGTCCGGGGTCCAGCACCGATAGTTACCCAGCATTTGCTCATATTGGTTGAGGGAAAACTCAGGAAAAACCTGAACGAAGTAACTTGCTCCGACCGGGAATCGAACCCGGGCCACCTGGTTTCGCGGCCAGATGCGCTAACATTTACTCCACAGCTGTGGACTCCATGAACTAGAATGTCATTCCTTAATTTAAATTTGAATTTTGTTATTGTCCGACACTCCTTGACGTGGTCAGGGAGAGAATTCCAAAGGCATGGAATCGATATGCTGGAAGATGATGAGTAGAAGGATGTTCTGTGCAGAGGAATAGAGAGAAGGTACATGTTCCGGGTTCGAGGTAGTGAAAGATAAATAAAACGAGATGCTAGGTAAGAGGGTATGGAGGTGTGGATTTTTCTTTTAATTTTAGTAGGTTATTTTACAACGCTTTATCAACAGCTTTGGTTATTTAGCGTCTGAATGAGATGAAGGTGATAATGCCAGTGAAATGAGTCCGGGGTCCAACACCGAAAGTTACCCAGCATTTGCTCATATTGGGTTGAGGGAAAACCCCGGAAAAAACCTCAACCAGGTAACTTATCCCGACCGGGAATCGAACCCGGGCCACCTGGTTTCGCGGCTAGACGTGCTAACCGTTACTCCACAGGCGTGGACTTGGAGGTGTGGATGATTTTAAATAGTAATAAGAGAGAGAGTTGAAGGGTCTCCTGTCTTTAAGTGGATTCCAAGACAACAGTTCTAGTGACGGTGTTACATGATCGAATTTTCTAATATTACAAACGAAACGAACGCAGGTATTTTGAACCCGCTGTAATCTGTGTGAACAAGATCTGTATTTAGATTCGTGAATAGATAATCGTAATAACCGAATTGGGGTATCACTAGTTTGAATGAGATTCTTTTTGAGGCTAAGAGGTAGAAAGTTGATCAAGTGTTTTAGGAAATGGATTATAGAAAATGTTTTCCTATTTATGCCATAGGATGCTGTTTAAAAATTTTTTCGATGACGTCATAACTATACTTGTTTTTTTTAAAGATGGGACATGACAGGAGCGTTGCGCTCGGAAAAACAACTGAATGTCATATAGCGTGGTAGGCCTGTTGCTATGGTAACAACGGTTGAGTTGCCAAACTTACCGTTCTCACATGGCAAGTGCTTAATAGCTCTCTTGGCGACATTTATTGTGCACACAATCTTAGCATTGGTACGTTTCGTCTTTGATTCTCTGTAGATTTTTGTATTGTTTTCTTACCTTCGCGTCAATTGCCAATGAATGGTTTAACGTCAGCCATCTTAACGTCAATTGATACCTTCCATCAGCTGGCAGCGTGGTAGTCCATATTGGCAACATAGCACTGTAGTTCCAAGTTCGGCCGCTTAACTGTCATGTCCTATCTTTCAAAAAAAACAAGTATAGAACAACAATAGTAGTAAAAATATTTGTTTTCCATAACAACTTCTCTCTTTGAACAGAAAGTTTTGTGTCGCCAAGCTTTCTATTAAAAATTCCCTCATTGAATTTTAATTGTGATTATGCGTTACTATAAAAAAATCCTTGTAAAATAATAAGGAATGTCATTTACAAGACATACAGTAGTTTACTTACATGGAAGGGAATGAAAATTATTAATGTTATTCTGAGACTTATACAAATAATAATATTAATTTGCGTTCATACAAATAATAATATTAATTTTCGTTTAAGCTTTATTTGACTAGAGTAATTAATTTTCCACTCCCCTGCAGGAAGAGAAGTAGTACAAAAACGCTCCGCTGTTTCCACATTTATACTGGGCCTGTATTATTCTAGAAATATTCGTTCGATTATCGTGGCTAATATGTAAACACTTTTACATGTTTGTATTCCAAGTAACAAAAAATTGATACTGTTGATAAGATTCGGACGCAGTTACAATTCGACGTACAACAACATTGAAGAGCTCGTGCTGGAGGGACAGTTTAATTCTGTAAATATCTGAGGACTAAGCAGTTTAGTGCAGATAATTATTATTCCATACCATAACCTAAAGCATTATAATATAGAGGAGACTGTTGTACCTTTAAACACTTTTCACATTTTATTTTTTTTTTTAATTTTGGGAAATGAAATTTTTTAAATGAAAAAATGCTTGAAATAATTATTGAAGATTCCTTTACAACTTCCTGTATGTATTTTCCTGATTTACAGATCTATTAAGGATGGAAAAAATAAAATGAAGGGATATGTAATGTGTTCAAAGGTACAGGGACATCATTTTATTTTTACTAATATTTTTATTATTAACCTGGCTATACCTTTGGATTAAAGGTCTATAACCGGAAACACCGCTTGCTCCTCCTTCCAAGACTGGAGTTCGATGATACTGGCGTAAAATACAAATCACTTTACTAGGTATAGGAGGGAAGAAAAGTAGTTCATCCATTTACGTAAACTAGGAAATATCGCAATTTTGAGTTTGATAATTTTGATTAGGTTTTTGTTTAATCAAAATACAGTACAGTATTAAAATAAGTGTTTTTACTCACGAACTGAGCTATCCATTCGGACGTATTAATTATGTAGTGTATATTGTACTGTTACAGCACATTAGTGTACAATATAGAGAATGAAGTTAAATTGAAAAATAATCATAATATGGATATTTAAACACATTTTAAAAATGGTGGCTGTTCATTTCGATACAGGCTTCAGTTCTTTTGTGCATATTATCGCACTATAGACTATTGTACCCAATTCCAATTACCAGTTTCGTCCTTCGTACGAGTAACTCATCTTGAAATAATTCTATACCTACTCTATAAAAGAGTACCTTACGTACTGTAAATTTAATCTTCACTTCTGCCTGATCCAAAAAGATCGCACGGTCGTAGAGAGGAGGGAAATCACGTGACAATTATTTATTGAGGCCCTTTTATTTAAGTTATTTTAAACAGTTGATATAATATTACGTAGACGTCCAATTCCTAACAGAAATTAATGTTTTCAGAAAAGAGCTAAGACAGCCCAGCTACTAGACTTCACAGAGGGGCGAACAGAAGCTGGTGGGGGAAACCGGGATGCGACGTAGGCAAACGGACGACAGTACCTATGCGAAAATATGATTCAATATTGAAAGTTCTTTCGTCACTGGAAAACGCGAACATATTTCTGGAACGTACTATACTCAGTAACTCAGTAATGCATACGCGGCCTCGTTATGTTTGGAGAACGGTTGGAAGTTTACTAGTAGAGGGGGTGGGAGTGAAGTACATTCAAAAACTCAGGTACAATAAAAATTGAAGTAAAAATAAAATGATGTCCCTGTACAACAGGTTCATGTACCTTGGAACATACCCTCTTGTAAGTTGGAACACATGGAATATAGGTGGGGATATAGCTGTAAGAACTGACAATCATATTTAAAATGTATTTGCAATCATAAACCGGAGCAGGCTTTTCTGATTGAGATTTTAATTCCTGGAGAAGCAATAACTCCTTCAACAGTTTTCTTCAAGGAATCTGGATCAATTGTGAGTCTCTTAACTTCAGACTTACTTCGTGACATGATCTTAAAATAATAATAAAAAAAAAAACAAAAACCGATAGTATCATGTAGGCCTACCTTGGAACACGTTCCATAGTACAAGATGGCGTGTGTTGAAAGGCACAAGAGGGTGCACGTTTAAACAAATATGGCTCCCAAAACTAGATATTCGAATAAATAATGGATATTAAAATATGTTATTACTCACCAGATGATAGGGAACACACTGTACTTGATAGATAGTAACAGATACAATCTGGTTTTGTGTTAGAAAACATATATCAATGAACGAAATGTTTACTTTTGGTACTAAAAAAAATTCTTTTGTGCACAGAACTCACACTTTGTAATAAATCAAACTGAAACTACGACCAGAGCTACTTAGCGGCTTTCTCTACAATCTACTTCAGTTTAAGTCCTCTAGGTTTTTTTGTTTTTAGTAGGTTATTTTACGACGCTTTATCAACATCTAGGTTATTTAGCGTCTGAATGAGATGAAGGTGATAATGCCGGTGAAATGAGTCCGGGGTCCAACATCGAAAGTTACCCATTTTTTCTCATATTGGGTTGAGGGAAAACCCCGGAAAAAACCTCAACCAGGTAACTTACCCCGATCGAGAATCGAACCCGGGCCACCTGGTTTCGCGGCTAGACGTACTAACCGTTACTCCACAGGTGTGGACGAGTCCTCTAGGTAACAAAAAAAATGTTCAAAGGTACACTATGCTAAAGTTACAACAGTCTATGCTTCTGTACATAAACGTGGGCAATTAAAAATAATAATAATTTATTTGACATAAAATCATGAGCTCGAAATTATGATTTTCAGTCAGTTTTCAGGAATATCTCTTATCTACTTTCTCGTTATATGAAATACAAAGAAAAGCATTGAGATGATGCTATAATTACTTTTTAGATTGTTTGTTAAACACGTTTTCAACTTCCCTGATACAGAAAATGTGCATCTCCTCTAGATATGTGCAGATATTTCTCATAAATTACTTAATGGATTTTCTTCACATTCACCTAGCAAGAAGAAGAAGAAAGCGGTGAAAATCAAATCGAAACAATGTTGCCAAATGTTTTTCGATTTGCCGTTAAACGGCTCTAGAAATCCTGCTAATTACTTCCGAAACAAATTATTCTCTAATCACCGACTAAAAATAAAAATTAATACTTCACAAGTTCTTTATTTTCAAGTACTCAATACTCAAATTAAATTCTTTCTAGCCAAGTTCACATGGTTTCGTTATAACCGCGGAATAGCTGATAAGTGTTGGACAGGAGTTACGATGATTCACCAAGTTCTCTCTCAAGGAGCCATCACTTGACGGCTACTTAAATAAAGCACCGTTTACATACTGTATATACAATTTGCACAAACAATTAGCGCAAATTAACTTTTTTGGAGACACCTGGCGAGAGATACTATTGAGAATAGGACAGTACTTATTGAGTGAGTGAGTCAATTAAGTGAATGAATAAATAAGTGAATCAATTAATTATTTGGTGAATGATTAACTGAATTAATAAACGAGTTGGAGAATTATGAAGTGAGTGAGTGAATCATCAATTGAGTAAATGAATAAATGAGTGACTGAATGAGTTATTGAATAATTAATTGAATGGGTGAATGAACCAGTTGGAAATGATTGAGTGAGTGAATCAATTAAGTTAATAAATAAATTGCCCAATGAAAGAGTTGCTAAATCAATAAATTAATGAATAAATGAATGAATGAACAAATTGATAAATGACGTGTTGGTGAATGATTAAGTGAATGAGTGAATGAACGAGTTGATGAATGATTAAGTGAATGAGTGAATGAACGAGATGGAGAATTATTAAGTGAGTGAGTGAATTACTAATTGAGTAAGTGAATAAATGAATGAGTGAATGAACGAGTTGGTGAATGATTAAGCGAATGAGTGAATAAATGAGTTGATGAATTATAAAGTGAATGAGCGAATGAACGAGTTGTAGAATTATTAAGTGAGTCAATTACTAATTGAGTAAGTGAATAAATGAATGAGTAAATGAACGAATTGATGAATGATTAAGTGAATGAGCGAATGAACGAGTTGGAGAATTATTACGTGAGTAAGTGAATTACTAATTGAGTAAGTGAATAAATGGATGAGTGAATTATTATTATTATTATTATTATTATTATTATTATTATTATTATTATTATATTGGGTTATTTTACGACGCTGTATCAACATCTAGGTTATTTAGCGTCTGAATGAAATGAAGGTGATAATGCCGGTGAAATGAGTCCGGGGTCCAGCACCGAACGTTACTCAGTATTTGCTCGTATTGGGTTGAGAGAAAACCAGGTAACTTGCCCCGACCGGAATTCGAACCCGGGCCACCTGGTTTCGCGGCCAGACGCGCTGACTGTTACTTCACAGGTGTGGACTGAATGAGTGAATGAACGAGTCGGTGAATGATTAAGTGAATGAGTGAATGAACGAGATGGAGAATTATTAAGTGATTGAGTGAATTACTAATTGAGTAAGTGAATAAATGAATGAGTGAATGAACGAGTTGCTGAATGATTAAGTGAATAAGTGAATGAACGAGTTGATGAGTGAATGAGTGAATGAACGAGTTGTGAATGCGTGAATGAACGTGTTAACGAATGATTAAGTGAATGAACGAGTTGAAGAATGATTAAGTGAATGAGTGAATGAACGAGTTGGTGAAAGATTAAGTGAGTCAGTTAATCACTAAGTGAGTAAATGAATGCCTGAGTGGGTGAATGAACGAGTTAGTGAATGATTAATTGAATGAATAAGTTTGTAAATGAATGAACGAATGAATGATTTGATTAATGATTAAGTGAATGATTAAATCACTACATGAATAAATGAATGTAAACGGTTAATTTAAATGAGTGAGTGAGTGAGTGAGTGAGTGACTGAGTGAGTGACTGAGTGAGTGACTGAGTGAGTGAGTGAGTGAGTGAGTGAGTGAGTGAGTGAGTGAGTGAGTGATGTCAAAATTTTTATACTGAATACTCCTGTTCAATTCCGGATCACGTTCCTACCCCAGACACCTCGTTGCCTTCCAGCTGAGACACTCCATTCTGCTCACAGGAAGGGTTCAGTCCCTCATTTCATCCCATGAGCATAACGACGCTTGTTAAAACTGTCGCTATGCCTATGAATGCATCCTTACTGCAGTTCAGCGAGCGGGATAAATCGTGTTCGCTTTACAGTCAATTCTGAGTTACAACTAGCCTGTTGTCCCCCCCCCCCCCACGTCTATTGGACGATCTCCCGGGCCAATCCTTTGGGAAAACAATACGCAGTCGGGTTCTCTGATTTAAACTCCGAGAGAGATGTTTAGAATTTCAACGCAAGTTACAAACAACAGTTTCAAGTACCGCCCCCTCCCCAACGGAACTTCTAGGTTGTGTATTTTACTGTTATGGTTATCAAACCTTGAGTTTAGCTTTACGATAAACAGAAGGGGCAGCGACGCATGCTGGGAATGAGTACAACTTGTAATAGTACATTATGCAACGAGCCTATAATGGTAGTAATTAAGACGCGAGTATGTTTATGAAACGAGCGCAAGCGAGTTTCATAATTTTCATACGAGCGTCTTAATTACTACCATTATAGTCAAGTTTCATACGACTTTTTATGCTCGACCATATTTCTAACTTGAAATGATTCATAAGCATTCATGTTATTCTTATCTGACTGAGGAGTGGAACTAACCTTGTGCAGTACCTCGTAAATTGTGAGATGTGCGCAGACGCGAAAGTATTGATTTTTTTCGAGACACAAATGTCATTGACCTTGATATAATCTAGAAAGTAAAATAAAGATTAATCTTGATATAACCTTGAAATTGATTTAGACATTGAAAAACGAGGTGACAAATTGAATTTATTTAAATATTATTTACAATTAACCCTAATTATTATAGTAACAGAACATAACCTTCTGCGACGTATTGGATTTCCAGCCTCCGTGACGTTTCGCTAGTTGTCTTTCGATTGCATATCCGAGAATAATCGATATTTGCGCTTTCATATTGCTACAAAGGTGTTTTCTGAAAGTGGAACACCTGAACTTCAATGAATAGGTGTACTTTAATGAGGTCCATTAAAGGGCTGCTACCAGGTGTATAATTACTACATTTCGGCATTGTCGAGCATAAAGTAATTTATAGTGTAAGAGAGTAAAATTTGATTTTATTTTTTAATTTATGACTCTTTCATTCATATTTTATTCATTATTCAGAACGTTTTAATAACATGTTTACATTATTATTTGTGTATAATATGGGGTAGGGTCATTCTCAGCTTTATTGTCTGCTTTGTTTGTTTAAACATAAGCTGTAAAATTTTTAGACCCAGATAGCATAATAAAGTGGAAAAAATTCTGCTCTGTATCAAGGAATTTCGGGGATGGACCTGCAGTTGTGATGCTTAAATGTTTTATTTATGTTTCAGTTTACAGATGGAGCGAATGGGTCAATGATTCATTCATTCATATTTCTCTATCCACGGGAAGGTCCTTCACTACAAACTCAGCATTCTCCAACCCTCTCTCTTTTCCATCTTCGCCTTAGTCTTCGCATACGATCTACATTATCTTAATGTCGCCTACAACTTGATATCTTTTTCTCTTCGAACTTTACTCCAGTTCGCCATTCCTTCCAGTGCATCCTCCAATACGCAGTTTCATCTTAGCCAGTGACACAGTCAATTCCTTTTTCTCTTCCTGATCAGTTTCAGCATTATTCTTTCTTCACCCACTCCTTCTAGCACAGCTTCATTTCTTATTTTGTCTGCCCATTTCACAAGCTTCATTATTCTCCGTAACATTTCAAATGCTTCTAGTCGTTTATCTTCACTTCGTCGTGATGTTCATGGTTCTGCCCCATAAAATGCCACACTCCACACAAAGAAATTCATTTATTCATAGTGTTGAGCCCAAGTCCAGATTTTTCACTGCAAACCGAGCAATCTCTAATCTTCTCTCTTTTCAGCTTTCCTTTTAGTCTCCGTATACGATACATATATCTTAAGTTGGCTATCTTCTGATATCTTCTTTTGCACAGAACGTTTTCCCGTTCACCATTCCTTCCAGTGCATCCTTCAGTAAGCAGATCTCAGCCAGTGATCCAACCAATTTCTTTTTCCCTTCCTGATGTGTGGGTCTATGGCAGGCTTGGGCACTAATACGAGTAACTCAATGGAAACATTGCAGATTTTCCCGAAACTCCTCACACCATATTCCCCGGCATTGCTCAGTGACGTACTGTTTAAGGCAGGCATCATAACTTTACGAACTTTCGGCCCTCGCTAGTCGCTTGAAATCCATCACTAATGCACAGTGCTTACTCTGCGTTTGTTTATAAGGCACTTTAAGCGAAAAGTACATGGAAATGAGTTTCAGAGTTCCGTTTCACTTCCCCGTTGTACCCAGGCCTGGTCTATGTAGTCTAGTAGTAATTAATGAAGAGCATGCAATAATATTTTCTCTTCATATGAAGCGACATTCCGAATTTAGTCCCAGCTCAGGACAAATTTTTCACTATGGTTCCCTCAAAATGTATCGTACATGTCTATCATACAGGGACATCATTTTATTTTTACTTCAATTTTTATTGTACCTGAGTTTTTTAATGTACTTCACTCCCACCCCTTCTACTAATGTCCTCCACACAGAATCAAGGCCGCATATAGTAAACAGCACTGAGTTAGTGAGTGTAGTACGTTCCAGAAATATGTTCGCATTATCCAGAGCTTTCAATATTGAATCATATTTTCGCACAGCCTACTGTCCGTTTGCCTATGTCGCATCCCGATTTCCCCCACCTGCTTCTGCTCGCCCCCTGTAACAGATGGGCTGTCTTAGCACTTTTCTGAAAACATTAATTTTCTGTTAGGAATTGGACGTTTACGTAATATTATACAACTGTTTAAAATAACTTAAATAAAAGGGCCTCGTTAAGTAATTAACTGTCACGTGATTTCTCCCTTTCTACGATCCTGCGGCATAACCACTTGGACGGACAGTAGATAGCATGTCTGAGTAATTTTATCTTTTCGGATCGGGCAGAAGTGAAGATTGAATTTACAGTACATAAGGTACTCTTTTATAGAGTGGGTACAGAATTATTTCAACATGAGTTACTAGTACGCAAGACGAAACTGGCAATTGGAATTAGATGCAATAGTCTATAGTGCAATAATATGCCTGTATCGAAATGAAAGGCCACCATTTTCAAAAATGTGTTTAAATATCCATATTATGATTATTTTTCAGTTTAACTTCTTTCTCTATATTGTACGCTAATGTGCTGTAGACAGTATAATATACACTGCATGGATACGTTCGCATGGATAACTCAGTTCATGAGTAAAAACACTCATTGTTAATACAGTACTGTATTTTATGAAACAAAAATCTAATGAAAATTATCGAACTCAAAATCGCGATATTTCCTAGTTTACGTAAATAGATGAACTACTTTTCTTCCCTCCTATACCTAGTAAAGTGATTTATTTGTGTTTTACGTCAGTATCATCGAACTCCAGTCGTGGAAGGGGATAGAAAACTGTGTTTCCGATTCTCTAAAGGTATAGCCAGGTTAATTTAAAAAATGTTACTAAAAATAAAATGATGACTCTGTACATTAATATTATAGAACTAGCCATTACAAATCAAACTTATGCTTTTTGTGATAATCAACTGAATGAAGTGCATGTAACAACTGAAGTTTATAAGGAGCCAGATGAAGAGGTTTCTTTAAAGCTCTATGAACTGTTGTTTTCCGAAGTCCTTTGAACAAATTCTATTCGGATGGCTTCATCATTTTCGATGGTTTATCACAATGACGAATGTTACTCTCTTTAAAAAGTTAAAAGTGATCTCGACGCCATTGAAAAATCGAAAGAGAATTGGGAGGACAAACTTAAAAGGTACGCAAAACGCGTCCTTGCAAGGGGTTGGGGGCTGTACAAAACTAAGTATGTGAGCTCCAAGCCTGTTGGCCACTAGTCTCACTCCGGGTTACGCTGCTCTACTGAAGGAGCTCTAGAAAATTTTGAAGGGGAAGGTGAAATTGGACGTAACCTCTTAGGTACCACATACGCGAGGGGGACTGAGATTTGATCAAGTGATCACGTAACGGGGGAGGAGGAGATGGCTCGTGTTGTGATTCGTCATTAAATACGCGACGAAATTCACGTCATACACGAGTCACAGATTCAAATTTTTCCAGCCACAAAACACATTGCACTTTTCTTTGGAAATCCATCTTGTATAATTAAATGCAACAATCAAAATAGTGTATTTGTTTGATTGGTAAGGTTTTTTGTTTCCTTTAGTGCCTCAAAATTACAAACGAAAACACTGAGTCTTTTATTTTCATCCGGAACCAATATTACGTTTCTACCTTTATTCATTAAAACAAATGTAATATTTTGAAACCCACTATGATTCTCAAGACACAGTGTATTATTTTTATGTATTATTAGAAATAGAGGAACTAATTTCGACATATATTTGAAGCAAATGATTCTTGTTTTTATTTACATACATGACAACCACAACTGGGAAAAACAAGAAGATATTTCGGTCTCCCAAGTAATAATTGTTGCGATGTCCAGAATAACATGTTTTATTTATAGGGTGTTAATAGAACTTCATTTAGAGCGGAATGGTTCCAGCGTATATAAAAGAACTTCATTACCTGCTGCAAGGTTTGAATAAGCTACCGCTGTACGTTCACAATGAGTTTCTCTTGTCAAACCATAATAGTCCGTACGTATAACGAATTCCTTTGCGAACTTCGTTGATTTACTTTGTTAATCAAGCCACTATTCACGTACAGTTTCGGCAAATATGGTCGAGCTTCCAATGTTCCGAAAATCATCGTCCTAAGAAAGTGAAACTTACGTAAAAACAAAATTATATATATATATATATATATATATATATATATATATATATATATATTAACTAATGTTATGTTTATTTTAATCCGTCAGATTGACGTTTATCTTGACATAATTTACTCGCAATTATAACTCTGAATGCAAATATGAATCAGCGTACTGTATAGAGTGATAGATAAATAAAAAATAAGAAAGCGACAGATATCTCACTCTACTATGCTACATATAATTTATGTAAAAGTTGTTGAGCAGCGAGTGGAGAAGAATTCGAGGCGTAGTCTAGAAGGTGAATGAAAACAGAACAAACATAATCCACGGGACACATGGGGAATACAAAAATAAAATGGGGAATAAAAGGAGTACAAGAGGAATATAACAAGAACAAAGGTAATATAAGGAGAACAAGGGTAAGACAAAGAAACAGAGGAATACAAGGAGAAGAGTGGAATATATGGGGTACAAGGGGAATATAAGGAGAACAGGCGGAATACAAGGAGAATGAAAATAGAACAAGAAGAATAAAAAGACAAAGGAGAACAAGGGGAAGACAAAGAAACAGAGGAATACAAGGAGAAGAGTGGAATATATGGGGTACAAGGGGAATATAAGGAGAACAGGCGGAATACAAGGAGAATGAAAATAGAACAAGAAGAATAAAAAGACAAAGGAGAACAAGGGGAAGACAAAGAAACAGAGGAATACAAGGAGAAGAGTGGAATATATGGGGTGCAAGGGGAATATAAGGAGAACAGGCGGAATACAAGGAGGATGAAAATAGAACAAGAAGAATAAAAAGACAAAGGAGAACAAGGGGAAGACAAAGAAACATAGGAATACAAGGAGAAGAGTGGAATATATGGGGTACAAGGGGAATATAAGGAGAACAGGCGGAATACAAGGAGGATGAAAATAGAACAAGAAGAATAAAAAGACAAAGGAGAACAAGGGGAAGACAAGGAAACAGAGGAATACAAGGAGAAGAGTGGAATATATGGGGTACAAGGGGAATATAAGGAGAACAGGCGGAATACAAAGAGAATGAAAATAGAACAAGAAGAATAAAAAGACAAAGGAGAACAAGGCGAAGACAAAGAAACAGAGGAATACAAGGAGAAGAGGGGAATATATGGAGTACAGGGGGAATATAAGGAGAACAGGCGGAATACAAGGAGAATGAAAAGAGAACAAGAAGAATAAAAAGACAAAGGAGAACGAGGGGAAGGCAAAGAAACAGAGGAATACGAGAAGAGGGGAATATGTGGAGTACAAGGGGAATATAAGGAGAACAGGCGGAATACAAGGAGAATCAAAAGATAACAAGAAAAATAAAAAGACAAAGGAGAACAAGGGGAAGACAAAGAAACAGAGGAACACAAGGAGAAGAGGGGAATATATGGAGTACAGGGGGAATATAAGGAGAACAGGCGGAATACAAGGAGAATGAAAAGAGAACAAGAAAAATAAAAAGACAAAGGAGAACAAGGGGAAGACAACGAAACAGAGGAATACAAGGAGAAGAGGGGAATATATGGAGTACAGGGGGAATATAAGGAGAATAGGCGGAATACAAGGAGAATGAAAAGAGAACAAGAAGAATAAAAAGACAAAGGAGAACGAGGGGAAGGCAAAGAAACAGAGGAATACAAGGAGAAGAGGGGAATATTTGGAGTACAAGGGGAATATAAGGAGAACAGGCGGAATACAAGGAGAATGAAAAGAGAACAAGAAGAATAAAAAGACAAACGAGAACAAGGGGAAGACAAAGAAACAGAGGAATACGAGGAGAAGAGGGGAATATATGGAGTACAAGGGGAATATAAGGAGAACAGGCGGAATACAAGGAGAATGAAAAGAGAACAAGAAGAATAAAAAGACAAAGGAGAACAAGGGGAAGACAAAGAAACAGAGGAATACAAGGAGAGGAGTGGAATATATGGAGTACAAGGGGAATATAAAGAGAATAGGCGGAATACAAGGAGAATGAAAAGAGAACAAGAAGAATAAAAAGACAAAGGAGAACAAGGGGAAGACAGAGAAACAGATGAATACAAGGAGAAGAGGGGAATATTTGGAGTACAAGGGGAATATAAGGAGAATAGGCGGAATACAAGGAGAATGAAAAGAGAACAAGAAGAATAAAAAGACAAACGAGAACAAGGGGAAGACAAAGAAACAGAGGAATACAAGGAGAGGAGTGGAATATATGGAGTACAAGGGGAATATAAGGAGAACAGGCGGAATACAAGGAGGATGGAAAGAGAACAAGAAGAATAAAAAGACAAAGGAGAACAAGGGGAAGACAAAGCAACAGAGGAATACAAGGAGAGGAGTGGAATATATGGAGTACAAGGGGAATATAAGGAGAATAGGCGGAATACAAGGAGAATGAAAAGAGAACAAGAAGAATAAAAAGACAAAGGAGAACAAGGGGAAGACAGAGAAACAGAGGAATACAAGGGGAAGAGGGGAATATTTGGAGTACAAGGGGAATATAAGGAGAACAGGCGGAATACAAGGAGAATGAAAAGAGAACAAGAAGAATAAAAAGACAAAGCAGAACAAGGGGAAGACAAAGAAACAGAGGAATACAAGGAGAGGAGTGGAATATATGGAGTACAAGGGGAATATAAGGAGAACAGGCGGAATACAAGGAGAATGGAAAGAGAACAAGAAGAATAAAAAGACAAAGGAGAACAAGGGGAAGACAGAGAAACAGAGGAATACAAGGAGAATATGGGAATATTTGGAGTTACAATGGGAATATAAGGAGAACCGGCGGAATACAAGGAGAACAAGGAGAATGAAAAGAGAACAAGAAGAATAAAAAGACAAAGCAGAACAAGTGGAAGACAAAGAAACAGAGGAATACAAGGAGAAGAGGGAATATGTGGGTTACAAGGGGAATGCAAGGAGTACAATATGAATAACAGGAGAACAAATGAAACAGAAGTAATAAAAAAATAAAAACGGAACAAGAATAATACAAGGAGGAAAAGGAGAATACAAATAGAAAAGCTGGAAAAAGGAGTGAAAAAACAATACTAGAAGGAGAAACAAAAGCAAGGAGAAGAAGAATACGAGAACAACGAGAATAAAAGAAAACATTGGAGAACAAGGAAAGACAAAGAAACAAGGGAATACAATGAAAACATGGGAAATACAAGGAGAAAATTGGTAATATGAGTACAAGAGGAAAGCAAGGAGAACAAGGGGAAACATGTCCACAATATAGGTTAACCTGAACAGGGTTACCATGGAACAGGTCACCGTGGAGGCAAAGAGAAGAGCACAGGATAAAGAACAATCACTCAGTCAAGGTGGATGAAAGATAAATCTCTATTGCCATCGCATGAATCGTACCGTAGACCACTTGGATCGGAAGTGAGTACGTTTTATAGAAAGACACCACACAGAACTGAAATACATATAGGATGATTCACGACGCATGACCCGAGCTTTATGAATCAGATCTGTAGGTCATTTTCTGCAAAAAAAAAAATGTTATATGAACATGGATTAAATTTATCATTCGTTTCTTATTTAATTGTAAAATCCATACGTCGCATTGTGAATCAAACTTGTAACTTGTTTGCGTCTCAACACAAACAGTGTGGTCTGCACTAAGGGGAGAGGAGTTCCGCTATGACGTGAAGTACGGGAAGAGGGGTAGGATAGGTCAGGTCTGGTGATAGCAGCTGTCGATGAATAGGTCTAGTATCAGCACTTCGCAATATTACATTAAAATATGTCTCTTTGGAGGCCAGATAACGTATTTACTATCAACATATGGTTCCCACCTCTCACCTTTCTCGTGCAGTAGTAGCTGACCTTATGTATCAGAAGAAAGTAAAAACAAAAAAAAAAAAATTACTTGACCGTATTGTGAACGCTAGTGTGCTCATCACTCATGTAGGGCTACGAAACGCTACGCGCGCGATTCACATCCGTGCGACCAAGAGCGTGTAATGAAAAAAATTATGTTTGAAAATCTGTTTTCAAATTAAGGTATGCTAATTTTTTGTTTAATACAGTATTTTTTAATAATTTTGCTTTGTACTTGAATTCATTCATAATTTTCTTCACAAGGGCAGTTGTCTCACTGCAAACCCTGCACTCTCCAATCTTTCCTTTTTCCCGCCTTCCTCTTAGTCTCCGCATGAGATCCATAGCCAATATCGTAATGTTGTCCATAATTTAACTTAATATCTTCTTCTGCCCGGAACTTTTCTCTCGTTCACTATTCCTTTCAGTGTATCCTTCAATAGGCAGGCAGTTTCTTCTTAGCCAGTGACGCAAGAAATTCCTTTTTTCTTCCATATCAGTTTCAGCACTATTCTTTCTTCACCATTTCTTTCGATCATAGCTTCATTTTTTATTTTGTCAGTCGATTCCACACGCTCCGTTCTTCTCCTTTCAAATGTTTCCAGTAGTTTCTCTTCACTTTGTCTTAAAGTCCATATTTATGTCCTATACATCGCGACAGTTCACATAAAGCACTTCACTAGTCTCTTCTTTAGTTCTTTTTCCAGAGGTCCTCAGAAAATGATCATTCAGCTCCTTAACTACTAGCCATCGGACATATTTTCACATGACAATTTTTGCTTAGAATTATTTATAGAACTGAATCTTGAAGCGCGAGTCATATTTTTCATGAATCACACCGTATATCTACAACTGAAAAGAGATTGATTAGTACTTCACTATATCTGCTGAAAAGAGACCTTCTTTTCTCCATCAGTAAGGTGTTAAAAGAGACAATTTATAAAGAGTGAAATCAAAACGTACTGTAAAGTCGTTACGCGGTTTAATTAAAAGGAACTGAAGAAGAGTTAAGACTTACAAATCCTCCTCTCTTCTATCATTTGAAACGCCAGAGAAATGGAAGTGTTACAAATGTTTCCGCGGCGATTATGTAATGAAGATATATATTTCAGATTAACATCGTCATATTGTGCATTATCTCATAGTAATCTTTCTTGTTTCATAATGAATTATTTTATAATTCATCCTTAGCCATCTTATTTAATTATATAACCAGATAAAGACAGTTACATACAGTATTTCGCAACAAATTAAAGTAAACTTTAAGGAGATTAATGATCATTTTTATATAAAAATAATGTTATCAGGTGACTGTTCTAAAATTCAGATACTTTTTACAAGAATACCCAAATTTTTATTGCAAATATCGCCAATTTACAATTCGTTAGTTTCCATCAATAGCTCCCCATGAGCGCACAATTTAGTTAAGAATCTGTCGTGAAAATAGTGAAGGATGTGCTCAGTAATGATACACTAAAGAATAAGAGAAATGACCTTTCTGCAAAGACGTTAATATCATCTGGTTCATCGTTCGACCCAACGAGCACAGAACACGTAGAGTAGACACTAGTATCTTAATACCATTAGACGGAGTGAATCCGCTCTAGTGTTGGGTTAGCGGCGCGTTTTTGACGCTCCAGGTTTGGGGTAGCGGCGAGGTGCTGTCACTATAGACTTGTGATAGTATCACGTTTTTGACACTCTAATGATGGGTTAGCAGGGAAGTTTAGACGCTCCAGGCATAGGTTATCTGCACGTTATTGACGCTGTAGGTTGGGTTAGTGACACGGTTTTGACGCTCTGGTGTCGGTTTAGTGGCGTGTTTTTGACAGTCTAGTGTTGGTTTAATGGCGCGTTTTTGATGCACAAGTGTTGGGATAACGACTCGTTTTTGACGCTCTTTATTTGGATTAGCGGTGCGTTTTTGACGCTGTGGGTTTGTGTTGTCTTGTTTTTTACGCTCTAGTTATGACTTTGCGACGTGTTTTTGACGCTCTAGGTTTTGGATAGCAGCGCTTTTGACGCTCTGGTATTAGGTTAGCGGCGCGGTTCTTGACGCTGCAGGTATAGGTTAGCGGCGGGTTTTTGACGCTCCAGGTTTGGGATACAGACGCGTTTTTGACACTCTAGTTTTAGGTCAGGGGCGCGATTCTTGACGTTGCAGATATAGGTTAGCGGCGCGTTTTTGACACTCCAGGTTTGGGTTAGTGGCGTCGTTTTGACGCTCTAGGCGTGGCTTTGCGGCTTATTTTTGACGCTCTAGAGTTGGGTTCGCATCGCTGTTTGACGCTTTAGTGTTGGGTTAGCGGCGAGGTTTTGACGCTCTATGTTTGAGTTAGCGGTTCATTTTTGACGCTCAGGTGCGGGTTTATGGCGCGTTTATTGACGTTCAACATTTGGTTTAGCGACTCGTTTTTGACGCTCTTGACTTTGATTAGCGGTGCGTTTTTGACGATGTGGGTTTGGGTTGTAGCGTTTTTGACGCTCTAGAATTGGGTTAGCATCACGTTTTTGTGCTCTAGTGTTGGGTTAGCGACGTGATTTTGACGCTCTAGGTTTGGGTTAGCGAAACGTTTTATGACAGTCTTGGGTTTGATTAGTGACGCGGTTTTGACGGTCTGGTGCTGGTTTAGCGGCGCGTTTTTGACACTCTAGTGTTCGGTTACCGGCGCGATTTTGACGCTCTAGAATTCGGTTTGCGATTCGTTTTTGACGCTCTACTGTTGCGTTAGCGGCCTTATTTTGACGCCCTAGGTTTGGTTTAGCGGCTCGTTTTTTGACGCTCTAGTGTTGGATTAGCTGCGCATTTTTGACGCTCAAGAGTTGGGTTAGCGACGCGTTTTTGACGGGCCTTGTTTTAAATTAAGGGGAATTCTCATGATATGACCGATTCACTTTCACTTTTTGATCGTCATTTTTGCTACAATAGAGGCGTATCTGATTCTTTGTAGAATTTATAAATTTCTTTATTCTGTAAAAATTTCTAATCATGATTTACTCAGTCCTGTATTCAGCCAAACATTATGTTTAAAATGTTTCGTTCTAATTTTTGGTGGAATTACGAGGTAAAATGGCAGAACCCCGAGAAAACCCCTCACAACCTTGGCTTTTTCCACTCTAAATATAACTCCATCACCGGAATTTGAACTCGGGTCGACGGTCGTTCTAAACCAGCGCTCTACCAATTGAACTTATAAGATTGGCTGGCATGAAACTGTATAATCGCTGAAAATTAACAAGAAAATAAGCCATCAATTCTGAAATTACTCGTAATTTTCTCTAGATTAATGTCCTACGAATTATATAGAATCATGAAAATCGTCTCGTATACGCTTACAGACTTCATAAGAATAGAAACAAGTTGAAATTTTAAAGTAGAATTGAAGAGTTAGGGGAAACAATGTATCACATAATTTCGTTTATTCTGTGCTGCGACAGAAAAGAAAATTCAATCTCGCCCTCACAGAGTAGTGGAGATATACACCCATTTACATTTAAACTTTCTACAGGAGTTAGATAGATTCCTTTTGTTGATAGAAACATGTCGAACTGAAAAGGGCTTTGGTTGAGCTTAGCTTTTTTCTAGATTGCTTCCCATAGACACCAGATAAAAAATTCCTCTTTCATAAAAGAACGGCATACTTTGTCTTCAAATGAAACTCAATTTAGACTCCACTCACGTATTGTTATTCCCAGTTCTCTTACGGTATAAAACTCTTTAATTAAACCCCGAAGAACATCGTTAGCAGGTGTTCATTTTAATTTTAAAAGAAAAGTAGTTTCCACCTTCTAAAGTTTCAAGTGGAGCTATTTATTCTCAGACTTCGAATTATATTTACGTGTTAAATGCTATAAGTTTAAAATTTCTTCTTGTAAGAAGTAGACCTCATCTCTAGGGTCTTTGTTCCAGGAGGCTACAGATTGAGTATTATTTTAGTTTTTAAGCAGACGATGCACCTCCATCTTGCAAGCGAAGTACTTGAGTGACGGATCACGCGACTCTTGTATTGTCAACTGGGGTAGAACAAAACATGGACCACTTTAACAATTACACTAATATTTGTCTACACTATGTACACTGGACTCATGGACTGAGGAAGGGGGACAGGAGGACCCATCCCACTCCCCAATAATTTCCCGAAAAACAGTTCTGAGGGAAACTAATTTACTTAGAAAAGAATTGGGATGAAATACTAATCTCTCTTGTTAAGGGGAGAGGATAGTATTTTTTTATGAAAAATGAGTAAATTTTCAAAAAAAAATCTTTAAAATACTCTGTGATATGTGTGGAATGCATAGCACAACATTTTGTGGGTATTTGTGCCCTTAACGGATGTTGAGTCGCCATTTTTAAACTTCCTGCGTTATGGATTTTTAAATCACTCGCCCACTTTTATTGTTGTTTCCGGTAAATTAAATTTCCAAAAAAAAAAAAAAATAAAAATTTCTTTAAAATATCATTTGATATGTGTGGAATCCATTGCATAACATTTTATCGGTATTTGTGCTCTTATCGGATGTTGAGACGTCATTTTTAAACTTCCTGCACCATGGATTTTTAAATCACACGCCCGCTTTTATCGGTTTCCAGTAACTTCATTTTTTTGCTACATTGCCAGACAAAAATGGATATAATTTCTGAACTATTAAAGATACATGCAAGAAATTTAGAACACACATTCTTTAGACTATTAGGAAACTTTTCTCTGTAACAGAATTTTGTTAATTGATTTCATTTTAAAAATACGTCCGTTTGTTTGCAAGAAAGGAAATCAGAAAATTGTTATTAAATTTTAATTGTTTATTTTACAAACGTAGGGACCAATATCAAAATTCTGTTACAGACAGTTTGTAGAACATGCTTTTTCAAATGCATTGAAAAAAAATTGTTTGAATCTATATTTAAAAACGGTTTAGATATATCGGTTTTAGTACAATCCTGCATTGGGCATATATTTTTTCAAATTTGGGCCCCCAAATAATTTTTTTAAATATTTTTAATTCGTTGAGTTGCCACAGTTATGAGCTCTCTACATACAAAAAATTAATATTTTACACCAAATAGGAAAAAAGATTTAAAAAATAACATCCACTCCCCTTAAGGAGTCCCTTCAGTCATCTTTTTCTTCAGATACAGATCGTGCTTGATTTTTGGCTCTCCAACAAAATGTTTCAGGATCTTGGCTTCATGCAATTCCATCCCCTAACATCGGTACCCTTATGGATCCCAGATCCTTTAAAGTTTCCGTGGCTTTACGTCTCGGTTGCAAAATCTGTCACATTCATAACTGTATCTGTGGCAATATTGTAGATTCTTATGGCCACCATGCCTTAAGTTGTGTCATGAGTAAGGAGCGTCTCTCTCGTCATTCATCGCTCAATGACATCATTAAAAGAGCATTAACATCTTCAGGAGTTCCATCCATCTTAGAACCTTCCGGGATTAGCCGTTCAGACGGCAAGAGACCCGATGGTCTGACTCTAGTCCCGTGGCGTGTAGGCAAATCCTTAATTTGGGATTCCACATGTGTGGATACACTGGTCCTTTCTCATCTGTCTTCCACCTCTAAGACACCAGGATCTACAGCAAAAAGTGCCGCTGTCAGTAAACACCATAAATATAAACATCTTGCAGATAATTATATTTTTGTCCCTTTTGCGGTTGAAACGTTTGGATCATGGTCTAGTGAAGCCAAAGCTCTCATCTCCACCATAGGCAGAAGTTTAGTGCAGCTTTCTGGGGACCCTCGAAGCAGTCAATATCTACGTCAGCGCATTGGTATCGCCATTCAGCGCGGTAATGCTACAAGTATTCTTGCATCCTTCCCCGAGTCCTCTTATTTAGATGAAATTTTCTTCCTTTAATTATTCAATTTATTTGTATTTTATTATAGTATACATGTCAATGTGAATATCAACTGTTTTATGAATTATCTTAAATACTAGTAATGTTACGCTTTCTATTATTTATATAATTATTTCACTTTGTAAAATTATAATCTGTAAAGCATTAAACGTAAGAGTATGTTTAGAAAAAAAATATAAAAAAAAAACGTTTTAATTGTAGGAAGGATGATCTGAATAGGGTAGTGTATCCCAACTTTGTTTTGTGGGATTTTTCAAACTGCTTTAACCACTGATGAAGCCATAGCATCACTCATTTGTGATGATGTCATTAGTATAGATAGGAAGTTAATACCAAAACATAGATTTCTGGTTGTGTACAGCCACGCATACAGATTATCTCACTAGTTGTCTGCTATAGATGACTTTCGTAACTACATTACAGCAATATGCACAGTAGACAAGCATTTTTCATTACGTGCTAACGTCTGCAGTGGAGTTGTACAGTTTAGTGAACGGTTTTTAACACGGCAGAATTTAAATCTTCCAATCACACGAAGTTGAATGTAAAACTTAAAGATTTACTGGTAATCACTTATGTGCATTGCGGCGCTCATTGTTGTAATTTCGTCATGAAGGAGAGCAGTAATTTTCCTAGAACAATAAAATGTATTATGGAATGAGTCAATCAGTTAAGAATCCTAATTTCTAACACAATAGTTAAATCTGTATATCACCCACATTCATGAGGAAACAGATCATGACCAGTTGAAAATATTGCCAGAATCAAACCATGTACCAAAGATCACATAGAAGACTTCTGATAAAGTATGATTTGGGTTTTAAAACGACGAGTAAACTGGCAGAAGAATGTTACGAAGGAGCCAATGGTCTACTCAATGTGTTTGGAAATGGAGTGACATCTTGGTTTATTGATGAAAAAAAAACAGGTAATTGATATTCTTGAACTCTTCAACAAGTCTTTCCAGGGGGAATAAAAATACCAAGGCAGGTCTTACTACATCTGTTGAAACCATTGTTGATGGTTTAAACGGACTTAGGTCTAATGAAAAGCTTTCAGTCTATTTTAAAAGATTGCATTAGAAGACTAAGGATCTTGGTTTGGAACCGTTAACACGTCCAAGGCATAATTTAATTCAATTCAATTTATTTTGGTCATTAGACATACAGTTTTAGGCTTCGTCAGAATACTTTGAAAAACATATACTAATACATTTGAAAAAAAAACACTAATAAAAAACAGTAAAATTAAATAATACAACGAAAACATGAAATAATTAGAAACTTTTAAATTAAAGAAAACAGTTCACCTTTCATGTATCAATTGTAACTAGTTGCAATTAAACGTATTTATTAAAAAACAATTTAATACAAGTTTGTGTTGAAAAACTCACAAAACAGAATAAAAAGGATTATTTAATAACCAATTCTAAAATCTGGTTTTGAAGCTATTGATTGGTAATTTATAGTATTGACTGGGGAGCTTATTATATTATTTCATTCCCATAACTGAAAAGTTTGTGTTGCTCTTGTGTAATCTACAATATGGAATATTAATTTGTTCACTATTTCTAATTTCATGATCATGTATATTGGCCACTAATGAGTAATTGTCGATATTTTGTCGAGTGTAAAGTACTAGATCGTATATATACAAATTTATGATTGTTAAAATCTGTGATTGTCTGAAAAGTGGCCGACAATGTTTCAGATAGTTTGATTTACATAAAATTCTAATGGCATTATTTTGCAAAATCAAAGCACTTTCAATTTTGGTTCCATTTCCCCAGAAAATTAGGGCATACCGGGTTATCGAATGAAAGAAAGAAAGGAAGGCAATCTTAAACAATTTTGAGAAACGCAATTTCTTTAAAAAATATAAAATTCTTTATAGCTTCGTGCATATGTATTCTATGTTGTTATCCCGTGTTAAACTAGAGTCTTTAAAAAGTCCTAGAAATTTTGTATAGTTGAGACTGTTTTCCTTATTTATTTGATAATTTAGGCTAAAAGTTATGTTGATAAGAAGCCACCATATCATATGCATATCAAACGTATGAAGAATACTATCAACAACAATAGTAGGTTATTTTAGGACGCTTTATCAACAGCTTTGGTTATTTAGCGTCTGAATGAGATGAAGGTGATAATGCCGGTGAAATGAGTCCGGGGTCCAGCACCGAAAGTTACCCAGCATTTGCTCATATTGGGTTGAGGGAAAACCCCGGAAAAAACCTCAACCAGGTAACTTGCCCCCACCGGGAATCGAACCCGGGCCACCTGGTTTTCGTGGCCAGACGTGCTAACCGTTACTCCACAGGTGTGGACTCAACAACAATACTTCGAAATATTAGACACAGCTGTGGTAGGACTTCAAAATCGATTTTTCAATCAGCGTGGTATAAAGAAACAAGTCCTTCCAGAAAAGTCTTCATAAAAAGAGAAAATTAAGAGTGTAAATACAGATGTTCCAACAAAAGAAAAAGATTTTCTGCTTAAATTATTCTAGAAACTTTGAAGTTAATGTTGAAAGAGTCAGCTGGTGTCCATTCAGAAATGTGGGATATCTTGTCCGGCTTTTACTGATGTGTCCGTCATCCAGTTGTGAGGCAGAAAGAAGCGTCAGTGCGCTAAGCAGACTCATAGTTCCCAACCATGTAGCAGCGTATCACATCTACAAACAAATACTGAATGAGATTAGCAACAAGAAGGTTGCAACATTATTTTTTATATATATAATGTAAGTTTCATAGTTTATAATAAACTATTCCAAATAGGTTATGTATAAATGCCGACTTTGCTTCTGTACAGAAATGGACTCGTTCACATTGTTCAATTTATCGGATCCAGGGTTTAAGACACAGTCGCATTTGTCGCATTTTGCTACTCGACTTCTAAAAATGCAGCAAACTTTCAATGTAAATGTGTAAAAATGCAACAACCACATTAGATTTCAGAAATGAAGACTGTAATGGAGAAAATGATATTAGAGATGTGTATGAACTAATTATTTCTGGAGAATCTGAATTTAAATGAAATGCTAATGGAATGGGCAATGTTCGAAAAGGTATTGAATAATAGATGTTCAGGAATGGATTTCAAAGAGTTGGTGCAATTCATGTAAGTTAAGTGAACAATTTCTTATAATTGATTTATATAATTCCAAAGCATACTGTAAATTGTGAGCGAGAATTTTTTGCATGAATCTTGTACAAACTGGAATTAGAAACCGCCTTTCAGTAAAAATAGTTACCACTCTGTTAACAATAAATCTTGAAGGGCCTACTCTTAAAGCATTTCAATGTTTAGGATAGCTACCATAAAATAACTTATTTTAATGTGATGTAAATACTTACCTACTTACTTACTTACTACTTACTTACTTACTTACTTACTTACTTACTTACTTACTTAAGGAACCCGGAGGTTTATTGCCGCCCTCACTTAAGCCCGCCATTGGTCCCTATCCTGAGCTAGATTAATTCAGTCTCTATCATCATATCCCACCTCCCTCAAATCCATTTTAATATTATCTTCCCATCTACGTCTCGGCCTCCCCAAAGGTTTTTTCTCTCCGGTATCCCAACTAACACTCTATTTGCATTTCTGGATTCGCCCATACGTGCTACATGCCATGCCCACCTCAAACGTCTGGATTTAATGTTCCTAATTATGTCAGGTGAAGAATACAATGCGTGCAGTTCTGTGTTGTGTAACTTAATCCATTCTCCTGTAACTTCATCCCTCTTAGCCCCAAATATTTTCCTAAGCACCTTATTCTTAAACACCCTTAACCTATGTTCCTCTCTCAAAGTGAGAGTCCAAGTTTCACAACCATATAGAACAACCGGTAATATAACTGTTTTATAAATTCTAACTTTCAGATTTTTTGACAACAGATTGAATGATAAAAGCTTCTCAACCGAATAATAACAGGCATTTCCCATATTTATTCTGTGTTTGCTTTCCTCCCGAGTATAATTGATATTTGTTACTGTTGCTCCCAGGTAAATACAGCGGTAATTAATTCTAAACACACCTATGTCTAATGATTTACTTACGTAAGTATATCTGGAGTATGGTAAGATGGATTGAAAGTGATACAACTCCAAGAAACAAATCACATAACTTTTTTGTTTCTGCGTCCTTCATTAATTTTATTTCTCTGCATAATTATTTACCTTATAATATTGCACAAGATTTTCGAAATTTGCACAAATATAAATTTTAATTTGTGCATTTTTGCGACAATCATTAATTTTCTGGATTTAACGTAAACATTTCCACAGCAACCGTAGCCTAATTTGCGTCTCACAAAATCCTTCCATTTTGTTACACTTAGTGTGGCCCGAATAGGAACGTCACTTGTCAAAATTTAAAAATTAAAGTGGTTAACGTATAGCAGAGTAAAATTTTCAGCCGATGGTACGTCCACTTTAATGAAAGCTATTTCTTCTTTATTTTATAAAACTAATCCTCATAACAAAAATGAAATTAAAAACTGTCATTTGTTTAGTCTCATAAAGCTCATCCGAATCGAGTAATAATGATTTCATTTGTGATTAATAATATGATTTATCAAAACAATGGAGCGAAACATCAAACAAACACGCTGTCTGTCCCCTTTCGTATTTTCTTCCCTCCCTCTCGCGGACGCCTCGTTTCATTCGAATCCGCTTTGCCTGAATAATAGTTGCAACGCAGAATGATCGGAAATGCCCCACTCGGGACTTGATGCACGAGAATTGATTAGAATTACGTTAAGTTCATCAGAATATTAAACGAGCTCTGTGCAACCCTAATTCCAAGCGGTCCCTATACAAGTATTGAACGGCAAATCAATGGAGAATAATAACCGATATTTTGGTTGCGTGCAAAGATACTTTTCAATAATACAACTTACAACAAGACAGTAGTTTGCTGTGTAACTCTAGATTCTAATCAACAGGATCGGTTTCTTTCCCCATATCCACATTTCAAATGCTTATAGTCGTTTCTTTTCACTTTGTCGTAATGTCTGCGTTTCTGCACCATACAATACCACACTCCACACAAAGCACTTCAGTAGTCTCTTCCTTAGTTTTTTTTTCCAGAGGTCCGCAAAGAAGCTCCTTTTTCTATTAAAAGCTTCCTTTGCCATTGCTCCTTTTTCTATTAAAAGCTTCCTTTGCCATTGTCTTCTTTTCACTTCCTGACAGTAGCTCATGTTACTGCTTATAGTACACCTCAATTACGAGTATTTGAAGATATCCACGTCTTGTCCCACTGCCTCATTTCGAATTCGCAGGTTTACCTTTGAAAGAATCGGAAATTTAATTTTCATGAACAAGAAAAACGTTTTTTTTTTTAATTGGGTACAGTCTACTTTCAGTAAATGGATTCTAGAATGATGTATCAATCCGTAGGCACTGTTGCCAACATATCGCCCTACAATCTCGCTAACTTTTCAACAAAAAGTAGCTAAATCTCTCCAAAGTTTGTTTAAAAAATCCCCAGAAATGTAGCTAAAATTTAATAATAAATATCATTAAATAAATATAAAAAAACGTACATCTTATGAGGAGATAAATATAATTTCCTCGTCGTCATCCTCTTCTACGGAGTCTGGTTGTGTTGTTGACGGCTGTGATGTTGAGGTGGAAGTTGTAGGAGCAGCTGATTGTGAATACACTGCACTTGATCCAATCATTGACGCTACACTTTCTGGCAAATTGTAAGTGTGGAAATTATCACCCAAGCGTTTGTTCACAATTTTTTTTGTGAAATCTAACACTTTTTAAATCGTATATATTAATATATATTAAAACCAGCAAGAACTACAGTCTCATTTGCTTCACACGAACTGTAGGCACAAAATTCCAAAACTCTATTGCCTCGGGTCGGTTCGGAGTGGAAAATCTCCACGTTGCGGGGAAGAACCAAGAATTAGCTGGAGCTCGCGACATGTGACGTGTCAATCAAAGTTGCCACCGTTTATCGTTGTTGGAACAGTAGCATTGAGAGAGAGACCTAACCCGTGAGAATCATTGAATCAGCATCTTTCACCCCTGATCACTGATCACAAATATATGAGATCAGGGCTTTCACGTATGAATCATTAGACGACTCGGTCATGCACCCATGCCTCTTCTAAAACTAAGAAGTGCATGACTTCAGTTGAATGTTTTAACTTAAAAGAAAGGAAAAAGTGGAAGAATATAAAAATCAGCAGAAAAGTCGCTAATCGTAGTTTACAAAATTCCCTGGATTTAGCGACTTATCGCCAAATATGGCAACACTGTCCGTAGGAGAAGTTGAAAAATTTCTGCTTTCTTCCAACGGATATCGAATGCGGGTGCGTATGATTTAAAGTCGCACAAAAGAATAATACAGTAAAAGCAATATTTTTCTATAGCATTTGCAGAATATTGCATTGCAGTTTCGAAAACTGTTTACAAGTCTGAAAACATAAGTAGTGGAATTTGAAGAATGTGATGTACATTGCGGAAATGCCACGAGGAACGAAAGAAGTAATCACCTTCATGGAAATGATAGCGGTTTTGTCTCTCTTATTTTACAGATATTTATTCTATAAAACATCGATAGGAATATGACGGTTATAAAACAGTCGAGCTCTCTGTATGTAAAAAAAGTTGCATAGAGCCAATTGTTTTGACAGTTATAAAATAAACTAAACATTCATATGTAAATAACCGAAATAAAAATCCGACAATGTTTTAATGGAAATGTCATAATTTCATTCTCACTGCATTCGCGGATTTTTAACAGTCATATTTTTAAATGGCGAGTTGAAAGAATACTAAATAACTAGCTATCCAGACTTTAAGCGCACAATTTTTTTCCAACCATGTTAGACTGGCATAATGATATTTTTTATCTTCATCTCTCTTGAACTCAAGTGACTATTCCACTGTCTGCCGGATCACATCCTATAGCTGTTGATTAGACACACAATAAGCGGCTACTAGAATCCATACAGGATAATTTTATCAAATACCTTACTATAATAATACCGGACAGCTATACTTGTTTTTTTGAAAGGTGGGACATGACAGGAGCGTTGCGATCGGAAAAACAACTGAATGTCACATAGCGTGGTAGGCCTGTTGCTATGGCAACAACCGTTGAGTTGCCAAACTTACAGTCCCCACATGGTGAGGGCTTATAGCTCTCTTGGCGACATTTATTGTGCACACAATGTTAGCATTGGTTCGTTTCGTCTTTGGACCTCTGTCGATTTTAGTATTGTTTTCTTACCTTCACGTAAATTGTAAATGAATGTTTTAACGTCAGCCATCTTAACGACAATTGCTAGCTTCGATCAGCTGGCAGCGTGGTAGTCCATATTGGCAACATGGCACTGTAGTTCCAAGCTCGGCCGCTTAACTGTCATGTCCCGTCTTAAAAAAAAAAAAAACAAGTATAGCAGTTTTACGTGAGAAAGACGATGGTGCTGCTACCTACCTGCCGGTATGGAGATACTCGCGAAACAAGCTGTAATCAACTGCAATGTATATTTTTGCTGGGCTAGTTAATTTGTTAATAGTTTTATGAATTAGTACTAGTGTTAAAATGTCAGGGTGTACAGTATATGTGCTGTTTATAATTGTGACAATTGCAGCATTACAAATTGCTCCAAATCGTACTTTCGATTTCCGACAGTTCATAAAACGTAAGTCAACAACATTCTTTAGTAGGCCTAATTCCTTCGTCTTTGTGTTGATAGAAAAATACAAATTAGTTTTTTTATTTAGACCTAAGAAATAAATAGAAGTTAAAATGTATTTGATTTTAAGGTTTTATCACATTGAGTTTTATTGTTGTCCACATGCCTTTACTAATTATTACAAGCATCAGATTACTATCAATTTTATCTTTGCAGTTGTCAGCAATGCGTATATAAAACATTATTATAAATTCATTCTAATATCAGATTGATTTTGTCTCGGTAAACCAAAGAAAAAATATGTAACAATTAATTACGGAAAGTAATATGAAGTATGCAATATTTCTCATAATATGCAGCTTTGATATAAGATAATAATTTTACATTAAATATTATTCAACATTTCTTAAGTGTTTCATATGTAATTCCACATTAGTAACTCACGTTTTAAACAATAGTCCGAATCTCGCTATGTAATATTTGTATATGTGGACGTAATTCCATCCCTCTGCGCTAGATGTCAGGTCCGCGATTTTTCGCACTCACGCCAATGCTGCTAGTATACAGCTGTCCGGTATTATTATAGCAAGGTATTTGATTTTATCGTCTATTTCGCTCTTGTACCAATGCACCAATGGAGTGCAAGAATGTATTGAGTTTTAACCAACCAAAGCCAACTATCCGCTGCAATCTTGACCACAGAACACCAAATAATAAGTGAACAGCGCATGTTATAACACGAAAACAGAAGGCCATCACTGCGCTCTATATGGAATGGTATGAAAATATTACGCGTCAAGACGACAGGCCTCCTGCAGAGCAACATAGGCACGAATATCGAACTTTACCATACTCGACAAACTTGAACCGAACATAACGCCTGTAATGCACGACGCTAGATTTCGTCCTTGAGAGTGATCAACAATGATTGCTTATTGAAAGTGTATTGGACACGTGCTTGGACAATGCCCTAAAGGCGAGCTGCTGATCAATGCTAGACATCATCGTGTACGACATGCTTTGGCGATATCGTTAAAAACTTTAAATTGGGAGATTCATGAGGAAGTGCATTGTGTATCATCAGATAGTTCTTTTAGACGGGCAGACATTATTGCTATTAACGGACGCTTAGAACTGGCTCTTGTTCTTGACCCTACTATCCGTTTCGAAAGAAACATAAATGAGGCCACCGAAGTTGATATTGAGAAGAAGTCCATATATGAACCTTGTCTGCCTTATCTTTCTCAAAAGTACAATGTCCCTCTTAAACAATGGTCTGTCATTGGTTTGCTGTTTGGCAGTAGATGTTCAATTACAAAATTCAAATGGAATTATCTTAAGGAACTTCACATTCCTTTTGATTATGCAATGTCTATTCTTATACTGTAAGTATTATCAAGGATTCTCTTCAAATATTACATCATCATCTCTATTTCAATTAATCCACTTGTCTTATATTTGCCTTCAACAATTAACTTTCTTTTTTTCTTTAATGTATCACATCACATTATATTGTACGTGTTTATTGTATTCAGGACCCTTGTGTTCACTCAAATTCTTTGAGCTGATGTCTATAATTTAGAAATATATATAAGTAGATAATGATTTGACTATTTCTATTTTTTGTTTTACTTTAAACACTTATTATTTCAGTTTTCATTTCATTGAATCATGAAATGTGTATTATTCCGCTAATTTAATTCAAAACTTAATATTCATACATACTGAGTTTTGATAGAACGTCCATACTTGCACTCATGTATTTCCAAGCAGACGTTGTTACGACATTGAGCATTTATGATTTTTTAAATAACATATTGCATATATCACATCTCTGCTTTTAAATTAAGCGAAGGGATGTAAAAGACAAGACCCATGTTATTTCATACCTATTGCTTTATTCTTGTGCCCACAACAATACTAATGCAATAGCGGTATTGGAGACCGCACATCTATGTTATGGCACAAATTACGCACGTCTGTTATTAAGGGCTATAAAAAAAACTTCATTTGCACATTATAAGAGGTCAAAATCCAATCCCTGTTGCACTGACAGAAATCTCCACTGCCCTGTTAGAAATAAACGATTGGTTTTTAACCAGAAACATTAAATCAAGGATATTAAAAGGGTTACGCTAAAAGGATCTATAAAAATGGAAAATCAGAGGTTACTTTGAAAATGGAACCCACATTTAGATATGATGATCCTTTCAAAGTAGGCACTCGTATTATAAAACGAAGAGTAAGAAGAATAACAGAGCCACAAATCTTACTGATGCTAAGAAGAACGATGTGGATACTTTGCTGAAAGTGAGATTTGAAGATAGCTGGGAAGAACTGGATGACGTGGGGTTCTATGTTTCTGCCTCAGTAATGATACAGGATCTTCTACTGAAAATAACGAACATGGTGAACATCTTCATAAAGAATCAGGTTTTAAAAGACTGTATTTTCATATTACTTATGTGTATTCATTTTAGACTAAAGAGTAATAAAAAAAACAATGTAGCTTCAATTTTATTAGTGCCCTAGTATAATTTATGATAGGCCTATTTCGTTGATAATAAATACGGAACACAGAATATTTAATCTCAAATAACCATTTCTGTTACTTTATAACAAATAATAAATGACATCTCTGTGAAAAAGATAAATAAATGAAACAGCATTGTGTAAGAAACAAAAGGTGTTGGATCAAAACGTATTAAATTCTTTGTGTCGTTTCAAAACGTATTAAGTAACAAATTAAAAATCAAATTGCTTCGCATTTCAGATTTTATCAGTATTAGTTATAAATGTCTATATTAACACGATGGCATATTCAAAACACTTTAAGAGAAAAACGTTTTTATTGTTTCCTGTAAAATTAGAATTCGGGAACATAACACGTTTTGAAACGATGCTCCTCAGTTTCATTCGAACTAAAACTAAATAAAAAGTATTGCTTAACATCTAATAAAGATATAATTGAAACAACTTTGTTAATATGTATATATTCTGCATTCACAGAAGGAGAGGCCAATAGGCAAAACACTGAATTAATAGAAGAAAGCGACCACAAAGCAGTAAAATTCATGGTTTAATTTATTTATTAACTTGCACGCCTTGGGCAATACGAATAAAAATGGGGTTGAAATATAACTGTACAGATGCGGCTGCAATTCTTCCACATGATTTTTAATTATCTTTGTCCGGTCTTTTGTATTTTTATTTGCGATATTTTTAGCAAAATTAGGTCACGCCTTTGTATCGAATGAAACACCAGCAGTTGCTAATATGGGAATGGAGTTTTCAATGAGATTCTCTGTGATATTAATATTCACGCCCTCAGCAAATTCAAGTCCACACAATAATTTTCAACATAATTCGCTTCCCTTTCGTTTTGTTGTAAACACTCCAAGATAAGAGGCAAACCTTTGAAATGTAAATGTTAGCTGATTGATTCAATGTTTGGTCCGTTGCTCGGTTTGTTGGTTGCTCGGTTTCTCGGTTGGTCTGCTTTAGTTTGTTGACTTCTGTTCGTTTTCGTTTTGTTTGATTGATTGATTGATTGATTGGTTGATTGATTGAGTGAGTGATTGTTTGATTGACTGATTCCGATTTATTTGTTTTAATCACTTAATTACGTTTGATAGGTTCGTTTACTTTATTTCGTTCTTTAGTTAGTTGAATTTAATTGGTTTACAAGCTGATGGTTTTAGTAGCATTCTTGAGATTTTGGTTTCAATCTGCTTGTTGACAAACAAGAAACAAACATTTGAACATTTAATGTTGGCTGGTTGATTGAGTGGTCCGTTGATCGGTTTGTTAGTTGCTCGATATCTCGGTTGGTCTGCTTTAGTTTGTTGACTTCTGTTCGTTTTTGTTTGGTTTTGATTATTTCCGATTTATTTCTTTCGATCACTTAATTATTTTTGATTAATTCGTTTACTTTAGTTGCTTCTTTATATTTCGTTTTTTGGTTAATTGAATTCAATTGATTTGAACGCTGATGGTTTTAGTTGCATTGTTGAGATTTTTGTTTCAACCTGCTTGTTACAAACAAGAAGCAAACATTTGAAACATAAATGTTGGCTGGTTGATTGAGTGGTTCGTTGATCGGTTCTTGGTTGCTCGATATCCCGGTTGGTCTGCTTTAGTTTGCTGGTTTCTGTTCGTTTTTGTATGGTTTTTGACTGATTAATTCAGATTTATTTGTTTTGATCCCTTAAACATGTTTGATTGGTTCGTTTACTGTAGTTGCTTGGCTTTGTTTCGTTTTTTGGTTAGTTGAATTCAGTTGGTTTACACGCTTATGGTTTTAGTCGCATTGTTGAGATTTTGGTTTAAATCTGCTTGTTGACAACTCGATTTTACTTTGGTGGTTGGTTTGTCGGTTGGTAAATTGGTTCGTTAGTTCTAATTCATTTTCGTGGTTCGTGTAGTTTAACAACTGCGATTGCAGATGCGTGAGTAGGTGCACTGTTGTGAATCAAACAATACTTCCTTCTTGGCCATACCCGGCCTCTTCTCGCGAAGTGTACCAATAAGTACTAATAACTTGTAAACTGTAGGTTTCGATAAACAGCGTTTAAAATGAAAAGTGTATTATTGGTCATAATGGCGCCACGATTTCAATAAACACATTTATTTAACAAAAATACTCTTGTAATCTATGTATAATTATTCACGAAAAACAAGTAAAAAAAAATATTTGCAATTCTTTACCTTGTTAACTAACTTTCCTATTTCTTTATTTCACTTCTTTATTCGTTCATAGTTTCTATTGGTTTGTTGATTCGTTGGTTCCTCTCCGTTTGTTGACAGCTTAGTTTTACTTCTGTGATTGGTTCAAAGGTTGGTTCGCATTAGTTGGTTATGAATGGTTATTTTAGTTTGTTAATTTGTTTTGATCGATTAGGTAGATATTTGATTCGCTCAATTCTTTTAGTTGTTTAGTTTTATTTTTGTTATTGATTGACAAATTTCAGTTCGTTTATTCGTTGATCGTTTTAGTCGGTTTGAGTATGTTTGTTTTAGTCTGACCACTTGGAACGTTCTGCTATTACTAACACATTGGAAAGATATTTATAATTTTCTACTTTTTATTTTGGAAAAAGTTTAAAACTTCCTTCATTAATTCTTCAAGCCATCTCTGAGAAGTTTTAACTTTTCTCCAGCATATCGATGGCTGAGAACCAGACTGTTCTAAGTCCAATCTTCCATAAGAAAGAAATCTGTGTTTCATTGTGTTCCAGTACTTGTCTCCATATATGAATCGAACAAAATTGTAAATATTTCTCTCCATAAGGTTGCTATGAAGCTATTCAAAATTGTTTCATGAAGCTTTGAATGTCAGGAGCTTAAAATAGCTCTCCTGAAAAAAAAAACTGTAAAATGGACTTGGAACAGTCTGGTTCTGGGCCATCGATATATTGAACATAGCTTCTATTTACTCAATATTTGGACAATAAAATTCTGTACTTGTTTGAACCTGGATCTTTATTCTTCAATTTAGTCAGTGTTTTTCTAATTCCTTAATTTTCACTAAATCTAATAATATAAATCTTCATAATATATACGTGATCCATAATTGTCATGGAATAATTTTCCGTAAGGCACAAATGGGACACAAAGTATGAACCGACATCAGCGCTAGATTAGTGGCACCATCGTACTTAGGCAGGGCTGATCATATTATGAAGTTTAAATGCAGAAAACAGAGAACAGAAGTGGGGAAATTTTCCTTTGTTAACCGCACAATAGTAGACTGGGACAGCTTACCTGCTGCAATCTTTCAGGGTGGTCCTCTCAAAATCAATACATTTAAGGAAAGGTTGAAAGATTAGGCTGAGATTTAATAGTAATGTAGGTGCAATGTAATTATTTAAGTTGTGTCATGTGATTAATTAAAGTGACTTGTAATTACTTATAGTTTAGTCTTTATTAATAAATACTAGGTTTATTGCAATTGTTTATTTACAGTTAGACTTAATTTTACACATTATTTTAAAGCCATAATTGTCTTACTTTATTACTGTAATTATTCATTTCATTCATTTAGTGTTCTGCCCAAGGGCAGACCTTTCATTGCAAACTCAGCTTTATCCAATCTTTCCTATTTTCTGCCTTCCTCTTCGTTTCTTATCTTAATGTTGTCTATCATCTGATATCTTCTTCTACCCCGAACTCTTCTCCCGTTCAGTATTCCTTCTAGTGCATCCTTCAGAAGGTAGTTTCTTCTCTGCCAGTCACCTTCCTTTTCCTCTTTCTGATGAGTTTCAGTATCATTCTTTCTTCACCTACTCTTTTCAACACAGCTTCATTTTTTATTTTGTCTGTCCACTTCACACGTTCCATTCTTCTCCATATCCGCATTTCAAATGCTTCTATTCGCTTAATATACATGTTTCTGTCCCATACAAAGCATTTCACTAGTCTCTTCCTTAGTTATTTTTCCAAGGTCAGCAGAAAATGCTCCTTTTTCTATTAAAAGCTTCCTTTGCCATTGCTATCCTCCTTTTGACTACCTGGCAGCAGCTCATGTTACTGCTTATAGTACACCCCAAGTATTTGAAGCTGTCCATTTGCTCTACTGCCTCATTTTGAATTCGTAAGTTATCTTCTGTATTTTTCTTCCTATGACCATGGTCTTCGTCTTATTTGCATTTATCTTCATCCTATACTGTTCACAGTGTAATTATTATTGCAATGTTATTATATAATATTATATCAGTGTCACCGAAGTATACTCAATTGCTGCTAATAAATAAATACATACATATTCATAATGAGGAATTTCGAGGTTTAAGAATAAAATGTGAAAGCTAAAACTTTAAGATTCGAAAATTATTTAGTAAAGTGAAATTCCTTCGTAGGGTTAGACTGCAGCTCTGCATTGTATGCGAAATTGCTTGACGTCCGTTGGAATGGCATGCACCCAGCACAACAGGAAGCACGTAAAGAATCAAGACTCGGAGCAACGTGTTGCCAAAGGCAGGGAATACTAGCCAGTCTGCAGGAACGAACTTTTGTTTCTCGCAAGTTTCGAATTCTAATTAAGGTTCCTACTGGCAGAGAGCGTTGTTAGTTGCACATTTCTGTGACAGCTGACGAACGAAAATCGAAACTGTGTGTTAGGAAGAGGGAGAGAGCGTTTGATTGATGGCGGAGTACAGCGGGCCATTCTACCGCAATTCCACAAACTTGGTCCTGCTCGTTTTGTACTTTTCAAATTTGTCAAACTTAGACTTGTTACATGTTGCCCTCTGGTGATAGAGTGATATCCGCTTGATGTTAGATTGGCTACTGACACTGAAATATTGGACGCCTCCATTATACTGAAGCTAATTCTATAGATCCGGCAAGTAGATGAGATCCCCTTTTTGTTAAATTCTAAATATATACGAGTGAATCAATCAAGCCTCGGGGTACACAATCGCATTTCCATTCAGAAGGCGTATTGCCCGATTCTCGAAGGTTCATCACATTACCCTAATTACTCGTGACGTAAAGCTTTATGACGTAGATATATTATTCCCTTGCCTAAAAAAATATAGCTACTTCTGAGATTATTTCTCCAGTGTACAGTACCTGGTCACATTAATAGAATCGCCTACACTTTTTCAAATACTTTGTTTTAGTTCTACATTTACTGCAATTTTATATATAAAAAACACAAGTATATCATCTCTGTGATACTGAGAATACACTTCGAGATTTGGAAGAAAATCAAAACAAAAAAGTACAAATAAAAACCAAATTATTTAATAATTTAGATAAAGTTACCAGAGGAGCATGCAAAGAGCTTATTGGTCTTCCTCATGACTGCCCTGACAGAATGCTCTACTCCCCTAAAAAATATTGTGGTCTTTCGTTAATAAGAGCATCTTGGGAAGCTTACGTGCAACACATAAATATCTGTAATACTCTTCTTCTTGTTGATGACTGCCATCTCCACAATGTTAGGGACCTTGTAAGCGAAAAAGTTTCTGCTCTGTCAAAATTGAATATCACCACTATTGATGCTATCAACTGGTCAGGTCGTAAAAGTCGTAAACACTTAAGAAATTAAGCATCCCACACTTGGACAAACCATACCTTGCGTGGTAAAGGGGTTATTGTTTATAGTGATCTCCCCAAGGCTAACTCATGGGTAAGCAATCGAAAGGGTCTATCTTCCTCAGAATGGACCAATACTTTAAAAATATCAAGCAATATTTTGGCGGTTCGCGCAATACCGGGCAGAACTCTAAACACAACCCGCTGCCGTTTTCCAGACTGTAGTGAGCTTGAAACACTTGGACGCGTGCTTGGACAATGCCCTAAAGGCGAGCTGCTGATCAATGCTAGACATCATAGTGTACAACATGCTTTGGCGACATAGTTAAAAATTTTAAATTGGGAGATTCATGAGAAAGTACATTGTGTATCATCAGATGGTTCTTTTAGACGGGCAGACATTATTGCTATTAACGGACGCTTAAAACAGGCTCTTGTTCTTGACCCTACTATCCGTTTCGAAAGGAACCTAAATCAACCCACCGAAGTTGATATTGAGAAGAAGTCTATATATGAACCTTGTCTGCCTCATCTTTCTCAAAAGTACCTCTTATATAATGGTCTATCATTGGTTTGCTGTTTGGCAGTAGAATTATCTTAAGGGGAGATTAAAGACTGAAGGGGTGTAATTTTCACATTTACATTGAAACTTCAATAATTTGGGATACACTTGAGCCACTGTAACGAAATTTTTCACAGATATTCTAGACATATGTGTACATATACTGTGTAACTATGAAGCAGATTGGAGGTGTAGTTTTGATGATATTGAAATTTTCATTTCGTAATTAAAAATAATTTATCTTAAAAATATAATAATTTTTATGCACCATTTTCTCAGAAAATATCATAGAACATTGTTTCAAATTTTGTACACTCCAAAAATGATTTATAAGAAGGCAATTAACGAACAGGCAAGTAATATATAACTGTCATACCAATTAAAAAAAGTTTGCATCTCATAAGAATTTAATATTCTTAAATTTCATACTTTTTTCAATGCATAATTAGTCACTGTTATGCATATGTAATTCTTCGTCAATTTCTGTAATATATTAAGGTAAATGTGTGTGCAAAGTTTCATTCATTTTGGTTAAGGAACTTCACATTCCTTTTGATTATGTAATGTCTATGCTTATAAATATTATCAAGGATTCTCTTCAAATATTACATCATCATCATCTCTATTTCAATTAATCCACTTACATATTTGCCTTCAAAAATTAACTTTATTTTTTCTTTAATGTTTCAAATCACTTTACATTGTACATGTTTATTGTATTCAGGACACTTGTGGTCACTCAAATTCTTTGAGCAGATATCTTTAATGACTAAATAAATACAGTACATAATCAGAAGGACTTGGTACTTCAATAGACATAATACATCGTCACATTCAGACACATTAGATCTGTACCTCATGAATTGATACCTGAATGAGCTGGACGTAGAGTGGATATCTGTCGTCAGCTTATCGCTAATCCCATGAATGATATATTTATCAGTACAATTGTCAAATGTGATGAAAAAAGTGTATATTACCGCAATCCTGAAACCTCAAAGCAGTAGCGCGATCCTCGTCAGCTTGCTACAGTCAACGTCAAACAAAATCGTTCGGCCCCAAAGCAATTTTATATGTGTGATGGCATTTTGAAGTTGTGAATTACAGGGAGTTCGCTCTAAACGGCCGTGCAATCGCTTCGGATCTTTATTCTCAACAGAACGAACGAGTTCGTGAATATACATCTTGATTACACAACTTTTAACACTATCACTTCGGAATATGTATGGTAAGACTTGCCTGTGTTAAATTTCAACGTACCTCGTCTACATGTTTCGACCTATTTGTGGGCCGTCTTCAGAAGTGGTCGTTGTTGGTCTTGGCGCCACTTGTTCTGTTTCCTGTGAGGGTGTGTTCCTGTGGTATAGTGTAGAGTCAAAGAGTGTGTGTGTTTTGAAGTTGAGTTGTGTGTTGAGAATTTCGTTGGGGTGTGTTTTTGTGCGTCTGTATATTTCATATTGTTCTAGTGTGTTTAGTTTCTGACTTTTTGGTTGGATGTGTAGTATTTCCATGTCTGTGTTGATGTCTCTGTGGGTGTGGTTAACATTTGTGATGTGTTCTGCATATGTGGAGGTGTTTTGTAATTTTGTTATGGCTGTGATTTGTTCTTTGTAACGTGTTTGAAACGATCTGCCTGTCTGTCCTATGTAGAAGTTGTTGCAGGTGTTACATTTGAGTTTGTATACGCCTGTGTGGTTGTATTTGTTTGTCTGTGTTGTTTGTGTGTTGAGATGTTTTTGTAGAGTGTTATTTGTTCTGTATGCGATGTTGTAATTTAATTTCTTGAATGAGGTTGCAATTTTGTGTGTGTTTTTGTTTTCGTATGTTAGTGTGATGTATTTTTTGTGTTCTTGTGTTTGTGTTGTATTCTTATGTCTTTTGTGATTATGTTTTTTCTTACGTATTATGGAAACAGAACAAGTGGCGCCAAGACCAACAATGAAGATGACCCATAAATAGGTCGAAACATGTAAACGAGATACGTTGAAATTTAACATAGGAAAGTCTTACCATACATATTCCGGAGTTCGTGAAGTTTTGAAAGAGAGGTATCCGGCATTAGTTAATCGAAATAGAATTATCTTACATCAGGATAATGCGAAAGCTCATATCGATTGAAAAAACATGGAAAATATCCAGAAATTGGGAGCAATCGAACTGCTATCCCCGGCATTTAGTCCTGATATTGCGCCTTACATTTTTTGTCTGTTTCAATCCACGGTCCACTTCCTGCTTGTAAGAAATTTCCAAAACTTGGAAGTCGCTGAAATGGTTATCATCGAATCCTTCGCATCAAAAACCAGAAACTGGTTAAGTTCCCCAAAACTCCAGACGACAATGCACTACACCGCATGCCGAAATGCTTGTCCTTAACAAAATTGTGTCTGTTCAGATTTGCGGAATAAAAACAATTGGAGATGAAATCGGGCGGGCACGGGCAGAGATTACACATTTCCGTTTTCCTGTCCGAATTATGAAGCTCGTTCTCTTGTCATTTGCTAATGAATGGGGGCGAAACCTAATGGAGATAACAGTGCAAACATTCAGGGGATAATCAATCATAATAACTGTCTTTCACAAATTATCCAACCCTTTTCCGTTTTTTAAATGATCTCACTCTCCAGTGACCCATGTAGAACACACATGCATGTGCGTCCACTGTTACCAACATTCCAGGCCCCGGTACTCATCAATTTGATTCTTTGTACCTGAGCTCTTGTCTCTGCATACCTGCCTGCGCTTCTCTACTCTCTCTTTCTCTCTTACTCTCTCTCTGCCTTTGTAGTTCTATAATTTTGACCGATTTATTATTAAAGTTTGATGCCAATGAGACATTTCGGGTAAATATTCGTCACCATAATAATCATCATCGCAATACACACAGAACACTTAGGATACGTACACATTGGAGCGACGATAAACGATAAAAGAAGCAGCGATGCTATATCAGAGAGAATTGAAGCATGCATTGTTATTGAGGTGTGCATATTGGAGTAACGATAAAAGCGAAGATGCAAGATAAAAGCGATGAAAAACCAAAGGTCCATTTTCTTCGCTCTTGTCGTTCATATGATCTCTGATTAAGATAATATTAATCTGTATAAATACCGGTGATTATCAATATATCCGAATATTAATCGATTTATTATTATTTCGGCTTATTAAATTAATTATTGTAGATATTGGCAAATTGATCAGTTGTGTATTTATTCGTCCTATGTTATGTGATCACAAGAACCAATCACAACAACGAATTTATACTATCTTTGGGATGAGAAACGGGTTTAATTTTGTACGTATTTAAGTTATATTAACCTTAAACTTGGCAGCCGATACTTTCTATATATCTTCTCTCATTAAGTGGATGCATAGAATATCTTCTACTGATAAATCAAAATGTTCTCTTCCCGCGTTCTCGTTGCTCCGATATGAACACTTGATTCTTTGATAATACCAAAGCGTCGCTAGATCGTTTCTTTTATCGTTTATCGTCGCTCCAACGTGTACGTACCCTAAGGAATAAAGTAAGTAAAGATATAATTATTAGAATTCTATTAAGTACTAGCAGTTGCACTATTGACCTTCCTAAATTCATTAAAGCTATAACAATTATGTATGCTGATGACACTACATTCTTATGTTCTAGCTCTACTCTGTATGAATTACATGCTCTAAGCAATGATATTCTATCACAGATGGCTTTATGGTTTGAATCTAATGGTTTTTTGCTTAATCAAGAAAAGACTATCAACATAACTTTTACCCTAAATCATGTAATAAAAAAGGACATCATACAAAACTATACCAAATTTCTAGAACTTTTCATAGACTCCAGTTTAACATGGGAAAAACATGTCGAATATATATGCACAAAATTATCAAGAGTTATATATTTATTAAAGAAATTAGTGACTTGTGTTTCTCAAAATTATTTAAGATGTGCCTACTTTTCGTTCTTTCAGTCGATAATTAGGTATGACTTAATTTTGGGGGGAAATGGTAGCAAAATTGGGAGTGTCTTGATTTTGCAAAAGAAAGCCATTAGAATTCCATGTCAATCAAACTATCTTGAACATTGTCGACCTCTTTTCAAACAATCACAGATATTAACTGTCATAAATTTATATATATACGACCTAGTCCTTTACACTCGACAAAATATAGACAATTACTCATTAATAGCCAATATACATGATCATGAAATTAGAAATAGTGAACAAATTAATATTCCATACTGTAGATTACATAAAACTAGTACAAATTTTTCTGTCATGGGGATGAAATTATATAATAAGCTTCCCAGTCAATATTATAAGTTACCAACCAATAGTTTCAAAGCTAGATTTTATAATTGGCTTTTAATTAATCCTTTCTACTCTGTAGATGAGTTTCTTAACATGAATTCATACGAAATTATTTTTAATAAATAAAGTTATTTAGATTAGTTACAATTATTACACAAGAGTGAATTGTTTTCATTAATTTTAGAGTTTCAAAATGATTTGTGTTTTCATTCTAATTACTGTTTTCAATTATATGTTTATTTTCAAATGTATGTTTTTTGTGAAGAAGCCTATCACTGTATGTTTAATGGCTTAATAAATTGAATTAAATTGAATTGACATATGGCAGCGAGATTGGAGTCTGAATAGAGGAGATAGAAGAATAACAGAAACAGCTGAAATACGTTTTCTAAGACAGATGTCAGGATATCCCCTAAGACAGTGATCGTCAGCACTCGCTGACATGAGTAGAGTGCATGGAGGGTAAGGGAATATGCTCCGTCGTGCATAAGGGATAGAGAGCCAACATACCCGCCAGAAGCCACGAATGCAGGAGTGGATCAGGACAGCACGTTTGCACACTCCTTCTTATGTTAGATTAGGTTCTTTTCAAACTGAAATGACGAGTGAAGATTTTGTCACAGTTAAAATTACTCTAACCTAACCTAACCTAACATAAAAAGGAGCTTTGAAAGTATTTTATCTTATATTTCCAGTGTTCCTGACCATCTTGAAAAATATGTAAGAATTAAAAATATACAATCTGGATATCCCTGCTTTGTTAAAAAAAACATATGCATATTAAACGGTTAGGTTAGGTTAGGTTAGGTTAGGTTAGGTTAGGTTAGGTTAGGTTAGGTTAGGTTAGGTTAGAGTAATTTTAATTGTGACAATATCTTCACTCGTCATTTCAGTTTGAAAAGAACCTAACCTAACATAAAAAGGGGATGTGCAAACGTGCTGTCCTGATCCACTCCTACGAATGCACGCTAGGGCAGTGTCTTGTCCGCGGGTAAGAGACGCTAGCCCGGGAGTGCAGTATTCTGATGACCGCTGCCCTGAGAGATCATAAAACCAGTTCTACTATACGAGGAGAATTAAGAATAGGCTATGGACGTTAGGGCCGATTTTATTAAACTCACTTAACTTTAATTATAATTTAAATTTATTTAAGTATTAAATAAAGAGTTCAAGAATACAGGGTGATTCACGAGAAGTTACTGCCACTTATGGAGCATATTTTCGAAGACATTTGGAGAAAAAAATTTCGTACAAACATGGATCCTACGCTCAATATTTTTAGAGTTACACTAATTTGAAGTTGTTTGTAAAATAGGCCTACCTTTTTTCTTTAGATTTAAGGATAAAAGAATATTACAAATAGAAAATGAACTATTCAGAAGTATCATTTCTTTAACTGGCCAGTATTCTGAATTTAAGCATTTGTTGTGAATTCCATAGTTGTATCGTGCAGATTTTTTTCGATTTTTAATTACAAAATTACATTACCCTTACGCACTTATCACAACAATTGTTACAAATCATGCTTTTACAGACTTTTTAAGACTGTGCATAAGGATGCAAAATTTAACTGTAAAGCATCAAGTCGCTAAAAGTGGTGCATGTGTAACAATTGTTGTAATAAGTGTGTAATAATAATGTAATTTTTAGTTAAAATGTGAGGAAAAAAATCTATGTAAAGCAACTAAGGAATTAACAACACATTTTTATCTACAGAATACTAGCCAATTAAAGAAATTATATTTCTGAATAGGTGATTCTCCATATTATTTATATTATTTTACCTTTAAAACCAAACAGAAAAAGTATTTTATAAACAACTTCAACTTGGTGTAACTCTGAAAATATTGAGAATAGGACCATGTTTATTTGACATTTCCCCCCACCTTCAAAATGTCTTCCAAAATAAGCTTCGTCAGTAGCAGTAACTTCTCATGAATCACTCTGCATATATATATATATATATATATATATATATATATATATATATATATATATATATTCTTAATCGATCAATATTTGGCTCTTCAGTTTCTTAAAGTTATTTTAAGAGTATAAATCCTTCATAGTTGAAAGACTGTTGAACAGGATTTTTGAAAAAGGATGGTGATTTAATTTCAAGATGTCGGAGAATAGATCCAGTAAGAACAGATTTCTTTGACATGATGAATGACTAGGATTTCAAATAATTAAATTAAGATTTTAAAATTTCAACTATTTGCGATTCAATATATCTTACTGCCAAAAGAATGACATCAATATGAAAGTAAACAGATTCCATAATATGTGCTGAACAATAAGAAGAACTTTGAAAAATAAAACATTAAGAACAACTCAATTAAAACTTTACAAACCAATAGCAGTATCCATGTTGACGTACGCCTGGGAGAACTGGGCACATAACAGATCAGATAGAAGAAAGATAAAGACAGCCGAAATGAAATTCTTACTTTCCGTAGCGGGTTACACACTTTTAGATAAAAACGTAACGAGGAAATTAGAACACAATTAAAAATTTATTTATGCTCGACCATGCCGAAATGTAGTAATTACACACCTGGTAGCAGCCCTTTAATGGACCTCATTAAAGTACACTTATTCATTAAAGTTCGGGTGTTCCACCAATCAGAAAACACTTTTGTAGCAATATGAAAGCGCAAGTATCGATTATTCTCGGATATGCAATCGAAAGACAACTAGCGAAACGTCACGGAGGCTGGAAATCCAATACTGTCGCAGAAGGTTATGTTCTGTTACTATAATAATTAGCGTTAATTGTAAATAATATTCAAATAAATTCAATTTGTCATCTCGTTTTTCAATGTCTAAATTAATTTCAAGGTTATATAAAGATTAATCTTTATTTTACTATCTAGATTATATCAAGGTTAATGACATTTTTTTCTAGGAAAAAATCAATACTTTCGCGTCTGCGCACATCTCACAATTTACGAGATATTGCACAAGATCAGTTCTGCTCCCCAGTCAGATAAGAATAACATGAATACTTATGAATAATTTCAAGTTAGAAATATGGTCGAGCATAAAAAGTCGTATGAAACTTGCCTATAATGGTAATTAAGACGCTCGCTTGCGCTCGTTTTATAAACATACTCGCGTCTTAATTACTATCATTATAGGCTCGTTGCATAATGTACTAATATAACGTAAAACGACAGAATAAGTCAAATAAGGGCTCCAGCTCCACGTAAGCGCCGATCCCATTAATTTCGTCCTGAAGGACTTTAAATTGTCATAGGTCCAAAATAAGTACAGATTTAGAAAGCTGAAACATTATTGTATTTTTAAGAGTTAAAACAAGATATCCATTTTAATGTTTTTTTTATTTATTTTCACCGACTCAGAGCCTTAAACGGATTTAATAAAACCTCTAATTCTATTTTCTTCCAAGTACGGTAAAAATAGTAACAGAAAATCTAAACCATAATACGTACTCCTATGTACGACAAATAACAAATATGCTACCACAGATTATTTCCACAAGTCTGGCTTTTGATTTAAAAATATTTTATATATCTTCTTGCTCAATAGTCAATTCTGCAAAGCTATACTCGTAGACCCATGATTTTGTTTGTCTTTCCCCAGAGAAGATAAAAATATCATGACATACTACAAACCAACAGAGTACAATAATATCGAAAGCGGGCTGGGGAAGGGGGTTTTGGGGGAGAGTCCGTGGTGCAATTAACGCAATCACTCATCTAGAAGTCCAGAAGCCATATCTACATCAGCACAAAATTGGATGTCGAACTGGATGTCATTCGATGTCTACGACAGCAATCACACATCGCTCAAAACGTCATAGCAGGCATTCAGGAGCACAGAATTACAAACGTATTAGTGTACAGTGCTTCATTCCCGACCGGACTCGGAGGTTGTCAACTAGTTGTTGTTTACCTGCTAAACATACAAATCATGTCCTAGACTACCACAAAAGCCAGTGTAGTTTCAGTTCTGAGAAAAGTGTATACACATAATGTTCAACAGGGGCGGCTTTTGGGGTAGTTCCAGTGTGCCATGGCACCGCCAATGAAAGAAACAAAAATAATATCCTAAAAAGCCGTTGTAATAGTTTATTTCTACACATTTTATTCGTATTTCATCTGAACGAGCGCGCGCACAGATCGGGACGCTCTCTTGCAGCGTTCCTCCGAACGTTCCTCCGACGAACTTCTGTGTGGCACTGCCTACGTCCATATAACACTGTACAAAAGGCTACTGATTCTAGTTTATATGCATTTCTTATGGCAGACACTGAGCCGAATTCGATTTGACTCCGTAGTTAATATTCCGCCCGCTAGAGCACAGTAATGCAGAAATTTCGCTAGATGGCAGGGTTGTTGGAGACGTTAGGCAGGTACCATCAACAGCAGACTTGCACGAAAACACAAATTAAAGTTCCGCGCCAAATGTTAATGTAATGTTGCCAATTCAAAACTAAAGCACATAACTTGGATTTGAATGTGTAAAGTATTATCCATTTAACTGTATTAAATGCAGAGATAGTCATAGCTCTTTTTAGAACGATAAATATTTTTTCATATTATGTAAAACTGTTTGTTAATGTTGTGTAATATTTGTTTTATTTTGCAGCAACTAAATATCGCTACACTATTGCTAGTATTGATGCTTCTGTTAATGATACATGAGATCTGTGCAGGACATGAACATGTGTTATTCAGGCCGCTGCCTTGGATTCATCGGCCTGTTAAATAAAGTGCAAACGTGTTCGTTTATTATCTATATCACTGTTTCTCCCGTGTGTTTTTGCCAGTAATTTTACTAGTTATAAAAGTTATTTGTATTTGACTAACAATACTGTGAAAGTTTTGCATTATCTGTATCTGTAAATTTCGTTATTAGTTTCGGAAATGTTATTGTAACTGTTACTAGATGCATTATTAACTGTACACCTGGTAAAATAGCTGCTTTAATTAATGTGTTTTATTTAACATAATGTAAACGTGAGCTGCGATTATCAATTTCACTAGGGTAATTTGCATACAATCTTTTTTTCATTTTTGGCACCACCACCAGAATGCCTCACCGGCCGCCACTGATGTTCAACCTAAAAAAATTGCGGCACTGTTTCCAAAGCTAAAAATAAGTGAGAGGGAATTTATTAAATTTCTGGGATTCAGTTTAACATCTTTATTCTTGGCATTTACACTGCTCTATCGATATAGAAGAGAACCATTGTTTACCTACTTAGATATAACTTAGAGAGCTTAAAGCCCAATTTTTGTTGGTGAAATACATTGTTCCTTTGAGTGTCATTTAAAAAGACTTTTTAACGGGTTACATCAGCTGCTTGTCTATGCGGATGACGTGAATATGTTAGGAAAAAATCCACAAACGATTAGGGAAAACAAGGGAATTTTACTGGAAGCAAGTAAAGAGATAGGTTTGGAAGTAAATCCCGAAAAGACAAAGTATATGATTATGTCTCGTGACGAGAATATTGTACGAAATGGAAATATAAAAATTGGAGATTTATCTTTTGAAGAGGTGGAGAAGTTCAAATATCTGGGAGCAACAGTAACAAATATAAATGATACTCGGGAGGAAATTAAACACAGAATAAATATGGGACATGCCTGTTATTATTCGGTTGAGAAGCTTTTATCATCCAGTCTGCTGTCAAAAAATCTGAAAGTTAGAATTTATAAAACATTTATATTACCGGTTGTTCTTTATGATTGTGAAACTTGGACTCTCACTTCGAGAGAGGAACAGAGATTACGGGTGTTTGAGAATAAGGTTCTTAGGAAAATATTTGGGGCTAAGAGAGATGAAGTTACAGGAGAATGGAGAAGGTTACACAACATAGAACTGCACGCATTGTATTCTTCACCTGACATAATTAGGAACATTAAATCCAGACGTTTGAGATGGGCAGGGCATGTAGCACGTATGGGCGAATTCAGAAATGCATATAGAGTGTTAGTTGGGAGGTCGGAGGGAAAAAGACCTTCAGGGAGGCCGAGACGTAGATGGGAAGATAATATTAAAATGGATTTGAGGGAGGTGAGATATGATGATAGAGACTGGATTAATCTTGCTCAGGATAGGGACCAATGGCGGGCTTATGTGAGGGCGGCAATGAACCTCCGGGTTCCTTATAAGCCAGTAAGTAAGTTAAGTAACAATTAAAGATAAATAAATTTGGTGAGATCGGCCCTAAAATTATCTTGTGATTAACGATATCCAACGCTTTCTTTAGCTCCAAGAAAACACGTAGATACTTGGTACCGTCGTCTAATGTTTTTATAACCTTATCATCGACAGACTTGATTGCATGCTGCGTTCTCATATTATGACGAAATCCAAATTTTAAATGTGATAGAAGATTATCTATCTATATATAGTGTTCATTGAGTATGGAATATTATTAATAACTTCTTAAATTTTAATCTTATAAAAAAAGTTTTATACAAAGTTAGAGATAAACAATAAAGTACGATACCAGTGTTCGAAAAAAGTTAGTTATTCAGACATATAGTGTGTGACAGTAAACTTTATATTTTTAATGACATCCTATGTTAAGATTTACACATTCGAAACTTTAATCAAATTTTACGTAATATAAATTTCTTCCTTTGGGGCTACTTGTGGCTCAAAGTGTATCAGGAAAAACTAAGAAATATTTAAAACCTGAAAGGAAGAATTTTATACATGCGATGGAACAGGTCAGTCATGTAACTGTGAGAAAGACAATGGACTGTTTCCGACTGGGACGTAGTTTGGCTGTGAATGGTTCTCATTTTGAACATCTGTTGTAAATTTTGGTTACTGATAGTGTTTTTCTTAGTTTTATGGTCTATTCGACATGACTTTACATAGTTATTTGTCTCAAGTTTGCAATCAAGTTAAAAGAACGAAACGAGTGAATGCCTAAATTTCTACGCATTCATACTAAAATATAATAATTGTGTCAAACTTAAGGTAGGAAAATTATTTATTTATTCATTCATTCGTTTATGTATTTATTTATTCATTCGTTTATTTAATTATTTAGTTATTTAGTTACTTAGTTATTTAGTTACTTATTTATTTAGTTATTTATTTAGTTAGTTATTTATTTATTATTTATTTATTTATTTAATTATTTATTTATTATTTATTTATTTATTATTTAGTTATTATTTATTTATTTACTTATTTATATAGTTATTTATTTATTTATTATTTATTTATTATTATTTTTATTTACATATTTATTTATTTATTTATTTATTTATTTATTTATTTATTCATTTCTTCATTCATTCATTCACTTATTCACTTATTTGCTTATTCACTTATTTATTTATTTTATTTATTTATTTATTTATTTATTTATTTATTTATTTATTTATTTATTTATTTATTTATTTATTTATTTATTTATTCATTTATTTATTTATTTATTTCTTCATTTCTTCATTTTTTCATTCATTCATTCACTTATTCACTTATTTGCTTATTCACTTATTTATTTATTTATTTAATTATTTATTTAATTATTTATTTATTTATTTATTTATTTATTTATTCATTCATTTCTTCATTCACTTATTTATTTATTTAATTATTTATTCATTCATTTCTTCATTTATTTCTTTATTCACTTATTTATTTATTTATTTATTTATTTATTTATTTATTTATTTATTCATTTCTTCATTCACTTATTTATTTATTTATTTATTTATTTATTTATTTATTTATTTATTTATTTATTTATTTATTTATTTATTTATTTATACTGGCAGAATTAAGGCTGTTGGGCCTTCTCCTACATTCTACCAGGTCACAAAGTACACAAATAGTGAAATTTAACACAAAGTTAAAGAACAATATTAACGTATTACAGAAAATAATAACATAACAAGAGCTGACACTGTATAAAATGAAAATAGTTTAATAGTTTAAATTACATGTCTAAAAACAAAATGTATAGACAAAGTCAAAAAATTCCTGAAGATTATAAAACGGATTTAAAATTAACTAACTAGAGGTGTAAAATTTGAGAGCAGTTTTGCTTAAATTAAAAATATGAGATGAAAATTTATTTTCAGAATTCAATGACATTTGACAATAGTAATATGCGTTACAAGAGCGGTATGTTGAAGTTTTCATGTTCGAGGAAAAGTTTGAAAAAGCGAAACGTAGTTGAGCTTTTTTAATTTCCGAGAATTGAAAGAAAACATACCGCTTGTGTATCGTACATTATTTTGTGCGAAGATCGTTTATTATATACCTGAAAGAGGAATTTCTAAAGATTGCAATGAAATCTCCATCTTGGTTTCTGTTAAATGACGGCAAATTTGCAAAACAAAAATATCTATCTTCAACATTGTTGCTTTAAAATGTTTTCTGTGTTTACTATACTCCAGCAGGCCGTGATATACGTCTGTCTTTTTTTTTTCTCCCAGTCTATGATGAATCTGGAATCTTGTTGATTTTTTCATGGCTTCCTTAATGTTACTTGCATCACGAATGCAGTAACTTTAGCGGAGTTGTAGAGTTTACTTAATTTTTGAAAATATTTAAAAACAATAATTAACAGTGAAATTTGAGTGAAATTTCAGTGGTAAGTTTCCAAATTATAATTATTACTATATTGAACGTCTCTAAAAATAATATGTTAAAAGCCTAAATCAGTAAAATCAATATGTCGCTTAAGCGGTAAGAAGAGGGAAATTGTTATGTGTGTTAGGTTGGGAATACTGAATGTGGAATTTTAGACTTTCCGCGGATTGGTTTTGTGCGGAAACCAAGCAAATACGCACGATCTCGCACAAAAGTTTTTTTGGGGGATTTAGCAAGTCTACATGTTACGATATTAAAATTATTTCCTTGTCTTGTGTCATAGGAATGAATATCATTTCTTAATGTTGAAGTTGGGAGATTATCTTTAATATACAAAATTAACTATAGAAAATATAAATTAATTACAGTCATGATTTCGTTTTTCACAAATAATGGTTTACAATGATCATTAAAAGCTGCATTTGATAAAATTCTTATGGCCCTTTTTATGACCCTATTTATAAAAGCACTGTTGCCCCATACCAGTATTCCATAGGTAAGAGTACTTTGAAAGTAAGCAAAATAATCATCACGAATATAGTTTTCAGGTACAACTGTTTTTAATCTCTTAAGAAGAAACAACGTTCTTGAAAGTTTAGTAGAAATATGATCAATATGACTTTCCCATGTCAACTTGGATCAACAATATTTCTTAACATATTAAACTGACTATTACACTCTTACTACGTCATACTACTTTTGACCAATAAAACGGTACGAAAGGACGTATTTCAACCAATCATGGCTGCTTATCGCACAATTTTATCGCATCCCTAGCATTTGTTTAATTTTATCGCGTCCCTAGCATTTGTTTAATTTTATCGCGTCCCTAGCATTTGTTTCTTTGTTTGCCAACATTTGAAACTGCGCTGGTCTGGACGCGCCAAATATATATATATATATATATATATATATATATATATATATATATATAAAATTACAAACCACTCCAGTCGATGCACAGCACTTTCAAATATGACTCGCATTGGCATTCAAGAACAAGAATTAATAAAAATCACTGATCATACCTAAGCATCTTCTGAAATCCGATTTACAAATAAATGAAGAGCACCATTCGGAAATCCTGAATAAGTTGAATACACCATGTAGGCCTAAATCAACGAGTTCCACTTCTATTACGTCCAATATAACATCAATTGAACTACCAACCACATTCAAATTTGAAAATTGTACATTCAATAATTATCCCTTTTAAAATTATTCACTCGGAAATTCTGAATAAGTTGAATACACCATGTAGGCCTACATCAACGAGTTCCACTTCTATTACGCACACGTCCAATATAACATCAATTGAACCACCAAGCACATTCAAATTTGAAAATTGTACATTCAATAATTATTCCTTTTAAAATTATTCATGTTTATTTTTTATGTCATCGTCGTTAATTAAAACTTTTTTAACACTTGTGTATATTATGTTATAGCTTCTGCTATATGATATTATGGATAGTCACGTATCAGAGATTGTTTAATATTAAGATTTATTGAAAATCTTCTGTCAAGTGACGTTGATTACTGGGATTCGGATAACTGAAGTGGAATGCAACTGTTTTAATAAAAATGAAACTGAATCAACAAAGCCTTCTTGACTAGTAACACTACCATCGTGATATAGATCGATAACTTCTCGACGAGAAGGCATTGCTAGTAATCATAACTCACTACTGCCATCTAGCATGCATCTAGCGTAATATTTGTAATGTTGAGATGGTACAATAATACATTTGAAGACAGTTGTATTTTCGTAAGTCAATTAATATTTTATTGTATTGGAGTACTTCGTTACTTCTAATCTTTATATACTTTCTTCTAATCGTGTAATAGTCAAATCCTACTCGAGTTTTGATTTTCTCTAGATAAATCTACTCGTGTTCCACTCGAGATTTATCGTTAATATCAAAACCTCTAGTGAGATTACTGTTGATAATAATACCATAGGCTAATATAAAAAAGTAAAATACAGATCTAAAAACAGGAATATAGGCTACTACAAGCAACTCAGTTAGTACAAATAGTTAACAGGGAAAACGTAAGGAAGAATACAATAAATTTAATGTAATACGATAACTAAAATATAGGGTGCCACTTAAAAAATAAAGTTTACTGTGACTCCCTGTATCCCTGAATAAGTAACTTTTTATTGCTAATATTCCACATTTAATGAACACTCTGTATATTTTGATAATAGATTAATGATATAATATACGGATTTCGCTATTTATAACTATTACAATGAGTGGAACACTTTTCACCACTTCAGTTCAGAGAAAAACAGATCCAATCTTCTAAATATCATCAGCATTTCAAATGCTCCGAGCTGCATCTCTGTTGGTTTTATTATTTTGTAACATTTGTAACAGTATATTTCATATTCTACTCATATAAAAATCAAACATTTCCTCTTAAAGGTTGTCACTTTTGCTACAACAGTAAAAATCTGTGAAACATAATGGACAAATAAAGTGCAGTGTCAAATTTTTAATCACCATAATTGGCTTACTAATATCCTGCAAATAATCGTCTTGTGTTATTCTATGATTTAATTAGTCGTTCGATTTATAGCGTCAGATTATTCAAATTTCAACGTAACAGAGCGCATTGAACGGATTAAAACTGCTTTTTGAGTGCACCGCTGCTCTGGCCATAACAAATTCCAGCCTATATTTTCAATGCCTAACTGCGAGTACATAAGCTAATTTCATATTTAACCTGTAGGCCTACATCATCACGTTAACTGTGGTGGCGTGGCAGTGATGGTGGATTAGGCTGCTACTGAAAGAGCTAGTTACACCAAAATAAATTACTTTTTATTCTGAAAAACTAGGCACGTATTTTCATAATTTTACTCTCACATTATAAAGAAAATATTCATCATTCTCATGAGTAGGCCGCGGAACTTCATGCAAATGCTTGTTTTTACTGATTTGGCATATTGAAAAAGTACAAGTGAATCTTTGCCGATAATGATTTTTACGTTCGAATGAAGACAATTTTATTTCGCATAAATGCATATTTCGAATGTTTTCCCTTTTAAATGAATATATATTTTAAATTGCACATTTACATGCATATTCATATATATAATTTGAACTGGTAATGGAAATTACGGGAAAACGGCTGAACGGATTTTAATGAATGACCCCTCATTTTGAAGCTTAGCATCCAAGGATTTTCAGAAAAATAGTAACTTTTAGTGAAGCGTTAGTTTTCCTACATAATTTTTCTATTTTCCAAAATCCATCTTTCATCAGTTTTGAGAACTAACTGCATTTCAGAATAAAACAAAAAACACACTACAATAAACAATAGGCTATTACACGAAGGCCATGACCTGGAGGATTGCTGACATATTTAGAGTTCAAATTCAATTGGTTATTAAAAACTTCAAGACTTACTAAAAATAATTTACAGGTCTGATTCTGTGGTGTGTAATTTTCTGAGTACAGCTGTGTATTGGATATTAAAATCTACAAACTTTAGGTAATTTGATGACATTATTACCATTATAATAGGAAATATTATTATAGTTAATGCCATGATTTGACTATTTTCCATTAATTATACATATTAATGCTATATTGATAATATGAAAGTGAAACATTTTGGGGTTATATAAGTAGATGTAGAGAATATCTTAAACTAGATCTTCATTTCTATAATTTACTCAGTGGTGGCTATTATATAACTACAAAACTTACGTAAGATAATAATATTGTTATAGTTATTAATGAAGTGAGGTTGGGTCTTTTTCATATACTTAATGGCGATATGGTGTATATATATTTATATGCGTTATTCTCTTCAGTATTGGCTCGAGAGAGGGCAAAAATTACAGTTCCTAAGGAAAGACTTACTTACTGATAAAATAAGAAGCCTACAAAATTTTGTAGTCTCCCGATAATTTCAGCAAGATCTCTTAGCAGGATAAAATGATTTTACCCTCTACATTTCAAGCTCTACATGCAGCAGCTATTCCAAGATGCTATGTCTGTTGTTCAAAAGCACAGCAAACCTGGCTTACTTTTTTTTAACTATCATCTACAATTCATAATGACCTAAAAAGCTATTGCTTTATTCGCACATGAAAAACCCACTGATCGTCCTGACATTGTTACTTGCGTTTTGGTGTTGAAATTCAAAAACTAAGGTGGATAGGTTCAAGAAAAAGTATTTGGCATAAAAAACATTATTATTATTATTATTATTATTATTATTATTATTATTATTATTTATAAATGTGCTGCACAACAATTCTTTGCCAAAACAGCATAATGATACACATTAATAATAATAATAATATTATTATTATTATTATTATTATTATTATTATTATTATTATTACTGATTACTGGATAAAGAGTCAGCACGTAGAGCTGAAAACCCGGGTTCGAGTCCAGCTGCCGGAGATAATTTTTCTTCGCTCCACCCATCCTTCATCATAATATGGCAATGCAGAATTCCTGCACGGATATGCACTTCGGTACATCACAATAATACGCTATGAAATGTTTGATATAAAATATTTTTGTGCGAGATCGTGCGTATTTGCTTGCTTTCCGCACAAAACCAATACGCGGTAAGTGTGAAATACCACATTCAGTATTCCGAACGTAACACACATAACAATTTCCCTCTTCTTACCGCTTAAGTGCCATATTCATTTTACTGCTTTAGGCTTTTAACATATTATTTTTAGAGACGTTTAACATAGTAATAATTATAAAATGGAAACTTACGACTGCAATTTCACCTAAATTGCACTGTTAATTATTGTTTTTAAATATTTGCAAAAATTAAGTAAACTCTACAACACCACAAAAGTTACTGCATTTGTAATGTAAGTAACATGAAGGAAGCCGTGAAAAAATCAACAAGATTCCAGATGCCGATGTTATTACTGCAATATGTTATATAAATAATACTGTTAAAATATTAAAATGAAAAATAAATCATTACATAACCTTACCGTTTGTTTTAAGTTCGCATTTATAGACTGGGGGAAAAAAAGACAGACGTATATCACGGCCTACTGGAATATAGTAAACACAGAAAATATTTTAAAGCAACAATGTTGAAGATAGATATTTTAGTTTTTAAAAGTTGCCGTCATTGAATAGAAACCAAGATGGAGGTTTCATTGCAACTAATTAGAAATTCCTCTCTCAGGTATGTAACAAACGATCTTCGCACAAAATAATATGCGATACACGAGCGGTATGTTTTCTTTCAATTCTCGGAGATTAAAAAAGCTCAACTACGTTTCGCTTTTTCAAACTTTTCCTCGAACATGAAAACTTCAACATACCGCTCTTGTATCGCATATTACTATTATCTCGAAAAGGAAGCAAAAACGAGCAAAATTGTACTAAGGTTTTTTGTTTAAAATGTCTCAAAGAATACCCCATGAAGTTGTGGTTCACTCTGTAGGCTATATTTGAATAATAATTATTTTTCCATATCTCGCGGCGTCAGTTATTTCTGTTTCTGGACTGCAGCACGGTGCAATGTCCCTGAACAAATATTCGTTTTGTAGATTATATTTATACATTACACAATTTCCAATCACTTTTTTTTTTCCATTTGTTGTTATATGATTATCAGCAAATCTTGAATTATTGCATTCACCTTAGTGTGATTATAAAATTTAAATTCTGCCATGTTAAAATCTGCTCAGTACAACTCCACATAACTCAGTACTGCACAACTCTACGCCGAACGTTAGCACGTAATAAAACTGCCTCTCTACTGTACATATTGCTGATATATATATATATATATATATATATATATATATATATATATATATCACAATGACATCAGCCGAAGAATATCGGTGACCACAGGGATCCTGAATTACAAAAATATATTTACAAAGTGATTTAAAAAAGAAGAAAATTTTTAAACAAGTAACATAGAATTAAATAATATGAACTTGTACTAAATAATTTTGACTGGGATTATAATGTTATAATGTAGAAAAAAAAAAGAGAATAATTAATAATTCAATTATTGTTGGGTCGGTTAAAATATAAATGATGGTGAAGAATCTTCAAAGAGTTCTTAATTATTGAAACGGGAGTTTCACACAGTTGAGAGCAACTTTAAGTATTAAAATATCATATAACAATAATAATAATAATAATAATAATAATAATAATAATAATAATAATAATAATGATTTTAGCTGGCATAGTCAAGACCGTAAGACCTTCTCTTCCACTCAATCAGTACAAAGTATGCATACATATGTATGAACTTACAATCTACAAACACCACAATAAATTAAGATAGATAAAAGTTACGTGTGTACAAGAGTTAGGGCCTACTTATAAATCGAACAGTAAAATACTATGAGCTATTAATTAAAGAATAAGATACAAACTGTAGCAAAATTAAACTAATTTACTGTACATAGAATGTAAAATTTCAAATAATGTTAGATAATAGAAAGAGATTATTATGAGACAATAATTGTGAAAATAAAGCGCTATCAGGATGCATGTCTAATGACAGAATGACCGTTCAAGTCGGTATAATTAGAATTAATTATTAAGAAGGTTATCCTTTAAGCTATTTTTAAAAGTGTTTATTGTCTTCCAGTCATTAATACGCGACAAGGAATTCCATTGTCGCGAGGTGGAGACTGTAAAAGATGAAGAGTAACAAGATGAAAACTATGTTTTAGTATAAATATCATAAGACTAATTTATTACGATACATCTATTAAAATCAGAACTGTAAATTGCAGTTAACTGTAACTACACTCATACAGAAATTTTACAATTTTTTAAACATATTACGCGAGGAAAAATATATCAGAATACTTTTTATTTAAGCCTGTTAAAATGTAGACTAATTTTCTTTAGGAAGTAAACTAAATAATTTGTCAATTTTTTATTTGAAATTTTGTGAATTCCTTAGTGTTCTATTTTCTTAAAAAAATTTGGCGACCCTACTCTATATAAAAATAGATTTTTCGTAGCTTTAATATTTGTAAGGAGCTTTTCGACAATGAGCTTACTTTTCAGAGGTAATATGAAGTTCACATTACTTAAAACGATTTCTGATTCTGTAGCAGCTTTCATTGTATTATTCAGTATCTGGGGCTGCGCCTTCATATAACGGAGGTTGAGTCGCAGTGGCAACGATGTGGGTTGTGGGCTGTGCGATATAAAAAATAGGAAGAACAGGCCAGCCAGCCTACAGAAGGCTCGATGCTGGATATCGGAGATGCTTATCAGACGAAACCTTAAGTCGGAGCCCATATCCGATGGGACCGAGATTGATTGCAGCTGATACTTCGCAATCGATGTAGACCAGAGAGAGAGAGGGAAACTCGATATCTCGTGTTGAAGTGAAAAGTGTACGTGACCTCTTTGTGGGAATTCGCCCCTTTCGCTTTTAGAAACAAGAGTTCTGTGATTGTGAAGGAAAATATTGTAGAGAAACATTTCGTAGGATTCAACTTGGTGAAAGAGGGACAAGGTGGAAACAACATTGACACACACCCTCCATTTCAGTAAACCCCACACCACAACCTTTTCTACCGTCTCGTGCTGTACCATTCACCACTCCAATTCACTCCTCTATTCCCGTTTCCATTCATTTCCTACTCATTATTATACCATAATATTCCGATCCAATCTAGTCTTCACTTCTTACCATTTCCATTTCTAATCACAACATTTATTTATTCATTCATTTCTTCATTTATTCATTCGTTTGTTCGTTTACGTATGTATTTATTTACTTACATATTTATTTATTCATCTATTTATTTAATTATTCATTTATTCATATATTTATTTATGAGTTGTTTATTTATGTTTACCAATTAATATATTTTCTACGTATTTATTTATTTATTTATTTATTTATTTATTTATTTATTTATTTATTTATTTATTTATTTATTTATTTATATTTTACTTATTTGTTTATTTTAAAATTATTTACGTATTTGCTTGCTTGGCTTATTTATTTATTTATTTATTTATTTATTTATTTATTTATTTATTTATTTATTTATTTATTTATTTATTCATTCATTAATTTATTTACTTATCTACTTACTTGCTGACTAATTCATTTATTCATTCATTTCATTATTTATTTACTTTATTATTTATTTAAATATTTATTAATCTACTTACTTACTGACTTACTCATTTATTTATTCATTTCATTATTTATTTTATTATTTGTCTATTTATTTTATTATGTATGTATTTATTTTCTTATTTACTTAACAACTTTACTACATATTTACGTAACTACATAACTATTTATTTACTTAATTACTTATTTGCTTAACTACTTATTTACTTAAGTATTTAAGTACTAATTTATTTAACTACTTAGCTACTTAGCTACTTAACTATTTATTTATTTATTTATTATTTATTTATTTATTTATTTATTCATTCATTCATTTATTCATTCATTTAATTTTTTATTTATTTATCTATAATAGGCAAAGCTCCAATTACAGTAGATAGAACAACAAACTTATAACTACTTTTATCATAAAAATGGAAAAAAGTAAAAATACAAACATATGTAAAATTTAAAAATATAAAAGAAAAAATAAACTTTAAATACAGATGTAAAGGTAAAATGTAGACTGTATAAGTGAAGATCAAAGAGTAAGAAATAGACAGCAATATTATTTTAAATCAACTACCGTCAGTAGTCTAATAAGAAAAAGTTTACATTTCATGTAAGAAATGCTGAATTTTAAAGACATTCTTAACAGTGATGAAAGTTGATGTGATGAAGTATTTCATTTTTTGTAACGTAATAAGTGGGGATTTCTTAAACTTGACGTTCTAGCGTTAAGATTTGTGAGAATATTTCGCTATTATCCAGTAGACCGTTGAATATTTATTTATTTATTTATTTATTTATTTATTTACTTATTTATTTATTTATTTATTTATTTATTTATTTATTTATTTATTTATTTATTTATTTATTTATTTATTTATTTATTTATTTATTTATTTATTTATTTATTTATTTATTTATTTATTTATTTATTTATTTTTTATTTTTTTTATTTTAATTATTTATTTTAATTATTTATTTATTTATTTATTTTATTTTAATTATTTACTTATTTATTTATTTTTTATTTTAATTATTTATTTATTTATTTATTTATTTATTTATTTATTTATTTATAATAGGTAAAGCTCCAATTACAGTAGATACAACAACAAACTTGTAACTACTTTTATCATAAAAATAGAAAAAAGTAAAAATACAAATATATATAAAATTTATAAATATAAAAGAAAAAATAAGCTTTAAATACAGATATAAAGGTAAAATGTAGACTGTATAAATGAAGATCAAAGAGTAAGAAATAGACAGCAATATTATTTTAAATGAACTACCGTCAGTAGCTTAATAAGAAAAAGTTTACATTTCATGTAAGAAATGCTGAATTTTAAAGACATTCTTAACAGTGATGAAAGTTGACGTGATGAAGTATTTCATTTTTTGTAACGTAATAAGTGGGGATTTCTTAAACTTGACGCTCTAGCGTTAAGATTTGTGAGAATATGTCGCTATTATCCAGTAGACCGTTGAATATTTTATACAATAAAAGTTCTCAGTAAGTACTCTACGAATGACAAGACACATCAAATTAAATCTAGTAAGTAGACTATCACACAAAAGTTCTGTTATAAAATGCCGAATATTTATAATTTTTTTTTAAATAAAGGTGTCTTGAAAATCGTTTTTGAATTTTTTTCAATTTGATTTCATTGGCATGTGAGGGAGACCATTTTACTTAAGCATATTCCAGTTTTGAATATCTATGCAATGAAACTTAATTTCTACTTTTCTGCAGAGATTTAAACACTGAGAATTCCAGAAGGAAACCGAATCATTTGGCTCAAAGTGGAATATTCTTGTTATTATTTTATTTCAGAGCTAATATCTTAATTTTTGTTGCAGAATACCTAAAAAAAACATCATATCTTGCAATGCAGAAAATAACCTATAAATCTCTGACTCCAAAATTCAAAATGCATTTGCATTCTCGTTCTCCTTATTTATTTCTACACTGACAGATTTAAAAATCATAAGACGTTAAAGAATTATATTTTAAAAGTTTCCTCATAGTTTAAATTCACGCTCAGCAGCTCTAAGCGGATATTACATCCTTTTTCTAAGTTTATTTCACCTGTCAAACAACTGATATCTTTCTAAATGGAGTATTTATAGTTCGCTGAGCCGGTGAAGTTGGTATTAAAAATCGATTCTATTAGCCGGAACCTGGTTCCTCTTTCTGAAACGGATATATCACGATTTTCTTCCTAGCGGGCCACATCTCCCCGCGGAGTTCTTTGTAAATCTGTGTCCATTCATTCTAATTACTAAGTCTCGTTCAGGAAACGAATGGGGTGACTTTGGGTTTCTTTGGAGACTTGCCATTTGTAATTGAACGCCTCTGATCAACGAATAGTTCAAGCCCTGGTTTTGCGGTATAATTCACCGAGTTAACAAACATTTTGTCTTAATGTTTCCAGGGCGTTACTGTTTCCGTTACGAATTCTCGAAACTCTTCATAATCATCATAATCACCTTAATCACGGTCATGACACAGTGTCTGTCATTTCATAGTTTCTGGAATGAATTCAGACCAAGGTTGTTCCGGAAATAACGACAGAGAAACAAGATTTCCACCAAGTGCTATCGTTTAACCTAACATTTTAATTTCTATACATCTTGATTACACAACTTTTAACACTGTATCACTTCGGAATATGTATGATAAGACTTTCTTGTGTTAAATTCTAACGTACCAGAGGTCTGCATAGGACATTTTCGCTCGAGCGTCAAGTAGTTCATAGCACAATCCGATAGGTACCGCACATGCATGATGGGTAAAATTGTCACGAGCGATAAATCCTCGAACGGTATAAGCCGAGCGTTAGATATTCGTTCTTGTTACAGTGATGAACTGTGTAGTAACATGATAGATGTTTATCATTTCAAAACTTTGCAGTGTTTAACTACCCCCTCCATAGTACAACTACAAAACTTGCTTTAAAATGTAACATAAATGTTGTAGGTAAATGTTTTTTTTTTTTTTTCCACACAGGAGTGATATTGTTTTTGCCACATCTTATAGATGTTATTGTATGTAAATGTAATTTATTATTATAAACGGAGAACACAATCACGATAATGCAAGAACTGTATCAAATTTTCTAATAATAATAATAATAATAATAATAATAATAATAATAATCTCTAATAATTAGTGTATCAATCTTTGCGTCTGTAACAGTTGTGCAGCATGATTATTCGTTTTATTATATTTTCTGTGACGTTATCTCTGTACTAATATTGTTATTAATCTACTGCTATAGGCCTATCAATAATATTTTGTAAAACGTTTCTACAATGTCGGGGTTGGGGTGTGTTTTCGTGTGTCTGTATAACGGAAACAGTAACGAAATTCTCAACACACAACTCAATTTCAGAACACACACACTCTTTGACTCCACACTATACCACACGAACACACCCGCACAGAAAACAAAACAAGAGGCGCCAAGATCAACAACGACCAGTTCTGAGGATGACCCATAAATAGGTCGAAACATGTAAACAAGGTACGTTAGAATTTAACACAAGAAAGTCTTATCATACATATCCCGATTTTAATTTCGCTATTGCTCCATTACAGTGACAGGCAGTTTCCAGGGCCCTATTTCACAAAAGTATGGACTAATACATTACAAGTGTATTGAGCTGTAACTAATAGTTGTTAGTAGAATTGTGTTCCACAAAAGTTTCTTGTACGTTTGTACTTTATTACTCCATACTTACTACTTTACAAGTGATTTTTCATTGTTCTGTTCCACGTAAGTATTAGTATTAGTCAGTCTCTTGTAATTTGTACAGATTTCTCTGTAACTGAAGGAATGCTAATAACTTCAAATATCAGTGAACTATTTGTGTAATCCAAAGATATAGTTGACAAAGGAAAAATCTATTTCCATTTTTTAGCTGCTGTATTCAGAATTTAAAGTATTTGACTTCCATCAAATTTGTAACAAGGTATTACTGAATTTCGTACATAAAAACCGAAACATATTTAATTTATATTCACATAAATATAAAACCAAAAGATCAGACAACATATGCTTGACAGTTCCTAAATGTATTACAACTGTAGCATATAATCACAGTAGCAATTTCGGTCCAAGGTTTTATACCATGACAACAGATAAATTCCCAAACATATAATTTGCTAATGCTCCTTATTTCAAAAAATCTGTTAAAAATTGCTGTTAACAGAGAAAATTTAAAGCTCAATTATTGTGCTATGTATTTTTTCTTTTATTACTTTTTACTCTGTTATTCAATAAAATGTTTTAACATTAACTTACTGTATGTGGAATGCCCCTTGAACACGAGTATGTAACTTACTCTTTCTGGGGGTGCTAGAGAGTTCTTATAATAAAAAATCAATATATATCTTTGTTCTGGCAATAAAGTATTTATTATTATTATTATTATTATTATTATTATTATTATTATTATATTAATTGTATTTGAGTACAACGAACGTTTTAGATGAAGAGCACTTGAAGAAGAGGGACTTTTCACTAACGTTAGATATAGATTAGAAGATCCAACGAATCGAAGTAAATCATTGGCAGCTAAGCATCAGTTACTAAATATACTTTACTGGTTGGTTAATGGTGGTCAATATCATGGCATAGCAGACATGCATGGAATATCAAAGTTTTCAGTGTGCAGAGAAATTCACTCTGTGACAGCAGCTATAAATGATAGGCTATTCAATTTCCGTACAGCTGCTTATTCTGTGATTTTTTAGACTTTCGCTAGATGTACGGAACAGAATGTTTTCCTCCCCTCTGGCTCTCTTAAAATAAATGAGTTCGTCTCTTCTAACATCATTTTGACGAATTAACTCGCGCTTATGAGAAAATCGATACTTGCATCATCTCTCGACTGAAATTGGTACTGTTAAGCACGGAAAGTTACGAAGGTCATCTTAAAGCGGAAGATTACGTTTCAATATTGACAAATATATGATAAAGTATTTAAATTATAATTATTCCTGATAAAATAATTCAGACAAATATTAAAGAAATGATAACAAATCACTTTTTACATCTTGAAATACGAATTTATTACCAAGGAGGTGGACACAATTTAATTCAAGGTATGACGTCATCTGGAAAACAGTCGTTCCTCCGTCATATATATTTATGACGTCACTAATAACTTTTTATTGATACTATACAACTGTTGTACATTATTTTGTTGAATCGGAAGTTACAACTCCATATTATACAAGAACTTTTACTATTAACGTATTAGACTATACTTTTCTGGAATAGGGGCCTGCACAGCGTGCATGCACTGTTCAAGATTGAAACAGCGTACATATTCGGTGCACAAGAAATTGGTTCTCTGCTCAAGCAGTACCATAACACGTGAGGATGTATTACTACATTAGAAATTCAAGTGGGCGGTAAGTATTTCTAATCGCCTGAAGAAAATTCTTGCAATAAGACAAACAGAGTTTATCTTAATCATTAAGTAGATTTACACAACATAAAATAAGCTTTTCTTATTGTCTGTGTTCACCGAAAACTACTCAAAACATAAGAAAACACCATTTTACTTTTTGTTGCTCTTTACTACAGGAATCATCCATCAGAATAAATAACATTATTTACGTTTCATCGTGTGTATAGAGCTCCGAAAGTTGGATGTCTCTCCATCTACAACATTGCACAAATTCTCAAATTCTTGCACTATAAGAGCATCTTCCTTTGTGCCCCTAAGTCAGATACATTCTAGTGTACAAGATATCGTGTGTTATACGCACATCCTTCTTGAAATCTGATTAGATTGTGACATAATAAAGGTTAAAAAATGGAGATCGAAACCAGAATGAACTGGCACCAAAACCAAACCGAAAAAAAAGTTCGCTCTAGGGAATAGCATAGCACATTTATTTATGGTCTGATTAACTGGAGTTTCAACTCGGCCCGATGCTCACTTCCATTAAAATTAACAATACATTTTTTTTACATGTCAAGTAAGCCATAAATAGGGAACAATGTATGTAGCTTGTGCGGTAGATGAAAAGTTTCTCAATGTAATTGGATTCTGTACAACTAATTCTACTTTTTTTGTGGAAATGTTGTGACATTCATACATCAAACGGTGCTTAATTATAGAGGATATCCCTAGCAACACCGATAAAAAAATATAAAAGTGTAGTTTTATATTGCAACGATTCGCCGAGGAAAAAGAGCATTACTATGAGAGAATACAACTCTGTAGATAATCGCTCAATGTACATAAAGAGGAAGTATGTAGGTATATAGTTTTAGTACCGTACCTAAGATAAAAACGATGTCATGTGACATAACCTTTCTCATTTAACGTTAAGCGTTTCGTAATAATTACACCCATTACCAATAATATAGGTGCCGATAAGAATTCGTAATTTATTTTATTTTCACTGTCATTCAAAATACTAATTTTTTTAACAAAAAAGCCGTCCTAAATAAGGGTTCGAATAGATCGTCCTACTAATCAATTCATAAAGAATAATCATCAAAACCAATTGTGTGATAATTTGAAAGGAAAAAGAAAATATTAAGATAAATGATACGAAAACATAGGAACTCATTTACAATAAACGTTTGTTGGGTACAAATGATTACTAATTATAGCTAAGGATGATTTTAACACATGAGATCTTAGGCATCAATCGTTGTATCAGAAATTTTAAATTGTTTAAGTTGATTTAAAGTTTCTCGTGGGATCGTGCCACGGGCACCGAACATGAGCCCAAAAACTGTCCAATGTGTGATGTGGTATTGTGCTCCAAGATGCTGACAACAAGGCTCATATATGACTTGTTTTTCACGACACACCTCTTGTGGCTGTCGCTCATGCATCTGGAAACGGATTGTAGGATCAAGAATGACACCCTTATCCTTCTGCCGATCAATTATGATGATATTAGCACGTCTCGTAGAGCCATCAAAAGAGACGCAACCAACCTCCTCATAAACCTCATAGGAAGCATTCTGACGGATTGAAGATGCGATGAGAGAACGAACCGTATTATGTCTATTGATTCGGAACAATTCTCCATGATGGCAGAAACCCAAGACGTGAGGAAGCGTTTCTTGCTCGTCGCATCTTCTGCAATGGGTTGAGTCAAGAGTTCTACCAGGGAGAGTACGTATAGGTATTGTATTACAGTTCATCTTAATGGCTTGCGTCCACTGACTGCTCGAAAGTCCTTTTTTGGTTGAGATCCACGAATTACCTTTCCTCCAGTGAGATTAGAAAACAACTCTCAAACCTTTACTTTTCAATTTGCTCCATTGATGAAAAGAATCTTCACGCAATGCTTTTCTTACTTACTTACAAATGGCTTTTAAGGAACTCGGAGGTTCATTGCCGCCCTCACACAAGTCCGCCATCGGTCCCTATCCCGAGTAAGACTAATCCAGTCCCTAAAATCATATCCTACTTCACTCAAATTCATTTTATTTTTATCCTCCCATCTACCGGTACGTCTCAACGTCCTCAAAGGTCTTTTCCCCCTCAGGTTTCTTTTATTTTTATTTCTTGTATAAATTTTGAAATTTCTTAACAAGCTCTTTTTACGTGGATGGGTTGTTAGCCCTTCGCTCAACCCCCAAACTTGAGGACTACCCCTTATCGGCCGTCCGCGACCGTTTATTCAATATACTTTCAGCTACCCTCCATATCTGGAGGCTGTTTCCTCTATCTGCAACCTGAGGACGCGCCGTGCCGTGGCGATACGGACACACAACACATGATTAAAAATATACATAAGTGAAATAATTTACTTAGTGAAGAAATACAGGCCTACTGTAATTTAGATACGTACGGTATATTAATACATAAAACACAAGTTATGACTTTGTATGGAAAACCTCAAGTACAGCTCGATTCAACGTTATTGGCCCCTGTTCTTGGTTGTTTGGCTAGTGAGCGAGCTGTGTATTGCGTCGTAAGGAAGCAATTTAATCCGAAATGTGCATAGAAGAGGAAGAGAAAAGAGGAAGAATGAAAACATCAATGCTCGTAGCTGAGGGACATTCATGTCAAGAAGTATAAGTCATCATGTCATTGTTTGGTCAACAGAGGTCGTGGTTAGTAACGGGACGTGTGGAAGAATATTATGTTTTAAGGCGGAATGTACCGCGACATGATAAGAAGGAAGTGTTTGGTGTTATGATTGCGCGTCCTGACCTGTGTGACCCAGCCCGCCAGTAGTAATGAGTAACTCGCTTTCAGTCTATCTACTTATTTTTTGCAGGGGCCAAAATCCTTGAATCAAGCTGTAAGACACAAGATTTTTATAAAAAAAAAAAAAAACAAAGTTACTGAACCTGTACAAACTTTTAAAATTACAAAGATGTCATATCAGATAGCTATTTCAAGTTTCACGGAGATTTGCACGTGAATGTATGAAAAATCATTATAATGAAATATTTTACATTAATATTTTGTGGTTCATCGAATCACCGATATCGCACTGTTTCCGTAACCAGCGTGTTGGGGTGTACCCGCCGATGTCAAAGCCGTCGCTTTGCGGTCAGGAGATAAATTGTTCACTCAGTACATAGAACAAAGCAGCATTGCTAAATCTGCTTAAAACACCAAAATCAGCTTACAAACTCTATAACATGTACTGTAAGCAAAACTCTTGGCACCAACAAACAATCCACTTCTGCAAGTAATAAATTCCAAGAATCGACAATATTCCACTCTAGAACCAATAACATGAGCTATTTCTTACATATAAGCTTAGGCTTACGTTTTTCATCCTGAGTGCTCAAATTTTCATTGCTCTATTTCTATCTTCGCCAGGAAATTATATGTGATATAGGGCGTAACGCTGCAAAGCCGAAGGTCGCTGGTTCGATTCCCGATGAGGTCACGGATTTTCTACGTTGATATAGGCCCTAATCTTTCTGGCCGCACTATGGTTGTGGGCTTTACTGATCCTCTATAATAAATGAGTACCAGAAGTATTGCCTTGGCAGGTAAAAATGGCGGGCACGTAGGGCTCACATCCCTACTGCCATCAATGCCGACTGTCTGTAAAGTTGGAGGCCTTTACTTCCCGCCATCCTTTGAGCCGATTTGGCCTGTAATGGGATTGACTTCACTTATATCTAAGTTTGAATCGAGAATATAGCCTTACAATCAGACAGTTTTAACTCACAGTAAAAGATGAAGTAGGCCAAAACTTACAATGAGTTCATTCTATTTTCTGTCCAGTAATGATATTACGAAATCTGGAAGTAGTAGAACACCGGTATTTTTATCTTTATACTTTATACAGAGTGGTCAAAAAATGTATACACGGTTTAATTACGAATAACTTTCAAATCAATTGACGGAAACGTCTCGGTGAAAGTGTAGCTTAATGTCCAAAGTATTGAAATCATTATAGGTGGTCGAAGTGGTCACTATCAACATCCATACACAGGCTATACCGCCGAACTGCTGTACGAACTACCGATTGTAACGTGTCCAGTTCGATATCTGCACAGAAACGTACGATGGATTCTCGTAGCTCATCCAATGTGCGTGGCTTTTGTGGATAAACGACGGCCTTTACTGTTAACCATAGATAAAAGTCCAGAGGTGTTAGGTCTGGGGAACGTGGTGGATACAAGACAGGACCTCTTCGATCTATCCATCGTGCGGGTAGATTTTCGTTGAGATACCCCCTGACAAGATTATGGTAGTGGGGTGGGACACCATCATGTTAAAAGTAAAACTTTTCGTCTCCATACAGCTCTTTGATGGCACGTAAAATGGATGTCTCAAAGTTCTCTAGGTACAACTCACTGGTAATTGTGCCGTCAAATTTGTCTCGATTACGCGCAATTGTTACACGTATCGGTGGCTGTGTTGGAAACTCATTTCACGATTGGCGTTGAACCTCGTTAATATTTTCGTACTTAATGAACTACTTCAAAACTTTCTTCCTTTCATCGAAGGTCAGCCTTGCACCAGATTTGTTTACTCGCGTAACCAACAACAATCGCAAGTACGGATTACCGACGGAAGGAATGCGAATCAAACACTGCGATAAGGAGTGGTCACGAGATAACTTGAATGATATTCAAGAGTACAGTCGGAAGAGAAATGACATCGATGGAATCAGTCTTGCGTTGTGATAGTTACATTACGACTTTAGTTTGTTCCATTGCATGTGAATGCGTGTCTTGTATCGCACGGTATTATTATTTCATTCGTAAACATATGTTGCACGTTTAATTAGCTTCGAATTTTTCTCTTGCTACGTTATTTCCACAGCGATGTCCTCATATGTTCATCTTCTTGGAAGAGACAGTACTTCCATCGGCTCGCATGTTCATCTTCTTGGAAGAGACAGTACTTCCATCGGCTCGCACCTCTCCCCCCTCGGCGTGCCTATATACACACGTCAAAACAGACATCAACGCCATCATTACTTTTCGGTAATCGTTTCTTGCGCGAGCTATATCTAACTTACAACAAATCAAAATAAAACAAAGCAACGTTTATATGGCGACTGTCACCTAACGGTAGAATATTAAGCTATTAAACTACCAAAAATGAGAAGTTTCCGTCAATTAATTTTAAAGTTACGGGCAATTAAACAGTGTTTAACAGTTTAACACCAGAAGAAATGTCCCAACTCTTTTGGCAGAACCTAAATGCCACACTACAGCTGGATTAAGACACAGTAGGAATTAAGGTCCAAGACTATACAATTCAGTATTGAAAAATAATCAAGACCTAAGCAATTTACACATTCTTAAGTTTAAAAATAAAGTGAAAATGTTTGTATGATATTTTATAAATTTTATTATAATTTTTTTAAGTGTTACTAGCATTATATGGTACTAATTTTTATTGTATTTATCTGATGCAAGTACCCTATAAGATACATTGTAGGCTAATAAATATAAATAGATCATTTTCTTAATTAATAACAGTGTATATCTCCAATAAATGATTTCTTAGCATCGCCACAGATACACTTGATTGTACTTGTCACTATATCTTGTCACTAGAAAGTTTTTGAAATTTATATTTTCCCCGCCATTCATAAAATATTTTGATATGATACCTCTTGCACAAAAGGAGAGATCTAAACTGAAACTCGATTAATATATTTCAGTATTATTTGTATTTATCCTGGTAATAATGAACAGTTTGACTCGTAGACATTTTGTTTTTTCAGCATTAACTTCCCATGATTTTACGAGAAGATTCGAAGAGAACGGCAGTTACGTAGACTTTCAGCTCCCCACTACTATATGCACAACACAATGTCAATACGGCGGTTGCTGTCGTCTGCGATACAACGAACTTTTCTGTTGATTTTCGAGTTTGGCATTTTTTTCCGGTTATTATATGCTATTTTAAGTTGTGTTAACTCTCGCTAATGGTTTTATATTTTATTTTATCCGTCTTAGTATTTATTTTATTACTGTAAATATTTTTGTTTTATCACTATTATTATTATTATTATTATTATTATTATTATTATTATTATTAATACTATTAGTATTGTTATTATTATTAATAAATTATTTAGTATTACAATCTTTGTATCATTTCTGTCACGATTATTATATTATTATTATTATTATTATTATTAGTAGTAGTAGTAGTAGTAGTAGTAGTAGTAGTAGTAGTAGTAGTAGTATTTATATCAGCATTACTATTAGAACCCTGTAAAATTTATGTAGACTACTGGACTGTACCCGAGCACGAGCATGATGCTCATTTCGGGTATCTATTCATATGTATTCAATTCAAATGTAAATTGTAAATAAATTTGAAATTTGAAATTTGTATACATTTTTTGAACCACTCTGTATATTGGGAATTTAGAACTCCGCTTGTTTAATTTCTTTTGCACCCATCAGCACAATCGAGGAATTTGTTGCATTATTTCAGAATCACCCTGTATAAAAGGAGCAAGTTATTTTTTGCGAAAGATATCGCAAGTCATGTACATAGAAGTTTGACGTGCGTAGCTATAGAAACGCTTTAGAGGAAGTCTGATACATTGGATATTGTGGCCAGCTCGTGATAATATAAGCTGGATGCTGTGGACACAGTGAAGCCTATTGGTAAGCATCAGTGCTTGCGTTATCGAACGCTGGCTTTTATACCATCGAGTTAATTAAGCCTATTGCAGTAAGAGTAAAAGATAAAATTATTGTGTAGTAAGGTACATCTAAATTTTGATTATATTACGTATGAAATAGAGAGTATCTGCTGCTGGAAATGAACAAGCCATTTGGTACTCTCAATTAGGCAGAGAATATGGATGTACGGTTTTAGGATTTGATAGCACTTTGTGCAAATGTTACCTCCAATATTTCCTGCCTAAATTCAGAGCAGCCTAATACCATTGGAATGAACTGTATGAAAGCTTGTATCAATCTCGATACGCATACAGAATACAAAAGACAAAAGTTTTCTCCGTACTACGAGAGTGGATTTTACACAGCGTTGTTGTGCATGCAATATTCTGGAGTTATTCAATCCCTGTGGCTGGCAGGAAGACAAAAGAGCCCGTGGTGAAAGTAGGGACAATCACAAAACGTTGTGACAGGTCGGCTAGATAGGACCTGCGTCCAATTTTCCGAGTGAGTGAAGACCATAACGTACAATATCGAGTTTGACTGAAGCTATGCTGCCCTCTATTGGCCCCACCCGTGTTCTATTTACTTTGTTTTTGTTTATGTTTAATAAGTAGTTACTTTAAAATGTGTTTCTACCTCAGAATGGAAAAGACTACACAATAAAGGACTTTAAATACACAGAGTTAACCAGAAGTAACGTAATTAATTCTGGTGGACGATTTCTTCAGTAAATAGCAACAAAATAGTAATATACGTTACAAGAGCGGTACGTTGACGTTTTCATGTTCGAGGAAAAGATTGAAAAAGCGAAACGCAGTTGAGCTTTTTTAATTTCCGAGAACATGAAAACAAACATACCGCTCGTGTATCGTACATTATTTTGTGCGAAGATCGTTTATTACATACCTGAAAGACGAATTTATAATTTGTTGCCATGAAATCTCCATGTTGGTTTCTGTTTAATGACGCCAACTTCGGAAAACCAAAATATCTTTCTTCAACATTGTTGCTGTAAAATGTTTTCTGTGTTTACTATACTCCAGCAGGCCGTGATATACGTCTGTCTTTTTTTCCCCCAGTCTATAAATGCGAACTTAAAACAAACGGTAAGGTTATGTAATGATTTATTTTTCATTTTAATATTTTAACAATATTATTTATATAACATATTGCAGTAATAACATCGGCATCTGGAATCTCGTTGATTTTTTCACGGCTTCCTTAATGTTACTTGTATCAGGAATGTAATAAGTTTCGTGGAGTAGTAGACTTTACTTAATTTTTGAAAATATTTAAAAACAATAATTAACATTGCAATTTAGGTGAAATTGCAGTGGTAAGATTCCAATGTATAATTATTACCAGGGAAAGGATTTATATGTAAATACATATTTACTTATAAAGCTAATATAATTTATATTTTGCATTATCTTTATGTTTCACAATGTGTAGGGTTGAAAAATCCTACTTTTATTTTCCATATTTTTCCATATTTTAGAGTTTAGTACATATTTTCGTTAATTTCCATATATTTTCCATATTTCATATAAAACAGTCCATATTATATTAGGTTTAACAATAAAACAAAACAAAATTCCATTAACTTTTAAAAATACATTTCAACAATAGAGATTTAAACACATGTTCAGTAATCCCTTTAACATCAGAGTTATTTGAAAATTAGCAGTCCTATCAACAATGGGAAAGTAAGTTACAAAACTGTATTAATTTAATTTAAAATTTTTAACAGACTTCAGTTGTGCAGCTCAACAGTTAAATGCCAGTCAGAGTACACATAGGTTCAGTTTTGTAAATCATACTATAAAGACGGTAAATATGCCAAAAGTACGTCATTCAGTCAATTTAAAATCAAAACTAACAAGTTACATTTCAGAATTTAAAGAAGATGGTTTATCAACTGACAATAAAATATTATTTTGTAATTTGTGTCAGTGTGCAGTATCATCTACACAAAAGTTCCTGGTGCAACAACACATTACAACTAGTAAACATCAGGCCAACAAACAACTAAATTCCAAGCAGAGACAATTGTTTTTAACACAACCAACAACATCGAATGTAAGATCTGAGTTTAACATCGACCTGTGCCGTTCTCTCATCTCTGCTGATATTCCTCTCTACAAACTAAAGAATAAGGTCTTCAGGGAATTCCTTGAAAAATATACTCAACATACAATCCCGGATGAGTCAACACTTAGGAAGACGTATGCTCCATCCATCTACGATGAGACAATACAGAAGATAAGAGATGAAATTAAAGATAGTTCAATTTGGGTTTCCATTGATGAGACTCCCGACAAAGAAGGTAGACTTGTTGGTAATGTAGTTATCGGTTTGTTAAGTGAACAATATTCTGAACGAATTCTTTTACATTGTGATGTTCTAGAAAAGTGCAATAACAAAACTATAGTTAAACTGTTCAACGAAGCTATGGGTATCCTGTGGCCAAAGGGTATTATGTACGATAATGTGTTATTCTTTATTAGCGATGCTGCCCCTTATATGGTCAAAGCTGGACAAGCATTATCTGTTGTATATCCTAAATTGACTCATTTTACTTGTGTGGCGCATGCATTTCATCGTGTGGCAGAAGTGGTCAGAGACAATTTCCCTAAAGTAGATTTGTTGATTTCATCAGTGAAAAAAGTATTTCTCAAAGCTCCCAGTAGAGTTAACGTGTTGAAAGAAATGTACCCTGAAATTCCATTGCCACCAAAGCCAATTTTAACTAGATGGGGTACATGGCTAGAAGCAGTTGAATATTATGCCGAACATATAGACTCTATTAACAATGTTCTCCTTGCATTGGACTCTGAAGATGCAGTCTCAATTGATACTGCGAAAACAGTTACCTGTGACATAAGTGTGAAGAATGACTTAGCTCACATTCAGCATACATTTTCATGCATCATAAAAACGCTCAAAAGTCTCCAAAATAGGCACCTTTCACTATCTGAAAGTTTTGAAATTATAAATAGTACTGTGGAACAACTGAATCGTGGTAGAGGTAAAGTTGCAGATGCAGTAAGAGCTAAGGTGGACACTGTACTTTCAAAAAACCCTGGATATGAAGAACTACAAAAGGTTGTTGCTGTGATGAGTGGTGAATCAACAGTGAAGATTAACTTGGACTTATCCCCAGCAGACATTGTGAAATTGAATTATGTACCAGTTACTTCTTGTGACGTCGAACGCTCTTTTAGTCAGTATAAATCTATCCTCAGAGACAATAGAAGAAGATTCACTTTTCAGCACTTGAAAGAAATGTTTGTAACCTATTGTTATGGTAACAGACAATAAAAATTGTGTTTTGTTGAAACTACATTGGAAGATAAGGTACGTCCATTATATTTTTTGTTTAGTTTGATTAAAATGTACCAATATTTAACGTACATAGTCATTTTTTTATAATTTTAAGTCCATATTTAATTCCATATTTTGGTAAAAATCCATATTTAATTCCATATTTTGGTAAAAATAACTACATATATATTTACATATTTCATATATTTTTAGTCCATATAAATCCGTTCCCTGATTATTACTATGTTAAACGTCTCTAAAAATAATATGTTAAAAGCCTAAAGCAGTAAAATGAATGTCGCGCTTAAGCGGTAAGAAGAGGGAAATTGTTGTATGTGTTACGTTGGGAATACTGAATGTGGTATTTCACACTTACAGCGTATTGGTTCTGAGGGAAAACAAGCAAATACGCACGATCTCGCACAAAGTCGTTTAACATGTTACTTAATTTAAATTGTAGCCATGCTCCAGGAGGCAGATGCGCGCGCAACCCGCCCAAAACAAGGCCGACTTAGCCTCTCCTCCGTCGGTCGTGAGATCGAATCTCACGTGGGCATCACAATATGTTCTCGTTCACTTTCCCCTGTCCTTCCACTGAAATGTTTGTAATTTCTAAATCAATGTTATCTTTCAATTCCTGAAACGTTATAATAGCTCAAGATGGATAAATTATTCAGGCCAAAGTGTAAGAAGGCTCAGGAAAGTATTTTTCGTTGAAATTCCGACAGATAAATGGTTGTGTCGTGAGTACTCCGCCTTGAGTTAGTGGCTTATTGATGATCCTTTTTATAATGTGAGTAAATATTTTGAACATGCAGGAACCCTTCACTTCTAATTTTAATTTCAATTCAATTTTTTAATCTGTACTTGTGTTTTTTATTGGCTGACTTTGCCCATAGCATTTCGTCGTTGTTCCTGCAATAACTCCTATGTGCAAAATATAAAATTTTTCAGTAGGAAGAAAAAACACATTTATTCATCCTATGGCAGCTGTATATAAAAGACTGTGAATTCTTATATTTTCGAAACAAAGAAATATAATTACATACAGGAGATTTTATTATTTGCTGTATCACTATTTAAGTTATTTAATAGAGCAAAAATCTGAAAATCGATAAATATGTCACATAGGAATTATTGCAGGAACGACTATTTGTTTTACGTTTATGGCTGTAATTAAATTAAATTAAATTAAATTAAATTAAAGCGAAAACGATTCATTGTTTAACTCGCCGTAACTCGGAAACCAGTAAAGATTATGAATAGCGACACCAGTTTTAAAAGTAAATTTCCATTTTTTTCTCAACATTTCTCTTGCTGTACTCCCCTCTAACGTAAAAAACAAAAAAGTTTACCGTTTATCAACTTCTCAAGGTATAAGTATCTATTCTGAACAGATCACATTGAAGTTGGTATTTTTTTCTTACTTTTCAAAAAAGATTTTCATTTCGATTTTTCTTTTTATCCCTTCCTTAAATATTGAGCTGTCAAATTTAAAAAAAAATAGAGCCATTGATTGGCTATCATAGGAGCTACGACATGATGAATATTAAAGAAGGGGGAAATATCGCATAATGATTCTTTCCGAAGCTTTACGAACGTTAACATACGTCACCAAATACGTTATTACTGACGTCAACATAGCGTTAACGTTTGGAGCATGACGAGGGTGCGAAAACTCTTTATTGTCACCTAATCTAGCCTTTGTTAAAACTGGTACGATTCTAAGGCGTTTTATGTTTAACACCGACGCCGTGTTCTAAGATTTATTAACTAACGTACGTATTGTTTGCTTCATCGAAAGTCGAGTATTCGGAAATTTCGCAATAGACTCCCGTACAACTCCGGTGAGCCGATTCTAACTTATAACATGTCTTGCACATACTAAGTTAAATAATTTTATGCTCGAACATGCCGAAATGTAGTAATTATACACCTGGTAGCAGCCCTTTAATGTACCTCATTAAAGTACACCTATTCATTAAAGTTCAGGTGTTCCACCAATCAGAAAATACCACTGTAGCAATATGAAAGCGCAAGTATCGATTATTCTCGGATATGCAATCGAATGACAACTAGCGCGAGATTAGACAAAGCCTTTCACAAAGCACATTCCCGCAAATTCATTTCACCAATTGCACAATAAATCACCTATATTTAAAATAAAGTCAGCTCTGTTACTATAACAATTAGCGTTATCCTCTTTCACTGTCTTCATCCTCTTACACTGTCTCCGTCCCTCGTGAATGGACTTCTCTACCTCAGAAGATAAGGGGCTGCCAGACAATAACTACTTTCAAGACAAAGCTAAACAATTTCTTACTGACGCAGACAAATTTAAGTTGTAATTATAATCGTAATCGAGTTTAATGATGTAATTATAGTTAGGTATGATTATTATTATTAATGTTATTATTAGTACATAATTATTTCATTGGAGTGTTGGGAAGGTAAAAGAATTGTTATGTATTGTATTGTATTAATTATGTTTTGCTCCTTAGCAATATAGTAATTTTGTATTTTTGTATCGCACTGGTTGAGTGGAAGAGAAGGCCGAATGGCCTTAACTCTGCCAGGTAAAATAAACCATTATTATTATTATTATTATTATTATTATTACTATTATCATGTTTATTATTATTATTATTATTATTATTAATTTTAAATGATATTCAAATAAATTTAATTTGTCATATCGTTTTTCAATGTCTAATTCAAGTTCAAGGTTATATCACGATTAATGTTTATTTTACTCTCTAGATTATATCAAGGTCAATGTCGACATTTGTTTCTCGGAAAAAATCAATAATTTCGCGTCTGCGCACATCTCACAATTTACGAGGTACTGCACAAGGTCGTATGAAAATTATGAAACTCGCTTGCGCTCGTTTCATAAACATAATCGCGTCTTAATTACTACCATTATAGGCTCGTTGCATAATGTACTATTTCAGTCGATGCTATTCCAACAATAATGAATGTGGTGACATTTTATGCAGAGATTTTAAAACAAACGGCTGGAGTGATGAAATAATTTCATGCATAGATTTCAAAGCATAATTACACAGCCGACACTTAACACCTACCAAGTGACACGAATAGAAAAAAAATGAATAATAATCATGAAGGCTGGAGAACGCCTATAAAACGATATCAGCAATCGATATTAGTTCCAATAACTCACACCCACCCCACCATTCGTCATACTCGCTGTACTTAACAAAGCAGCATCGCTCGTTTTTGCTACAATGTAGCAATGACAGCAAATGTATATAATGTGGATAATTTCAGACATTTTAATACATAAGAGGATTTATTTTCACTTTGATTCTCACAACGCTTCATTCATTTAAATAAATCACAATCCTCTTTTTACCTGTAATTAGAGCTTTTGATGGATTACTGAACATGTAAAATCCTTACTTATTACACACATGAACACGTACGCACAGATAAACATGTATTGGGATTGATAAATATGAACATGAATATTTAAACAGAAATTCCAGTAAGGTATATGAATAAATTCATAAGTAAGAGTTAAGCAACTAACAGAAGAAATGCCAAAATATAAGTATAAAAGTATATGAAATGCCTTTAAGTACTTAGGCTGTAATTTCATACTTTAAAAACATACTTCATAATTAAATTTAGATAAAAATTGTTAAAATATCAAAATAAGTTATGTGTGGTACTAGCCAACAAATTTCATTTATCCCCTTTTAATGTTTCCCTAATTGAGCAAGTTTCAGTACTTTGCGACGCTTGGAAATATAAAACTGGCTTCATATTTAAATAGTTATATTCTTGAATTTTAATTCCATGCAAACTTTACAATCTGTTTTCTCACACTATTTTCTAGCACATTTCGTTAAGTTCAAAATGTATTACAATTTTGATGATAGGATCATGACATTTTTACTGTATATTCCATACATATACTATTATCAACAGTAATCTCACTAGACGTTTTGATTTATCTAGAGAAAATCAAAACTCGAGTGGGATTTAATTGACTATTACACGATTAGAAGAAAGTATATAAAGATTAGAAGTAACGAAGTACTCCAATACAATAAAATATTAATTGACTTACGAAAATACAACTGTCTTCAAATGTATTATTGTACCAGCTCAACATTACAAATATTACGCTAGATGCATGCTAGATGGCAGTAGTGTCTTTATACAGACACTGTAATGATTACTATTCAATAAATCTTAATATTAAACAATCTCTGATACGTGACTGTCCATAATATCATATAGCAGAAGTTCTTTTTATCCTCTCAGAGCAGAAGCTATAACATAACCTAACTAATATACTGTACACAAGTGTTAGAAAAGTTTTAATTAATGACAATGACATAAAAAATAAACATGAATAATTTTAAAAGGAATAATTATTGAATGTACAATTTTCAAATTTGAATGTGGCTGGTGGTTCAATTGATGTTATATTGGACGTGTGCATAATAGAAGTGGAACTCGTTGATTTAGGCCTACATGGTGTATTCAACTTATTTAGGATTTCCGAATGGTGCTCTTCATTTATTTGTAAATCGGATTTCAGAAGATGCATAGGTATGATCAGTGATTTTTATTAATTCTTGTTCTTGAATGCCAATGCGAGTCATATTTGAAACTGCTGTGCATCGACTGGAGTGGTTTGTAATTTTATATATATTTTTGACGTCCAGACCAGCGCAATTTCAAATGTTGGCAAACAAAGAAACAAATGCTAGGGACGCGATAAAATTAAACAAATGCTAGAGACGCGATAAAATTAAACAAATGCTAGGGACGCGATAAAATTGTGCGATAAGCAGCTATGATTGGTTGAAATACGTCCTTTCGTACCGTTTTATTGGTCAAAAGTAGTATGACGTAGTAAGAGTGTAATAGTCAAGAAAATACACTAGCATCACTTAGAAATAAATAATAAATCATATTTGGTGAACATTAAAAAGTTAATTAATTGATGAACTAGTGGACTTACTCGTGTTAAATGCATGGCATGTACATATTTAACACGAGTAAGTCCACTAGTTCATCAATTAATTATATTCAAGTGTTAAAAGTGGTGTACGCAAGATTCAAAATGGATAAAAAGTTAACTTTTGAAGCTGCATATATATATTTTTTTAATTTTCTCTCCAATTGTAGATGTAAATTTAAAACTGTCGATACTCAGTTCTTTTCTACCATTTCAGAGATGCTGTAAAAATAGCCCTGCATGAACTAAAATTTCCTAAGGAGAGATACATTTTGTAAATATGTATTTTTTTATGTTTTAGTACCTAACTCATAAACAATTCATGTGGTCATAATGAAATGAACATGAAAATTAGGATGAAGTGTACAAAATATAAAATATCTATCTTAAAAAAAATATTTTATAAAATGGAAATATTTCACACATCACTCCCCTCATTTCTTTTACTTATCTTTCCTGTAAATTTTCTTTTACTTCCTGTTCTTACTATTATTTCTTCTTTCCTATTTCCTTTTATTATGTTTGTTATCATTTCTTTTCTTTTCATAGTAGAGACGAAAACGTCGGCCTGGTTGGCGCAGTTGATATAGCGCTGGCCTTCTATGCCCGAGATTGCGGGTTCGATCCCGGCCCAGGTCGACGGCATTTAAGTGTCCTTAAATGCGACAGGCTCATGTCAGTACATTTACTGGCATGTAAAAGAACTCCTGCGGGACAAAATTCCGGCACACTGGTAACGCTGATATAACCTCGACAGTTGCGAGCGTCGTTAAATAAAACATAACATTTTTAATATTTTTTAAAACATTTTTAGAGACGAAAAATATTCATATCCAAGGCAGATTTGGAAATAAAATTTACATCAAAGGATTTATTCTCTTCTACAAAACCAAGGTAAGAATTTTTAATTCCCTAAAAATGCATTGTCTTGGTCTTGACTTGAACTCGAGATCTCTGGGTTCCGATGACAAGAAGGTAATCAATATAGAACAGAGCACGGCTGCGAGTTACGTCAGCATTTCATACGACATATCGATGGAGTTGAAAAACAAAATAGAAAGTCAACGAAGGTTGTAAAATATTTAAAATATTGGAGATGTGATCTCCAGAATATTAGCTACTAACTCTGTTCTTTACAACTACGGTGTATGAACCGGTTTATATCTATCCAGCCTTTTCTTTGTCGTAAAATTCTTGCTTCCCATCTCTTTTTATCTTCACAGATAACTTACAGCACCAGGTCTCCCACTGCAGGCACCTTGGGTTTCCTGCTTCCACTAAAAACGGATTTTATCGTGTTTTCAAACAACTCCAATATTCCTTCCTCTACCACAAAACCTTCCCACAAGTTCCCTTGAGGCCAACTTGCTGTGCGTAAGATATGCACAATTTCTACGGGCTTTTAATTGATACTCGTAGTAAATAAGACCTTTATCATCACCTTCAAGTATTTTTAAATAAACCTTAACAAAAATAAAACCAACAAAATTAAACACATTATACACAAATGACAAGAAAATTAAAATGAAGTACTAAGAAGGAAATTTTTAAGGATCTCATGTCGAAACTTTCCTTCAAACTATGCACACAGATCTCCATAGCAGATAGATTAATGTAAACAAAGTGACAGGGAATTTATAGAACCCAATTGCTTAAAGCGTTTAACTATACTTACTTACTTACTGGCTTTTAAGGAACCCGGAGGTTCATTCCCGCCCTCACATAAGCCCGCCATTGGTCCCTATCCTGAACAAGATTAATCCATTCTCTATCATCATATCCCACCTTCCTCAAATCCATTTTAATATTATCTTCCCATCTACGTCTCGACCTCCCTAAAAGTCTTTTTCCCTCCGGCCTCCCAACTAACACTCTATATGCATTTCTGGATTCGTCCATATGTGCTACACGCCCTGCCCATCTCAAACGTCTGGATTTAATGTTCCTAATTATGTCAGGTGAAGAATACAATGCGTGGAGTTCTATGTTGTGTAACTTTCTCCATTCTCCTGTAACTTCATCCCTCTTAGCCCCAAATATTTTCCTAAGCACCTTATTCTCAAACATTCTTAACCTATGTTCCACTCTCAAAGTGAGAGTCCAAGTTACAGAACCATAAAGAACAACCGGTAATATAACTGTTTTATAAATTCTAACTTTCAGATTTTTTGACAGCAGACTGGATGATAAAAGCTTCTCAATCGAATAATAACAGGCATTGCCCATATTTATTCTGTGTTTAATTTCCTCCCGAGTAGCCTATCATTTATATTTGTTACTGTTGCTCCAAGATATTTGAACTTCTCCACCTCTTCAAAAGATAAATTTCCAATTTTTATATTTCCATTTCGTACAATATTCTCATCACGAGACATAATCATATACTTTGTCTTTTCGGGATTTACTTCCAAACCTACCTCAATACTTGCTTCCAGTGAAATTTCGTTTTCCCTAATCGTTTGGGGATTTTCTCCTAACATATTCACGTTATCCGCATAGACAAGCAGCTGATGTAACCCGTTAAATTCCAAACCCTCTCTGTTATCCTGGACTTTCCTAATGGCATACTCTAGAGCAAAGTTAAAAAGTAAAGGTGATAGTGCAGCTCCTTGCTTTAGCCCGCAGTGAATTGGAAACGCATCTGACAGAAAAAGCGTTTAACTGTTGCTCCTAAAAACGTTGGAACTTTTGGTCGCTTCAGAGATACACTGTAATATTGCTCCAACATGACGTCGTGTCGACATCTCTGAACATCATCCACAAATAAAAAGATAAGTATTTTGTGCAGAGATGGTAGCATCGGAGGAAAAACAGGAACATTAAATTGCATTGAAGTTGCTGAAAGCGATGAAATGTTATAAATTTAAGTTTAGGTTCATTGTTAGTAAAATGACTTTTACAAAATTATAAACAGAGTTAATCTCTGAAGGAATAAAAACTAGTGCTCGGGGAGTTATCCAAACACACTTAACAAAGATAAATATAATTTAGTATTAGACACAAAGTGGGTTTAAAAAACTTAAGGATAAATTAACTTCAAAAATACAATTACAATTTTAAAAATATAACTCGTACAAATTCATAAATAGATAGTAAGTGAATATATATGATTTTAAAATTAAATTCCTAATGCTTTTTTGTTTAATTTGCTGACACTAAAATTTTCCAAACTTTGGTATTTTTCATGTACTTTATTATATAACCTAGCACCAAAGTAGGTACCATGATTAAGATCTGTGCTTGTGAAACACTTTGGTTTCTCTAGTCGTAAAAAATCGGATGTTTTAGTTCTGTATTTATAATGATACGATTTGAATTTATTGAGATTTTTATGTATGGAATTTAGTAAAGCATTACAATAAATTTGTCTAATTTTAAGAAATTTAAAATCAGTGAACAAAAATTCCGATGAGCAATCAAGACATTTATTAAGGCATAAATTAATTATTCTTTTCTGAACTAGTATTACAGATTTTAAATATTCTGGGACCTTACTGAAAACACACGGAATTGGATGTTTGGGTTCCCGTCGAGATGTAGCGAGAAAACGAAATTTTTATGACTAGACACAAATTCACATATACCTTTTAAAGTTCCGAAATAATTCAGTTTCTTGATAATACTACAACTGATATTACCTACTGCTTAAAACTTATATCCCTGAACTATTACCAGAGCGGGTAGAAGAGAAAGTGACGTTACTTCCTCTAGTTCAGTGGTTCGTCGCCGTGTGGCGCTAGCCCTGTTTTCCGTGCCCAGTTTCAGGATCGCTATTCAAGTGCATGCAAAAGGTTTTTTAAAAATAACCCATTAGATAAGAATGTATTGTAGAATACTTAGTTACAATATTTTACTTCTTTAAAAATGTAATATTACCACATTAACAAATTGTGAGTTATATAACACAACTCTGAATAGTATATATAATAATTAACCGAAAAATGGAACATTGTGCCGGCTTCAGCCAGAAATACGCAAGAAAAAGTACAGCATCGCAAAACTGAACATTTTTATGGCATTATAAAGTACGCATTGACATGAAATTATAGTTTTCATACACAAGAAAGAATGTAATATAATAAAGGAGACACTTTATCTTCACCAATAGTTTTTATCTACTATTTAGTCATTAGTTGCAGTTGTATCTGGTTTATACGTAATTCAGGGGAACAAAAAATATTACGTGCAATAAGACTCATAAATTAAACTTCGATATTATATCTATACTAATGTAAGCTTTGATCTTTTGAAATACCTAGGTTATTTTGTGTTTTGTAAAATTAAAACAATTTGGTAGCGCTGTATTAAGTAGTTGTATGCTACTTATTGGAGAATATTAACCCAGATTTTCCCACCGTCCTTTTTTAAGGACAGTTGCATGGCTTCGGATATTATGTCATTGTTGGTGTTAGGGACATTTTATAAGTTGTGCGATAATGTTGGTTGTATTTGTTAGCTTTAGAAAATACACGTTCCTTGTTTCAGTTTATTTCAACATCATTTAACCGATTTTTGAGAGTAACTAATGTGCTGCTGTATTTTTATCACAAAAATTTTTTGGCCTTATCTGGGTTAAATTAACGACTTTTCCATGAGATCTATTACTTTCTCATATGCTCGATTAGAAACCTCTTATGATGTGGAAACATAATAAAAAATGTAATAAAATTGTAAACCAGATTAAGTTCTAGCCTAGCTGCAAAGTAGAAATATACTGTACTTTTGTTACCGAAATAACTTTTACGTTAATTACGACTAAAGTGCTATTATTAAAAATAAAATAATGAATAATTAAACATGTATATTTAATGAAGTAGACGCTAGGTGCTTGGATTCAATTAGGAGTTCACAATTAGCATTTTAATGCAGCACATTTTTTTCCTAATCGACTTCCCAAGTGGAATGCCTGATCAACGTGGTGGTCTGTCTGATTGACTTACGGGATACACAATCTAAGAGATTTGTTGAGTGAACAGTTTAATCCACTTATGGATGGGTAATGTTATCGACTTACGGATGTGAAAATTTGATAACCTGAGGTGGTGGACGATGTGAGTCATTTACGGGGCGGATAGTCTTTGGTGGTGGACGATGTGAGTCATTTACGGGGCGGATAGTCTTCGGTGGTGGACGATGTGAGTCATTTACGGGGCGGATAGTCTTTGGTGGTGGACGATGTGAGTCATTTACGGGGCGGATAGTCTTCGGTGGTGGACGATGTGAGTCATTTACGGGGCGGATAGTCTTTGGTGGTGGACGATGTGAGTCATTTACGGGGCGGATAGTCTTCGGTGGTGGACGATGTGAGTCATTTACGGGGCGGATAGTCTTCGGTGTGAACGTTGTGAGTCATTTACGGGGCGGATAGTCTTCGGTGGTGGACGATGTGAGTCATTTACGGGGCGGATAGTCTTCGGTGGTGGACGATGTGAGTCATTTACGGGGCGGATAGTCTTCGGTGGTGGACGATGTGAGTCATTTACGGGGCGGATAGTCTTCGGTGGTGGACGATGTGAGTCATTTACGGGGCGGATAGTCTTCGGTGGTGGACGATGTGAGTCATTTACGGGGCGGATAGTCTTCGGTGGTGGACGATGTGAGTCATTTACGGGGCGGATAGTCTTCGGTGTGAACGTTGTGAGTCATTTACGGGGCGGATAGTCTTCGGTGGTGGACGATGTGAGTCATTTACGGGGCGGATAGTCTTCGGTGGTGGACGATGTGAGTCATTTACGGGGCGGATAGTCTTCGGTGGTGGACGATGTGAGTCATTTACGGGGCGGATATTCTTTTCATGTTAAGAAGTGGACAGTTTGATAGACTTAGTGGTCTCTCTCTCCTCGATTGAGTGGACTGTTATCGACCGAGTGGACTGTCATCAACCGAGTTGACTATGTCATCAACAGAGTTAACTGTGTCATCGACTGAGTGGACTGTGTCATCTACAGAGTGGAGTTGTATTTGACCTAGTGGACTGTGTCATCAACCGAATGGACCGTGTCAACTACCGAGTGGACTGTCATCGACCGAGTGGAGTTGTATTTGACCTAGTGGACTGTGTCATCAACCGAATGGACCGTGTCAACGACCGAGTGGACTGTCATCTACCGAGTGGAGTTGTATTTGACCTAGTGGACTGTGTCATCAACCGAATGGATCGTGTCAACGACCGAGTGGACTGTCATCGATCGAGTGGAGTTGTATTGACCTAGTGGACAGTGTCATCAACCGAATGGACCGTGTCAACGACCGAGTGGACTGTCATCGACCGAGTGGAGTTGTATTTGACCTAGTGGACTATGTCATCAACCGAATGGACCGTGTCAACGACCGAGTGGACTGTCATCGACCGAGTGGAGTTGTATTTGACCTAGTGGACTGTGTCATCAACGTGTCAACGACCGAGTGGACTGTCATCGACCGAGTGGAGTTGTATTTGACCTAGTGGACTGTGTCATCAACGTGTCAACGACCGAGTGGACTGTCATCGACCGAGTGGTGTTGTATTTGACCTAGTGGACTGTGTCATCAACCGAATGGACCGTGTCAACGACCGAGTGGACTGTCATCGACCGAGTGGAGTTGTATTTGACCTAGTGGACTGTGTCATCAACGTGTCAACGACCGAGTGGACTGTCATCGACCGAGTGGACTGTCATCGACCGAGTGGACTGTCATCGACCGAGTGGACTGTCATCGACCGAGTGGAGTTGTATTTGACCTAGTGGACTGTGTCATCAACCGAATGGACCATGTCAACGACCGAGTGGACAGTGTCATCGACTGAGGAGTCTATCTGTGATATTAGCTTCATACATTATAAATCTCACTGAATCCGCCGAGAATTGAACCTCGGAAATGTCAGCCGCCTGACTGAGCCACAGCTGCACACCGTTTCAATTATCTGGAGAGGAGGCGCTCTCACAAAGCAGCTGCTCGAAGAAAGTGCCCAATGCAGCGAGCACAAACTCGGGTCGTAAATGAAAGAGCCCGGCGGGTTGCAGACTGCTCACTTGTTGTGATTTTCGTTTTATTCTGCAAGCTCTCCGTGCACGACGCGACGGGAGATCGGACACGATATTCTTTACAGACAGAGACAAAAGGTGGCGTGCCTCCGAGAATAAAAGCTTGCAGCCCATTGCTTTATTCTTGCTCTGCAAGTTTAATAATTCCTTCTGTTCCTTATTGCGCATTCCAGCCGTAATACAAGCGTCTTTATGTGTATCCAAACTCCCAGTTGATGACGAGGCCTCGCGGCTGTTAATACCTGCTTCTAGTTTTCAGCGTTCATTATTTGGTTTTAGAAGCAAACTTTCAAAGGCTTCAGTTGCTATTAATTCTGTTTTATACTAGCAGAATTTTCAGACAAAGTCGCCTTAAAACAATTGTATATTGAACTGTTTTATACTCAAATATTATGATTCCCAAGAAAAATCGCAGCTCTATTGGTTATTAAAGGCTGTGTGATGTATCTTGTCTCACTGTGAAAAGAGAGAGAGAAAGGAGATATGTCTTACTTCGTCTGTGTTGTTATGGGGATGGGGGAGTGGAGCGGTGTCGTCCATCCATCCAGTGGCGGAAGGGACTAGTTGATAGATTCCATAGCACAAAATAAAATAACAAAATATCTCTCTTCGTACTGTGTAGTTCCGTCACTGAGCTTGTCTTGCAAGAAACTGAGTTCCGGCAGCCTATACAATAACAAGATTTTGAAAGGAATCCTGAAAATTTACAACCCTCCTATAATCTCCACTCTCATTTGAAGGGACTTGGTTTTATTGCTACTGAGACAAGATAAACCTCACCAGGTATTTCAGGGAGCGAAACTTGTTGCCCGATGAGATAAGTTTGCGGGCAGGGCATGGTTGCGCCCTACGGTCAGGTAAGATACAGCAGATAAAAATGGTCCCTGCTTTGTGGGCATAGTTGCGCCCCGTTCCCATCAGGTAGAGAAAAGGGGCATGGCATAGTTGCGTCTCGATGAAATACGTAGAGAAAGAGACATCACGGAAACTCGAGACTAGTAATCAACCAACCTTATTGATTTCTTATTCGATTTAATATTCATTATCGATACGTTAAAATGAACACAATGAATTTGGCAGTATTTTATTAACTGTTATTCTACTATTTATGCAGTGATTATCGATAGCCTACCGTTAAAATGAACACCATGAAGTTGGCAGTACTTTATTAGCTGACATATTCAAATGAGTTAGTCGTTGAATATGGGGCCTTAGCAATCTTGACATTTTATTAATGATTTTCACACCGTCTGTGGCGTATAGTGAGATTAATTTAAAATGATTGTTAAGTTTAGTGGAAAGGGTAAAGAGTTAATAATTCGCAATGGTTCTAAGTTTCGATTTGCGAAACCCTGTACTGTAGGGTTAAGATATCGATGTACAAACAAAAAATTCAGTTCATTTATTGTTTGTGATCGATTAAAAAAAGTGCTTTTTTAAATAGCAAAATTGATCATATGCTACCGGATTTCAGTGCACTATCACTATAATATTTTTAAGTAGGCCTAATTTATTTATTTTATGATAATCATTTTCGTGTGTATTATGCCTATCGGGGAGCAACTATGCCATATCCATTCTGCTACCTGACTTCTTTGGTGCGCAACTATGCCATGTCCATTCTGCTACCTGATTTCTTCGGGGCGTAACTATGCCATGCCTTACTTACTTACTGGCTTTTAAGGAACCCGGAGGTTCATTGCCGCCCTCACATAAGCTCGCCATTGGTCCCTATCCTGAGCAAGGTTAATCCAGTCCCTACCATCATATCCCACCTCCCTCAAATCCATTTTAATATTATCCTCCCATCTACGTCTCGGCATCGCTAAAAGTCTTTTCCCCTCTGGCCTCCCAACTAACACTCTATATGCATTTCTGGATTCCCCCATACGTGCTACATGCCCTGCCCATCTCAAACGTCTGGATTTTATGTTCCTAATTATGTCAGGTGAAGGATACAATGCGTGCAGCTCTGCGTTGTGTAACTTTCTCCATTCTCCTGTAACTTCATCCCTCTTAGCCCCAAATATTTTCCTAAGAACCTTATTCTCAAAACCCTCAATCCCTGTTCCTCTCTCAAAGTGACAGTCCAAGTTTCACAGCCATACAGGACAACCGGTAATATAACTGTTTTATAAATTCTAACTTTCGGATTTTTTGACAGAAGACTAGATGACAAAAGCTTCTCAACCGAATAATAACACGCATTTCCCATATTTATTCTGCATTTAATTTCTTCCCGAGTGTCATTTACATTTGTTACTGTAGCTCCAAGATATTTGAATTTTTCCACCTCTTCGAAGGATAAATCTCCAACTTTTATAGTTCCATTTCGTACAATATTCTGATCACGAGACATAATCATATACTTAGTCTTTTCGGGATTTACTTCCAACCCTATCTCTTTAATTGCTTCAAATAGAATTTCCGCCTAGGTCTCCCAATTGACCACGGGGCGCAACTATCCCATACCGAAGTTCGCTGTTATTTGACTATAGATACAGGTTTGTTTACTTGCGCGTGAGTAGTCATGGTCAGCGGTGGAGAGGGATAGGCAGAGACCACAGATTTCAGTTTTGGATATAGGTCAACTGCGCGCGGCGATTATACCTGCATTTTCCTTCCCAATATTTCGGGACTTAGTCCTCGCTATGAATGCTAGCCTGTTCATAGGTATGGTTAAAATGCAGTGTCATACGCATGCCCGAAATTAGTATAGGCCATTTGTCAAGAAGTTAAAATATGCATACCCGTATTAAGAACAGGGCATTTGTCTAGAAGTTAAAATAAGCACTTAAAATAGTTGACTTTCTTGTAATAATAACAAACACTCTTTAAGAAATGCAGTCGTGAGATAATTCCTTACCTATATTTTAAAATTAACTCCTCTATGTACTGTAGTCATCTATGAAGAATATCCAAGAGCCAATTCGTGGGTCAGCATCAAAAAGAATTTGTTGTCTTCGGAATATATTAATGCAATCAAGATGTCCTGCAACCTTACTGCAGTGCGCTCCGTTCCTGGCAGAGCTTTCAGCACGACCCGTTGCCGTCAACCAGACTGCAACGAGACAGAAACTCTTGGCCACGTGTTGGGCTTTTGTCGGAAAGGAGAGTTATTGCGTAGCAACAGGCATCACAGAGTCCGTGGAGCTATCGCCTGTCTTCTTCGGAACAAGGGTTGGGAAGTTCATGAAGAGGTCCACTGCATTTCTGAAGACGACTCTCACAGAAGAGCGGATGTAATAGAAATAAACAGGCAACAATAAAAAGCTATTATCATAGATCCAAATATACGCATGGAGAGAGATCTAAACCAAGCTCATTAGGTTGATCAGGAAAAGAGGGCCATTTATGAACCTTGTATTCCCTACCTTAGTGCCAAGTATAACATCCCTCTCTTCAATTGGTCAGTGACAGGTTTATTTTTTGGTGCTCGGAGTTCTTTACCAAAATTTACATATAATTTTTTAAAACAATTATCAATATCATCTTTTGAAATTCAAAAAATCATCTCGCAAATTCTTAAAGATTCCCTGCAGATTATTCAGTTTCATTTATACCACTCAGAAGGCCTTAATTAAGGATATACTAATTTTAAATAAAATCTTTTATTTATAAGTATAATTTTATAGTCATCTTCTAAGATTTTATTTTATAATTGATAATCAATGGTGCTTAATTATTACATTTTATTTTTACAACAATATTCATATTTAATTGATTATATTTGTTTGCTATTAATTTCCGGATCCTCGTGGTCATCCTTAATTAAGTTACTTCTCTCTCTCTCTCTCTCTCTCTCTCTCTCTGCCTAGGGTTTAAATGCTTTCTGAAAAGTTGTGACAAATCCTGTACTATTTTGTTCTTTCTACACAATTAATTATTTTGATGAATGTTATTATACGGTAGGCTACCACTAAGAGCATCCTACGCTGGGATACGAACCAAGGCGAACACCGCGGTCTGTGCTGTCATTTTTAATACGAGGGTGCGGTGTATATATACATGAAACTGTAAATTATGGAAATAATGAGTCTCGCCAAGGGTAGCGGTTTAGATTTATTAACCATTTGGGGCGTTGTGGCATATTTTAAAACTTGAACACGCTTTTGGATGGACGCCACCAAGAGTAATACGTCATTAGCAGCTTGACTCTACATCCTCCAGTCACTTGCTTCTGGGGTAGGAACGTAATGAGAGATCGTGTGTTCTAAATAGTCAACTAGATGACGTGTTTCTCTTTAAAACCCCTGCAGTAAATGCTAGTATATTCTATCTCTTTCAAATAATTTCTTATTCGAATGCACTGGACAACTAGTTTGGCATTGGGTCTGAAATTCTTAGTTCTTGTTTAATAAAATAGTGTATTTAAAAATAGTCGAATTGTTAATTTTTATTTTAAATTTTAGTAAAATCAACTGGCACCTGAAACCGGTAATGAGCTCATATTTTTCAAGACGGTATAGTACAAAGTACAAGGGCACTTCAAATGCCAGCACAATTTGACGGAGTCACGCAATAATAGACCAACCGACAATTTGAAAAAAAAAAACAGATATTTGCACAAATCTGCTCATGGAAGGCTAATTTAACTCTGAAAAAATCAAGAATGCGATATCTGAATTTTGTTGCTATGTATAAGCAAAAATTCGTTCTTATTAAAAATCGATTAGCCTTTTGGTATTATTTGTGCTATTTTTTGTAATAGTATGAATGTTATAATACTTCTTGCATAAAATATTTTATAAAAAAAGGAGCAGATTTATTTCAATGGCCAATATCTCGAAACAGGTTTTTGGCGGCTTGGATCACTATTGCTAATCACCGTTCAATTAGGGGTATGAATTTCTAATTTATACTCGTTATATTTCCTAATGTTCTGCCTGAGAGCAGGTCATTCACTGCAAACCCAGTATTCTCCAATCTTTCCTACTTTCCGCCTTCCTCTTAGTCTCTGCATATGATCCATTACCTTAATGTCGCCTGTCACCCGATATTTTCTTCCGCCCCAAACTTTTCTTCCGTTCACCATTCCTTTCAGTGCATCCCTTTAGTACGCAGTTTCTCCTCAGCCAGGGTCGGACGCAAGGCGGGAGTTCCGGAATTGTACCCTCCTCACTTTTTTGAAAAAAAAAGAAAGAAAAAATGACATATTTAGACTAGAGTATTTTCTTCTTAATTCATAATCGTTTTCCCTTCTCTATTTTTACACAGTCAGAGTAACAAAATCTACATCGACATAAGGCATAGCCCTCCTGCCTCTCCTTTAATATAATCCCTGTGCTTGATGCTGCGGCGGCACGTTCGAATTGTAACAATGCTATCTTTATTGTAGAGAGACCTACCGCCTAGTACCGACTTTGTTATAAAATGAAGCCGACACAATACGAAATATAAATTGTTGTGAAACATATTGAAAAGGCTGTTTTGACAATTCTACAGTGTTTATGTTAAATACTGTGCATTGTCGATTTTAAACTCATTTTAAGAGCGGTATTCGCTCTACGTTAATTTGAGTTCCGATTTTATTGTGAAAAGTTTGTTTAACGTTTTGTGCATTTGACAGTTCATACAAATACATACATACAAATGGCTTTTAAGGAACCCGAAGGTTCATTGCCGCCCTCACATAAGCCCGCCATTGGTCCCTATCCTGTGCAAGATTAATCCAGTCTCTATCATCATATCCCACCTCCCTCAAATCCATTTTAATATTATCTTCCCATCTACGTCTTTTTCCCTCCGGTCTCCCAACTAACACTCTATATGCATTTCTGGATTCGCCCATACGTGCTACATGCCCTGCCCATCTCAAACGTCTCGATTTTATGTTCCTAATTATGTCAGATAAAGAATACAATGCGTGCAGTTCTGCGTTGTGTAACTTTCTCCATTCTCCTGTAACTTCATCCCGCTTAGCCCCAAATATTTTCCTAAGCACCTTATTCTCAAACACCCTTAACATATGTTCCTCTCTCAGAGTGAGAGTCCAAGTTTCACAACCATACAGAACAACCGGTAATGTAACTGTTTTATAAATTCTAACTTTCAGATTTTTTGACAGCAGACTAGATGATAAATGCTTCTCAACCGAATAATAACACGCATTTCCTATATTTATTCTGCGTTTAATTTCCTCCTGAGTGTCATTTATATTTGTTACTGTTGCTCCAAGATATTTGAATTTTTCCACCCCTTCGAAGGATAAATCTCCAATTTTTATATTTCCATTTCGCACAATATTCTGGTCACGAGACATAATCATATACTTTGTCTTTTCGGGATTTACTTCCAAACCGATCGCTTTACTTGCTTCAAGTAAAATTTCCGTGTTTTCCCTAATCGTTTGTGGATTTTCTCCTAACATATTCACGTCATCCGCATAGACAAGAAGCTGATGTAACCCGTTCAATTCCAAACCCTGCCTGTAATCCTGAACTTTCCTAATGGCATATTCTAGAGCGAAGTTAAAAAGTAAAGGTGATAGTGCATCTCCCTGCTTTAGCCCGCAGTGAATTGGAAAAGCATCAGATAGAAACTGACCTATACGGACTCTGCTGTATGTTTCACTGAGACACATTTTAATTAATCGAACTAGTTTCTTGGGAATACCAAATTCAATAAGAATATCATATAATACTTCCCTCTTAACCGAGTCATATGCCTTTTTGAAATCTATGAATAACTGATGCACTGTACCCTTATACTCCCATTTTTTCTCCATTATCTGTCGAATACAAAAAATCTGATCAATAGTCGATCTATTACGCCTAAAACCGCACTGATGATCCCCAATAATTTCATCTACATATGGAGCTAATCTTCTCAAAAGAATATTGGACAAAATTTTGTACGACGTTTGACAATTCATATGTTTAATAAAAACTTCACATTATCGTTTCGGGTTCTTTGCTATGTCTGAGCGACCGCAAAGTTCAATTTTACCATTTTTATACAAAAATGTCGCGTAGTGATTCTCCCGCGGTTAGTGAAAATTTCACATTGGCAAATGTTTCTTCACAGCATGACGATGTTGTCGCGAAAGTTCTTCCAGGAACTAGTTTCATATCTCCCTGTGAAAACTCGCCTGATGGTGGTGGTGATGATGATTATTATTATATCGAAACATTTGGAATCCATGACATCATTCCAAAAATAATTACTTCAACCATTAAAGGGTCTGTGGCAATTCTGAAAAATCATTTATACGGAATATCATAATACCTCCCCCCCCCTTTTCTATTCGTTAGTGTGTGATTGTTACAATATATGTACAAATTTATTATTTCTTAAACTTAAGCTCCTAGTTCACATTTCAATTTGGCTCATCTATCTTACTGTAATCATTACTATTCTTATATGTGTGTTATTCTGTGTTTTTGGCAACCCAGGATGCCTGGGCAGACTATTTCTTGAAATAAATTATATATTATTATTATCATTATTATTATTATTATTATTATTATTATTATTATTATTATTACCTTGCAACTTGCTGATATGCATTTCATTTATGGAAGAACAAAAGGAATTGCAAAAAAAGTTGCAAGGCTTAATGAATCAAAATATCATTTATGATGCCAGCTAGGTTATCCTATGTTTACGAGAAATCACCAACGTTTGCAAGAACAAGTCGTCTGCAACCAAACTTCAAAAGGATGGCCTAGAGTTAGATTCTAGCTGGTTACACAGACTAACATATCTAGACTTTTAACTAGTAAATGGAACGTTTCCGGACATAGGTTCCTAAATGAAAGTTATCCATAGTTGTCTCCTCTATCATTTCTAAAAGTCTGTAAAATAGTCATTGAATCACTCTGTATAGGCTACCCGGTACTTGAACAATATTATTCTTCCACATATCTCATGATTTCAGTCATTTTCACAATTCTGGACTGTATTAGAAATCGAAAAAATAATTATATTTACTTAACTTAGGTGTTGAAGAAGACAGTTCCTCTTCATTGCCTATTTCATAAGTAGAAAGAGGCGTTTTATCATAGGACAGTGTCCCTGAACTGTATAGGCTATTTGTTTATTCGTTATATAGATTAAATTCCCAAATTACACAATGTCAAATATTTTTTTTTCCATTTATTACTTTGGCTATCAGCAAATTATTGCAGTATTGCATTCAATTTTTTATGATTTGAGAAATTAACTTCTGTCAAGTTGAAAGCCGCTCATTAAACTGCACAACTTCACTGCAAACGTTAGTACGTAATGAAACTGCTTCTCTACTGTGCATATTATTGTAACGTAGTGACTGACTAAAGTCATCCTCCCATAGTTGCAGATATACAGACCGATTATTTAGTCCTGACAGCTCGGCGACGCGAAAGAGGGGAAGAAATAGGAGTAGTGGGGAGAGCTCCGGAGTAGAGATAAGAACGAGCGGTCAGTAAAGAAATGCAGTGCAGCTTAACTGTACTGGAAACACACCGCTCTGCCGCACGAGTGACATCCGATCGCTCTGAATGCAAGCGACAGACTAACCTGAACATGCCTTGGCGTAACTTAATGGACTCGCCTGACCCAGGCGCACATTATCGGCGACTGCCAGAACTAAATAATCGTACTGTACTATGAGTTGTTTACAAGAACAGAGTGTAGTATGCTAGTGCAATAGATCTACTCGTATATGCCTGGCTGCACTCAATCCGGAAGCAACGTTTTGGTTCGAACTTACTGAGTCTGGCTATGAATAAGGAAAATGGTTAAGTGTGATACAAATACATTTAGCACATCTTCTTTCAGAAGGAAGTAAAACTTGATATTTCATATAGCAGTTATAAAGTACGAACTAAAATACAAGATAGCATACAAAACAAATAACACAACACAGAAATATCTAAATAATCACATTAAACTTTCAAATAAATATAATTCAACTGGCGTTTACAAACTAAAATGCAATAGTTGGCCACATTTTACATAGGACAGACAGGAAGATCCTTTCATACAAGATATAATGAACATATTAAAGCTATAACCAAACCTTACATCACATCAAATTATGCAGAACACATTATCAACAATAATCATGACTACAATAATATAGAAACAGATATGGAAATTTTACACATCACACCAAAAAGTTCACAGTTAAACATCTTAGAACAATACGAAATATATAAACATACAATAACACACCCACAACATATACTTAACACACAATTACAGTTCAATACCCACACATTATTCGATGTCATGATACGTCATAACACACAAACAACCAGCCCCCACCATAAGAGCAAAACACTCCCACCCCTATAACCGACAAATGCACATCGCAGAATTCAAGATCACCAGTAGTTCAAGAGACACTGAGGAAGACGTAACATCACGTCGAAACGGACCAATTTTAACACTTTTTAACGTGTGACTAAACAATTTTATGTTTTTAACAAACAAAGTGTTAACGTGAACTATAATCAATGAAAAAATAATATTTTCTCTAAATAAGATGCTCCCTGCAAAGCTTACGACCATTCCTCTCGTATGTCGAACGTAAGAGCTAGCACAATAGACCGTATTATTGTATATGAGTTTCATTCACCGTTCGTTTGCAAATCCTTAACAGTCATCCAAGCATCCTAACTGGAAGTCAAAGTTCAGGAAACGTTTTGTATTACTATATAGTACGTTTATCAAAGGATAAGCAATGAATCAGGGAATTCGAGAGCTTCTTATCTCTTTATTCCAATTCAGTATTGCAGAAACATCCCTCCGAACTACAAACACCTAATAACCCAAGGTTTAACACTCGAGCTTGTAAACAGTTTGACCCTCACCCCCTGGTTTCAATGTCTGTCTTTGATAAGGAGTGAAGTAATACAGTGCATGTGAAACGAGTCGTAAATCATATAGAACAGCTGTTGCACTGCTGAAAGCTAAGAGAGGCTTCCAGGGATCTTGAGGATTATTGTAATGACTGCCGTAAATTCTCCTAGACGGAAGGCGGGGGACAGAGTGTTGCAAAGAAAGGGGTGTGGCGCGATGAGAAGGGGGTGTTGCTAAGAGACGAAAATCAAGGAGAGCTCTCGCTGAGATTTGGTGCCAACTGATTTCTTAACATCGAACCCGTGACTGTACGTTCCACTCAGTGCCAAGACTGTAATTGAGGACATTTGTGCACTAAGTATTCAAGTCAGAAAACATTGTCTTGGGCAAATGGAGTTAAATATGTTCCAAACTCTGCCAAATAAATGTCTATTTCTACAAGACATAAATGTATAAGGTCGCTTGAAAGCCAATTAAAACTTCAAAGTGTTATAAAGATTGTATTATTTGAGGTTAAAAAAAAAACAAGACATATCACCATGTTGCGCAAATAGTGCGTACTTTTCATTCGTTACTTTTGTATTTCCATTGTTACTATTTTGTTGGTTCAAACATTAAGTTTTTATTAACACTGTTTGAAACTTAAATTTCTGTCCTTATTTTCTACTGTATACATTTCCATTTACAATTACATTGGATATGTTCACGCTTACCTATGATTTCGTGATAACTAGAGTCCGAATGTTTGGCGAAATGCCTTTTTTTTTTTACTGGGTAGAAGTAAATCATTATTTTCATACACACACAAATTCCACAATTTGGGATATCTGGCCGACATTTACGGCTGACCACTAGGATCCAGAATACAAAGCAGAGGTTTAATTAAAGATACAATATGATTGCGGAGAGAATACGGAACAATTATAAATTAAAAAATAAAGTACAATTTGATTTCGGAGAAACATGAAATGAAAATAATAATAATAATAATAATAATAATAATAATAATAATAATAATAATAATAATAATGATAATAATAATAATAATAATAATAATAATAATAATAATAATAATAATAATAATAATGGCTTTATTTAACCTGGCAGAGTTAAGGCCTTAAGGGCTTCTCTTACACTCAACCAGGATTAAAACTTGCTTACACATTTGAACATAAAACTTGATCAGAATTAAGTAATTACATACTGATCAAATAATGAGATCAAAAGAGGTAGTTACATAAAATTTACCTCATAAAATAAAAATAAACATAGTGAAATACATATTAATTTGTTAGAATCAAATGCGAATCACATAAAAATAGAAGCCGATAATTAAATAAAAAAAAAGAAAAATGTACACAGTAAAAATAAAAATAAACACGTTAGTATACATATTAATATTAGATTACAATTAAGTAGGATTTACATAATTAAACCAGAAACCGACAATTGAATAAAATGTACACAAAAAAATAGATTAATAATAAAGAATAACAACACAGTGGCATACATATTGGCGTTAAGTGATAAATAAACACGATTTAGATAATAAAAATAAGGAAAAAAATAATAATAGCCCTAAATACAGTGGAACACATTTGAAACACGTTAGGTCTGGCAACTCATCATAAGATATTTTTCTAATTTACATTTAAAGGAAATTAAAGTTCGGCAGCCCTTGACTTCAGGCGGCAGAGAATTCCAGTGACGAGAAGTAGCAACAGTGAAAGACGAAGAATAAAGAGATGATGTGTGGAGTGGTATTTCTAGCGTGTTATCATATTGTGACCGAGTATTTAAGTTATGATACCGAGAAAGACTGTGGAATCGGACAGATAAGTAAGAGGGAGTAGAGGTGTGCAAAATTCGGTATAAGAGAGAAAGGGAATGTAACTTTCTCCTCTCATTTAACCTGAGCCACAATACATTGAAGAGTAATGAAATGAAGTAAAAAAAATTACATAGTGTTATATAAGTGATCGTGTAAAATGGATAATGAATCTCTCAATACCATTAGAAAAGTTTTGTTAATGTCTTCATTAGAAAATTTAAGAGGAAGGAGAATGGTTTTGGTTAACTTAAATGAAGTTCCCCTAGCGCCAAAAACAAGTCCTTTCGCTTCCCATGTATTAATATTCATTTTGTATCTCTCACTGAAGCGAGGAATACAAGGGTTGTAAATGTGATTTGGGGTAAATCAAACTGATAGGGCCGATTTTTATTTTGCCTATTTTGCCTTTTTAAGATGTTTGTTGCTAATTCAATAATAAATGCCTTTTCTGTAATTTTAAAGCAATATTTCTTGTTTATTTGCAGTTTTCTAATTAACTCTAATGTAATGTGTTAAATATATGAAAAAATTACTAACTTTACTAACAATAATAAATAAAAGTAATTTATTTCAGTGATTAATCTGCTAATAATCGTGCTTTAATACTATTGGTGTAATATGAATTATGATCGACAATCCACAGTTACAAATATGATGTCATGTTTTCACGATGCCAACAATCAGCTTTATAATTTTAAATAGTAAGATCGTTCTCATAGACGTTGTCACGTAGCATTTTCAATTGTTTGATTTCATATTTTGAAATTTTACTATTACAATTTTATGCTACACGTGTTTATTACTGTAGCAGAAAGAAATTTGAGTGAGGAACAGTCAGTTATTGTCGGGCGACAGAAGGTATAAGATCGGTTAGCTAGAATGCCTAAATTCAGTAAACTTCATGCTTACGTTAGTGAATTTGGTGTCCATGTGTTTTCAACCGATGGAACATTTTTGTTATAAGCTTTGTGAAAAGACAGTTAATCACGAAAATAGTAATATGCGTTACAAGAGCGGTATGTTCAAGTTTTCATGTTCGAGGAAAAGTTTGAAAAAGCGAAACGTAGTTGAGCTTTTTTTAATTTCCGAGAATTGAAAGAAAACATACCGCTCGTGTATCGTACAGTATTTTGTGCGAAGATCGTTTATTACATAACTGAAAGAGGAATTTCTAATTACGTAGTTGCAATGAAATCTCCATCTTGGTTTCTGTTCAATGACGGCAAATTTGCAAAACAAAAATATCTATCTTCAACATTGTTGCTTTAAAATGTTTTCTGTGTTTACTATACTCCAGCAGGCCGTGGTATACGTCTGTCTTCCCCCCCCCCAGTCTATGATGAGTCTGGAATCTTGTTGATTTTTTCACGGCTTCCTTAATGTTACTTGCATCACGAATGCAGTAACTTTAGTGGAGTTGTAGAGTTTACTTAATTTTTTCAAATATTTAAAAACTATAATTAACAGTGCAATTTAGGTGAAATTGCAGTGGTAAGTTTCCAATTTATAATTATTACTATATTGAACGTCTCTAAAAATAATACGTTAAAAGCCTAAAGCAGTAAAATCAATATGTCTCTTAAGCGGTAAAAAGAGGGAAATTGTTATGTGTGTTAGGTTGGGAATACTGAATGTGGAATTTTAGACTTTCTGCGGATTGGTTTTGTGCGGAAACCAAGCAAATACGCACGATCTCGCACAAAAGTATTTTGTAAGTCAACATGTAACAACTGTGAAATAAAAATGTGAGTTATGTTGATATAATTTAAATTGATTGCTAATAGTACCACAGTCTACTATATACAGTCACGAAGCTTGAGTTTTGAGGGTGCTAGAAACAATAGACTGTGACGGTACTATTTTGCATTGCCTGTAATGAGGCGATATTAGCGATCCTTGTGGTGAGCAACTATCTAATGTTTGCATGTTTACTACGTATTGAGCTTCGCGACTGTATATACTAGACTGTGATAGTACATTATGCAACGAGCCTATAATGATAGTAATTAAGAATCGAGTATGGATATTTATGAAACGAGCGCAAGCGAGTTTCATAATTTTCATACGACCTTCTTAATTACCATTATAGGCGAGTTTCATACGACTTTTTATGCTCGACCATATTTCTAACTTGAAATTACGATATTCAGATGTATACATTTTATTTGTAACTGACAAGATCGGAAGTGACCTTGTTCTAGGTCGTGAATTGTGAGATGTGCGCAGACGCGAAAGTATTGATTTTTTCCGAGGAACAATAATGTCATTGACCTTGACATAGTCCCGTTAAACTTGATAATATTATAATTTTATAACTTTGATTATTGAATTCGACATTGGAAAACGAGATGACAAGTTGAATTTATTTGAATATTATTTACAATTAACGCTAATTATTATAGTAACAGAACATAACCTTCTGCGACAGTTGGATTTCCAGCCTCCGTGACTTTTCGCTAATTCTCTTTCGATTGCATATCCGAGAATAATCGATACTTGCGGTTTTATAACGGTACAAATCTGACCTGTCATTGGCTGAACAGTTGTAACCTGAGTCGTCATTGGCTGAAAGACCTGACCTTTAATGAGTAGGTGTACTTTAATGAGGTCCATTAAAGGTCTGCTATCAGGTGTCTAATTACTACATTTCGGCATGGTCGAGCATAAAATATATTATGCCTTTTAGAATTTATAATGCCCTTTTCAAAATTGATTGTGCATTTTTTACGTTTTTGTTGTCTTTTTTGTCTGCCTATTTTAACTGTTATAAATGCCTAAACATCCGGGCTCTAGTCATAATCATTATGACATGTATCATAATGTCGTCACATGTTAGATTAATAAGAACCTATTAGAATTTTAGAACACACGAGGTATCTGCATTGCCACCATGTGCACAACAAATACTGCTTCTCCCATTCTTCCTTAAACACACGTTCTGTGCGAAGTCATATGGCCGAATAAACGATAATAGTATTTGAAGAACCCGTTATTGTATCTGAGATTCTATGAAGCTGACATAAATTAATTTAAAGCAAGAAGATGTAGATGAATGGACATACATGTTCTGAGGAATTATGGAAGTGATCCTTGTTAAATACTGAACCTCACCCATTTATATGGAACCAGAAAATTTAGACGACATACACGAAGTTGATTGCAAGAAGTAGAGGAAGACCTTAAATCTTCAGGTGTTACATGACAGAAAGATAGTAATGGCCATGGAAGCTTTTAATAGAAAAAGAAACATTTTCTGCAGACCTCTGGAAAAAGAACTAAGGAAGAGACTAGTGAAGTGCTTTGTATGGAGTGTGGCATTACAGTCTAGTATATACAGTCACGAAGCTTGAGTTTATGAGGGTACTAGGAACAATAGACCGTGCAGGTACTATTTCGCATTGTCTGTAATAAGGCGATAGTAGCGATCCTAGTGGTTAGCAACTATCTATGGATGCACATTAACTATGTATTGAGCTTCGTGACTGTATGTACTAGACTGTGATGGCAATGTATGGGACAGAAACATGGACATTACGACGAAGCGAAGATAAACGAATAGAAGTATTTGAAATGAGGATATGGAGAAGAATGGAACATGTGAAGTGGACAGACAGAATAAGAAATGAAGCTGTGTTGTAAAGAGTGGGTGATGAAAGAATAATGTTGAAACTGATCAGAAAGAAGAAATGGAATCGGTTGGGTCATTGGTTGAGAAGAAACTGCTTACTGAAGTATGAGCTGGAAGAAATGGTGAACGGGAGAAGAGTTCGGGGTAGAAAAAGATATCAGACCATAGCCGACATTAAGATATATGAATCATATGAGAAACGAAGAGGAAGGCAGAAAATAGGAAAGAATGGAGAAAGCTGAGTTTACAGTGAAAGATCTGCCCTTGAGCAGAACACTAAATGAAATGAAATAATAGAAAGAGAGGACTTTGGGGAGAAAATTCGTCGGGACAGTCAAGGTTGAAAACACACGGTAGAACCAGAATAAGCAGAACAATTTCATATACTGGTGAGGTTTGCTGCAATTAATTGTTTACTATTGTCTGAATTTTATCGTTACATATTACGTCAAACTTTGCTAAGACGTAGCAGTACGTAGCCTCGACTTTTTATTTCGTCGATATTTATTGTGATGAAGGACTTCGATTCCGCGAAGAAAATGGTTTCATCCAAATATGTTTCTTCTTTCACTGGAAGTGTATTGCAGATAATACTTTTGTGAGCTTCTAGCTTGTTAAGGGTTTCATTAAAACTTGACCTTTAATGTTCGGAATCTTCTATTGCAACCTTGTTTTGATCCCATTATGAACGCAAAAGCTCAGCGTGTGGGCGTAGTCATTTCAGTCTTCGAACAAAAACAAAAACTGAAATATTCCGGGAAGACAGATTCGTTGAACGTCAACAGTTCCCTTTTGTATTAATTTTTTGAAAGAGATAAGAGGAAATAACACACAGCCTACTTCAGCTCTAATTTTCTATTACGTACACATTTGATATCGGAATTTGATGAGAGAATAGACTTTTTACCGTATAGTAAGAACAACCTATAAAATTAAATTTGAATCAGTGATTTAAACATTTTATAGAAAATAAATTAATAATTAATAACATGATGTTTACCAATTTTCTATATGATGTTTGGGAAGACATAAATAAAAAATGCTGTAACACGAAAATTGTTGCTATTTTTTTTTCTAGTAATCTGTAATTACATTCTACAGGAAAGTTAACTTTGACAACATTATACCTCAGTGTTTCCATCACTGTGTGCACAGCACAATTTTATTCATTTTATGAAGCTTCTTCCTCCCACGTAAAATCTTAATATTCCAGGAGCAATTTTTTCGAAAACTGAGACAATTCATGCTTTTAGATCATCAATACACTTGGGCTGTTGTGCATAGACATAAATCTTCACAAAACCCCAAACGAAGAAATTGAGTGTCGTCAAGTCTGGAGAATATGGAGGCCATGTAATTGGCCCACCACGGCCGCACTAGTTGATATCAGAAAATCACAAACTTATTTTTATCAATGAAGCGTAATGCCTCAATACGTAATCTCTGCTAACGCTTCTTGAGGCTTGGTGACAAAGCAGAGCTAACAACAGCTTCGGTTTCGATAATAGGCATGACCAGTGACTAGCATGTTACTAGAGCCACTTTCCTTAAACTTGCGATACAACAACTTTATCGACTTGTAGTTGGAGCTCTTCGAAATAAATAAATAAATCAATAAATAAATAAAGACGACAAAAACAAAGTTGAACTGATGTTATACCTTCAAAGTTTTCGAACTACGACTTATGTTTTGCTTATCTTACTGTAATAATTATTTATCCAAAGGTCATATAATGTAGTTATTGAGACACGAGTGTCTTAATAGTCATTATTTGAGAGTTACATAAAACTCTTTTCTACGACCTGTAGTAAGGTTAGACAAAAATTAATTAACATTGATGATGAAATTCCCTAAGTATAAAAAAACGTGATAAAACGTATATGATGACGAAATGTCTTCGGTGACAAAATCTCCTCAGTGACAAAAAACATGATGACAAAATGTATTTGATGACCAAAAAACTAATGACGAAAAATACGTGACAAACTATAACGATGACGAAATTTCCTGTTACGAAATGCCCTAGACCAGGGGTCGTCAGCACAGAGCACGCTGGGGCTAGCATCTCCTACCCGCTGAAAACGCAGTGCACCATAATGCACTGCGTAGCTGCTATAAAATAGTGGGCATGCTCTCTATCCCTCCCTGCTGCACGACGGTGTACATGGGACGGCACCGCGTACCCGTTGCACATTTTAGCGAGTGCTGACGACCACTGCCCTAGACCCAAGTTAGACACACATTACTTAAAAATGAAAGAGTTCTGATAAATAGTATTAAATTTATGACTACTTGAAGATAGGATATTTTTACCATTATTTTACATGCAAAAACAAGGAACTTCCCTTAAAACCGGAACAATCATTTTGGGACAATCCGTAATTTTCTACAAGCCCTCCTGTATGTAATCAAATCTCAGTTGCGATATTTCCGTTCGATTATTCTCGATAATCCAGCAACACGATACCCAATCTCTTGAGCCTTTGAACTGCTGAAATTTCTCCTCACTGCCTCTGTAATTATTTTCTCCGCATTTTCTTTTGATTTGGAACTGTTCAAAAGCACTGATGATCTCCACAGAACCGTTATCAACAAGCGAAACCTCTTCTGCATCAAAGCAACTTATACGGGTAATAATTCTGAAACACTTTGAAGTTTTGTGCGGGACGGATTAGTGGGCAAGGGCTGACAGTCGTCTGTTATCTTCCCCTTGTACTAAAGTGACAAATTGTTGCCAGGGGAAGTAATTAAGCAACCAGCAGCATCCACCGACCCGGCTCTGGAAGTCTTGCACATAACCTACAAACACACGCATCTCACCAACGCGTTTTAACAGTTAGGGGAGGTAAAAACAATGTGGAAAAAGGGCTACACCAGAAAACAAGAACGGAAATAGACTATTAGGCTCCCATTAGGATGTAACATGAAATGGAGTTGGACATGAGAAATGAAAAAAGTGAAACGGGCTCGAAAACCGCATATAAACGAACGAAAGCAGCAATTACTAACAAACTTAATAAATTATTTATACATTCAATTACTGCTGTTTATTTACTGGCAATTACCATCATCATCATCATCATCATTATCATCATCTGCTGCACGAATTCGCTTTCCTCTTCTGCTCCGGTTTCACATAGTTTTATTTTATTTATTTGAGGACCTAACATTCTAAATGTGCTAAGTGCCAAAAAAACTTCCTGAATTATGAAGAAAAACACACTGAGAAATACATGTTGAGATACCTACAACACCGTCTTTTGGCTCACGAATGAGTCACTTACAGTTGACCTACGACAGTGATGTCAAAGCAAGCGCATTTTTCTGACTTTGACGTCGTGCGCGGGCAGCAAGCGCTAAGTATGGAAAGAGGAAGGGTTGTGTATATGAATAAGCAACCTGTTGGATTAAGAAAATAGTGGTGCACAAACTTCAAACGGAACGTGAAATTTTATTTCGTTATTTTTATACGGCTTCTTTCTGTTTAATATTATCTATATTGTCTGTAAAACAAAAGTACTAACACTGATTTCTTAATATTGCACTTGTGTTTTAAATCTTAATAACATAATTGAGAGTTAAGAAGGAATATTCACTTAAATTCCATAGTAGTATAATATTACACTGCATTAAGTGGATGAAACACATCATTCATAAAGAAAGTGATATTCCAAAGAAAGAGATTGAGTATGACATAAGTTGGAATTTATATTGATGGTATCTTTAGCCTTACAAAAGTAATCAATAAACTAATCAAAACAATACTACACTACAAAGCAAAGTTACCTAGGTACTGTATCTGTTTTAAGTGTAACTAATATTACATAACAAAACTCTTATCGCATTATGCTTTTAAGGTGATATTTGTGAGCAACTTCCTATTATCACAATATTAAATTATTTTCTCGAAATCTGCTGAAGCTATAGAGCTGATATTTTTACAACACATGGGCACGTATGTTTTGCTTATGATGTAACAGTAGTTGCTTTGTTAATTTATTTCCTTACAAACAATTTCCATGCGAATATTTTCAAAATGTTCAATACACTATCTTCAGTAATACGTATATACGGTATATTAGATTTACAAAAACGTTCTGTAAGGCTACTAAATAAATAGGCCTATACCTGAAAATTTCACTTTTCTATACGAAAAGTTGAGAAAATATTTCTTTTGAATAAAAAAATCAAACTTGTGAAAAATGGGCATTAAAATTAAAACTTACATTCTTATAATGCACTTATACTTCTCAGGAAAATCTAAAAATTAACATGGATACAGTTTTAATAAGTTCTCTTCCCTTTATCTATCGAATCAGTGCTGGCCATTCCTGAATATAGCTGGACCAAGCGGCATATTCCACCTCTTTCGTCTGTCTCTTTCCATTCCGCTGTAAAGCGCTCAGGTTCTCCTGGGCTCTAAAGATCGCGCTTGCTCCTGTAGGCATCAATTGACATGCCTGAGCTAAGACAAAGACAATTTAGTATGATATTCCCATATGAATGTTCATTCCCTTAGATTGAATGAAATGAAATTTGAAAAATTGGCACTTAGCACATATAGGGCCGGTTTCACCAAGCTTCAATAAATCAATCTAAATTAAATATTGACTACAGAACATTAAAATATTTAAAGATTCACTAAAATGCGAGCTGTTCGTCAACCAAATTTTCTTAACATTTAATGAACAGTAAGTAATGGCTCATTGCGGATAAATAAGTGCGACCAATTAATTTTTCATAACTATATCAGAACATCTTTCTACGAAGCCACAGTCTAATATATCGCAACTCGTGTACAATCTTATAAAAAAAATTTTGTTTTCTCTCTTGGTAATGGAAATGTTGAAGTTTTGACCGTGATTTACACGAGTACGTTTATATGTGCGCTGTCTACATAGAATGTTAGGTATTCAATTGTACTCTCCAGCATTTCGTTTTCAATGGATTCATAATTATACAGGGTGGAAGTGAAATCATCCTGCAGATTGAAAGAGTGCACTTAAATGAATAGAAAAGCTATATTACGTTTTCTGATTAAATGCACAGAAAACTAAGTTGGAAATTTCAGCAGTCTGACAACATCGCCGCTAACACACTCATATTTCATCGCGTAATAGAGATGAAAGAGGTCAACGAACTCAGATCTGTCTGTCTGTCTATGTGAACTACCTCCCACCTCCCTCTCTGTCCGCGACGCTGTAATCTGCTCGCATCGTGCAATGGCTTGAAATTAGTGGTTTTTAAATTAAATTTACACGAAAACCTTCCAGGCTACTCAAATACGCCAGAGGAATAAATGATTCTTTATTAGATTTTCTATCGATATGTACAAAAATCACAATCCTATTCGTAATAGTTACCGAATAAGACGGTGTTAAACATTTGAGGGGGGAAACATCTTTTTCTGAGAAAACTATGAACTTTCCACCGATATGTTGTTATTACACTTTTTTGTTACGTAAAACATGTATATTTGTAGGGTTTGATTTTTTTTGTTATTAACATATACGCGAAATGTGTTAAAAACTTAATTTTACGCATTGAAAAAACAAATCTCTTAAAGAAAGTCAAAAAATTAAGTGAAATATATCCGAGAATTTTCGCGAAATTGATATAAATTCATGAAATAAATTCTTAATGACGATTTCTTCAACAAAAAAAAAGGTTTCATGGAGAACTCACACGAAAAGTGACACTTTCTTCCAAATAAAAAGTGAAAATTTTCTTCATTATAAAATATACTTCAACATTTCTACACATTTGATCCTTCAACATTACATAATGTAGTGGAGTTATGGTTTACAATGACAGTGAATAGTTTTCTATCAATGATAATTTATAGTGTGTTCTATAGTGTCAGTGAAATGTGTTATGTACTGTCAATGAGATGTGTTCTAAAGTGTCGGTGAAAGGTGTCATAGTGCCAGTGCAGTGAGTGAAATGAAAGTGAAGTGAAAAGTAATCAGTATCAATGTGAAATTTATATAGGGCCTATACATATGGTTCACTTATTAATTAGGCTATTTTATGTATTATTATTAATGTAATTATTATGTATAATGCATATAGAGTGTTAGGTGGGAGGCCAGAGGGGAAAAGACCTTTGTGGAGGCCGAGACGTAGATGGGAAGATAATATTAAAATGGATTTGAGGGAGGTGGGATATGATGATAGAGACAGGATTAATCTTGGTCAGGATAGGGACCAATGGCGGGCTTATGTGAGGGCGGCAATGAACCTCCGGGTTCCTTAAAAACCAGTAAGTAAGTAATTATTATCTATTATTTGTATTGTGTATTTTAATTGTTTTGTGTATTATTTTTTTTGTGTGTAATTAAGTTATCAGTGCTACCGGACGTTTGCCCACTTGCAGCGTAAAATAAACACATACATATGGCAAGGATGTACAGATAGTTTCAGGGACTACTTCCAGGGAGCAGCCCAAGCAGACAACGGTCATTTCTCTTTCCCCCAACAACAGCTAACTTTCCAAACATACAATTTGCTAATGCTCCTAATTTTAAATAAGGTCCATTAAAAATTATTGTTTAGAGAGAAAATATAAAGTTCCAACTATTTGCATTTTCCATTTCCTTTTTTACTTTTTATTCTCCTGCTTAATAAAATATTATGTTAACCCTTTTTTTGTGGAATGCCCCCTGAGCTCGAGTATACACTCATTCTGGGTGTGCTAGAGAGATTTTTTTAACAATATGTATCTTTGTTCAAGAAATAAATTTATTATTATTATTATTATTATTATTATTATTACTTACTTACTTATTTACTTACTGGCTTTTAAGGAACCCGGAGGTTCATTGCCGCCCTCACATAAGCCCGCCATTGGTCCCCATCCTGAGCAAGATTATTCCTTTGCTGTGGTCGTGCCAGAGAATCAGTCCCATTCCGAGGCTTATTTGAAGGATTCGTAACAAGCTGTTTTTTACGGTGATAGGTTGTTAGCCCTTCGCCCAACCCCCAAGCTGGAGGACAACCCCTCATGGGCTGTCCGCGACTGCTTATTCAATATACTCAACAACTACCCTCCATATCTGGAGGCCGTCTCCTCCATCCGCAACCTGAGCCATGCCGTGGTGATAGGGACCCACAATACATGGATTATTATTATTATTATTATTATTATTATTATTATTATTATTATTATTATTATTATTAGCATAATCTTTGATACTAATACTGGAAGCAAGTAAAGAGATAGGTTTGGAAGTAAGTCCCGAAAAGACAAAGTATATGATTATGTCTCGTGACGAGAATATTGTACGAAATGGAAATATAAAAATTGAAAATTTATCTCTTGAAGAGGTGGAGAAGTTCAAATATCTGGGAGCAACAGTAACAAATATAAATGATACTCGGGAGAAAATTAAACACAGAATAAATATGGGAAATGCCTGTTATTATACGGTTGAGAAACTTTTATCATCCAGTCTACTGTCGAAAAATCTGAAAGTTAGAATTTATAAAACAGTTATATTACCGGTTGTTCTGTATGGTTGTGAAACTTGGACCCTCACTTTGGGAGAGGAACAGAGACTACGGGTGTTTGAGAATAAGATTCTTAGGAAAATATCTGGGGCTAAGAGGGATGAAGTTACAGGAGAATGGAGAAAGTTACACAACGCAGAACTTCACGCATTGTAGTCTTCACCTGACATAATTAGGAACATTAAATCCAGACGTTTGAGATGGGCAGGGCATGTAGCACGTATGGGCGAATCCAGAAATGCGTATAGAGTGTTAGTTGGGAGACCGGAGGGAAAAAGACCTTTAGGGAGGCCGAGACGTAGATGGGAAGATAAAATTAAAATGGATTTGAGGGAGGTGGGATATGATGATAGAGTATGGATTAATCTTGCTCAGGATAGGGACCAATGGCGGGCTTATGTGAGGGCGGCAATGAACCTCCGGGTTCCTTAAAAGCCAGTAAGTAAGTAATCTTTGATAATTTTGATAGTAGAGTTGGTAATTAAATAATTACAATAAAATTGTTCTTCAGAGATAGCCTACTGCAATATTTTACACAACAAGAAAGAAACCAGAGGTTATATTTACCTCATTAATTTAGAATTTAACTGAAAAAGATTAAATATACATAAAAGTCATAGAACTCAATCATGACGTGATTTCAAAATTGTTATAAATTTATATGTCAAACTTCCTTTCTCTTCAAACACAACTAATGTTTATCTTACAGGAAATTGATCGCGATGACGTCACGCCCACGCGTGATGTGAATTAAAACGGTGGATTTACATAATTGGGATGTTAATTTACCTGGCCCTCATATCATCGGCTTCAATAGCCTATGCAGCCCGTCGAAGTCCCGTCCAATTCATTTCGTGATTGCAGGCTGACATTCCGAACTGTCACAGATAGTTTGTGCAATGACCTATTTGTAATATGATAAGCGATAGACAGCTATGACCAGTGTACTGCATAAACTATTGCCGCACGATTTATTGCTATGCAGTAATTGAACGGCTGTGATTCTGCACGCAGATGCGCTTTGTAGCTGCGTACCACGGCCAATTGCATCGCTGAGTGATTTCTTTCAACTGTACATACTGTAGGCTATTCATTGTCTGAAAAGCGGACAATAAAGATAAAGTTATTTTCTGTGGGAGCCACAAGGGAACTGAAGATCCGATTCCTGCAAAAAGAAGAAAATAGTTATCGTAGCTTCAGACTGATCTCTGACGATAAGTGTAACCATAGTTGGAGTAGTCCTTCTCGGGCTTCTCCCGTTTCCCTCAACATTACAACTTTCATTTCACCAGTACACCCTATTTCTTTTCATTTGCATGTCACAGGAATAAATATGTTTCCAGGATAAGTTATACGGGCTTCGGATGTAGTCGGTGGTCTAGTGGTTACTATGTTTGCCGCTGGATGGGAAGTTCGCATATCCCGCCGAGGCAATTAATATTGAACTGCGATAAAATCTAAGCATGGCTTCCACCGCGAGGGAAGTTAAACCTAGCTCCTTTGACATAGATATAGTCTAGGACACGTGAAATAATCCTACCCAAGAGAAGAGAAGAGAAGAGAAGAGAAGAGAAGAGAAGAGAAGAGAAGAGAAGAGAAGAGAAGAGAAGAGAAGAGAAGAGAAGAGAAGAGGGGAGGGTGGGCAGGGAAGTAGAGGGGAAGTCAGAGAAGAGAAGAGAAGAGAAGAGAAGAGAAGAGAAGAGAAGAGAAGAGAAGAGAAGAGAAGAGAAGAGAAGAGAAGAGAAGAGAAGAGAAGAGAAGAGAAGAGAAGAGAAGAGAAGAGAAGTGGGAAAGAAAAGGAAGTGGGGAGGGTGGGCAGGGAAGTAGAGGGGAAGTCAGAGAAGAGAAGAGAAGAGAAGAGAAGAGAAGAGAAGAGAAGAGAAGAGAAGAGAAGAGAAGAGAAGAGGTCATGGGAAAGAAAAGGAAGTGGGGAAGGTGGGCAGAGAAGTAGAGAGGAAGTCAGAGAAGGGAAAGGAAGGGAGGGGAGGGGAGGGGAAGAGAAGAGAAGAGAAGAGAAGAGAAGAGAAGAGAAGAGAAGAGAAGAGAAGAGAAGAGAAGAGAAGAGAAGAGAAGAGAAGAGAAGAGAAGAGAAGTCCACAACTGGCTTCGGGAACATCCTCGTATATCAGCAGCACTTGCTACTGGGCGCCTCTGACCAGTGTTGCCAACACATAAATTGTACCCCCGTCAGTTTAAAACCTGGAAATCCATCAGAATACGTCAAAATTAAAAAAAATAATAAAAAATATAAAAAGACGCACTCAATGTATCTATATACAAATAAAAGCAAAACTTCCTTATCAACCTTGATTAAAATAATAATAATAATAATAATAATAATAATAATAATAATAATAATAATAATAATTCATCCACATCATCTGCTTCTAGTTCTGCACTCGATACGCTTTGTTGGTCTATGCTCCTCCAAAAATTAAACAATTAGAAATGACAGCAGCTAAAATGTCAAAAGACGATGTAAATCGTAACTTGCGCCAGAAAATCCGTCACCCGTCAAAGCCATTCTTTTCCCGTCCGCTACATTGAAATTCCGTCACTTTTGACGATTTTCCGTCCAGTTGGCTACACTGTCTCTGACTAGATCCAGTGCACAATCTTGACCGTCCTACAGAGCAGTAGGCTCAGGTTCAGGTGGAAGTAATGGAGATGGAGGTGGTAGAGGGAATGAAGTTGGGTATGATGATGGTGGGGCTGAACGTAAATTGAAAATGCAATAAATATGTCGTCGACTTAGTGTAAAAAATTCAGAAGGAAAATCCAGGCTTTGCGTTCTGCTCAGAAATTAGAGGAAACAACTGACCGAGAAAACTTAAGCGTTGCCCGTCAAAGAGCAACCTCGTGGCTCGGTAAGGAACCGGTCACTCTGGTTTGACACACACTGTAGATATGTTTTTTTTTTTTTGCTACCACTTCTGGAATGAATTCTAATCTTTATAATGAAGATATCGTATCAGAATTCACCTATGAGTGAGCGGATCGTGCTCAATTCTTTCTTAATTTAAGTTTATGTGGATATAACGTAATTGGTTTCCTGCAGTTAGTAACGAAGTCAAATGCCAGGAATAAAACTGAACATCTTCAAGTGAGCCGTACTTGCAGACCGTGGGACGGAAAACAGATTTGAGTGGCACTCCCACTTGCCCCTGCGTTTATCTTCCAACTGAGGGGTCCTTATCTCTCATCCCTGTGTACTTTCACTTTCAGCGCTTTGCCCGTTCCCTTCCTACAATAAAAAAAACTCTCGTTAACCGTGTCCCATTTCTCTTTTTCTCCGAGCTCCACCCACGATTTCAACCGAGTCTCTCGCCGATCAATCCTGCCCACTCTACGCCCTCTCTCCCGCACCCAATATTACATTTATCCGTCCTCCGCTCCTAAAAATGTGAAGAGTCAACAGGAGTTAATGATTTTCCGATGCATGGGGTTCTCGGAAACCTATACACATTCCGTTATTTTGCACCAAAATTGTGTTCTCTATATAATTAAGACTCTAACAGTAAATATTCCATAGGAATATCAAGTAGGCCTACTATTCTACCCAGAATTTTATAAGTCTTCTATACAGGGATATCATTTTATTTTTACTTCAATTTTTATTGTACCCGAGTTTTTTAATGTACTTCACTCCCACCCCTTCTACTAGTGAAGTTCAACCGTCCTGCGCACAGATCCAAGACCGCATATACAGTCATAGTAGCCTTACGGTCATAGTAAACAGTATGTTCAAACGCAAACTTACTAGGCACTTGGTCAGTAATTGAGAGTCGTTCAGATATGGTTTCTTGTAAATAGTTCTCTTAATCTATCACAAAATATCTCAATATATGGTAATTTCATCACTATAAAATTTTGTTATTCCAGATTTAATTTGTAATTCAGTAAATACAAAAATATTCTTTGTTCTTAACTTCTATGATGAATTGTCTAGCTTTCATTAATCAGGTAATCTTGTCGTATTTTAATTTTTATTGTAATTGTAATTGTAAATTTAATATTAATTGTAATTTTATTCTTCGTATTATAGTTGTAATCCCCCGGTAGAAGGGCAGAGAAGGCCTGATGGCCTTATCTCTACCAGGTTAAATAAATAAATACTACTACTACTACTACGTTCCAAAAATATGTTCGCGTTTTCCAGTGACGAAAGAGCTTTCAATATTGAATCATTTTCGCACAGGTACTGTCGTTCATTTGCCTACGTAGTATCCCGGTTTCCCCCACCAGCTTTTATTCGCCAGCTAGTGGCTGGGCTGTCTTAGATCTTTTCTGAAAACATTAATTTCTGTTAGGAATTGGACGTCTGCGTAATATTATACAACTGTTTAAAATAGCTTAAATAAAAGGGGCTCGTTAAGTAATTAACTTTCACGTGATTTCCTCCCTTTCTACGACCCTACGACATAACCACTTGGACGGACAGCAGATAGTATGTCTGAGTAATTTTATCTTTTCGGACCGGGCAGAAGTGAAGATTGAATTTACAGTACGTAAGGTACTCTTTTATAGAGTAGGTACACAATTATTTCAACATGAGTTACTAGTACGAAGGACGAAACTGGTAATTGGGATTAGGTACAATAGTCTATAGTGCAGTAATATGCACAAAAGAACTGAAGCCTGTATCGAAATGAACGGCCACCATTTTAAAAATGTGTTTAAATATCCATATTATGATTATTTTTTTAATTTAACTTCATTCTCTATATTGTATGCTAATGTGCTGTAGACAATATAATATGCACTGCATAATGAATACGTCCACATGGACAGCTCAGTTCGTGAGTAAAAACACTCATTGTTAACACAGTACTGTATTTTGATTAAACAAAAATCTAATGAAAATTATCAAACTCAAACGCGCGATATTTCCTAGTTTACGTAAATGGGTGAACTATTTTTCTTCCCTCCTATACCTAGTAAAATGATTTGTTTGTATTCTACGCCAGTATCATCGAACTCCAGCCGTGGAAGGGGGTAGCAAACGACGTTGGTGCAGAGGTATAGCCAAGTCAATATTAAAAATGTTGGTAAAAATAAAATGATGTCCCTGTATATTTGAACTTTGTTTTGTTTTTTGATTAATAATTTTCTAAGAGTTAGGGTCAAATAAGTCTATTATGATGCAAAAAAAATCAATCTTAAGCTGTAAATTTTCTATCAAATCGAATACACGTGGCATTTCGACTAATGATACACAGACTAGCCAACATTCCTATGAACCTACAAGACTATAAGGAAGAAATACACACTATCAGATACATAGCTCAGGAAAACGGATATAATCCCAACATAATAGACAACAAACCGTCCACGCTATGGAAAAAAATCTCAAATTTAGTATAACAAAGAACACATTATGCCCGTTGTTGAGTTGTAGTAGCCATTTTAATCATTTACGATTTTCATTTGTCCTTTCAGATTATGCATTGTTGATTGTCATATATGAAAACTCCCATCTTTTAATCATAATATAACCAGCAACAAATTGTTCCTACTATAATAATAGCTTTATAATAATAAATTAATATTATCCATACTCAAACGGATCAGACTGAACTTTGTTATTGTTTTCATTAAATCCATATGGTATTTTGTACATGAGCGTAATACTAGTTGTTCACCGATTTAAACACACAGACACACGAATAAACAGATTTAAACACACGGTACCGGGCGTGTGGGAAGATTGCGTTACTGCAGAATAAACTGTTGACTCGCAACTTGCTCTTCGTACCGAGCAAAATTAGTTTGATCGACATACACCCAACTTTAATTCAAAGTGACCGAACACAGGACTCTAGTTATTTTTCTTTCATTTTAATGGATTATTTTACGACGCTTTATCAACATCTTATGTTATTTAGCGTCTGAATGAGATGAAGGTGATAATGCCGGTGAAATGAGTCCGGGGTCCAGCACCGAAACTTACCCAGCATTTGCTCATATTGGGTTGAGGGAGAACCCCGGAAAAAACCTCAACCACCGGGAATCAAACCCGGGCCACCTGGTTTCGCGGCCAGACGCGCTGACCGTTACTCCACAGGTGTGGACTTGTTAGCTTGAAGCGGGTGGATAAAGAAAATCATAAAATTTAACCTGTCTGATGGGTCCAAGGTTTCCGCGATCGTGAAATTGTATTCGACACATGATAGGGTTACTAGGATTATTCTCTTCACTTCAATCAGTTGTACTGTTTCGAGAGACATGGCACCTGAACGTAAAGGTTAATTTCGAAACTGTAAATTACAGTACTGCATTAACTCTAGACATAGAATAAAATTGCATGACACAGTACTGTATTTTCCTTTTTCGGTCTTATCTACTATAGTTCAAAATTGTAAAGAATTTACTACAGTATTGTATACTGTATTAGAATTAAACTACAGTAATACCAGTCTAGTATATACAGTCACGAAGCTCAGTACGCAGTAAATATGCATCCATAGATAGTTGCTAGCCACTAGGACCGCTAATATCGCCTCATTACAGACAACGCGAAATAGTACCGGCACAATCTATTGTTCCTAGCACCCTCATAACTCAAGCTTCGTGACTGTATATACTAGACTGTGGTAATACATTTAATTTAAAGCGTGAAGGGAGACATAATACATATTAAAAATTTACTATTAGATTGGGGAGCCTCCCTCCCAATAAAGGACACCTCCCAGATGCGGACAGATTGTTACGTCCCTTCGATGTCCGTAAATGAGAGGTTTCATTGGAATAAAAATGTCACCCAAAATACGATTACGTTTCCTCGTATCATAAAAGTTTTTATGCTCGACCATGCCGAAATGTAGTAATTATACACCTGGTAGTAGCCCTTTAAGGGGACACTCAACTATATTTTGGAACTTTTTTCCTATTTGACCAACCTCTTTCAAATTTGGAGAAAAAGTTTAATATACACATGGAAAGTAACATGCAAAATCCCAGCTCATTAGATCCAATACTTTTCAAAATAAAAAATATTTCAGTTTTTAATCAATCATTAATTAAAGTATCACTTTTAATTATCATTATTTATTTTTTTGACTTTTTGCATTTGACTGTGACTTCTCAATGAATAGGGGAAGAATTCTGCGTAGGTATTGATTTAGTTCTGTCACGTAAATTAGTGTAGAAATTTAATTTTTCATTTCTATGACACTTTTTCTCCAATTTTTAAGTTGAGTGTCCCTCGCCTCATTAAAGTACACCTATTCATTATAGTTCAGTTGTTCAGCCAATGAGAAATCACCATTGTACCATTATAAAACCGTAAGTATCGATTATTCTCGAATATGCAATTGAAAGACAACTAGCGAAACTTCACGGAGATTGGAAATCCAATACTGTCGCGGAAGGTTATGTTCCGTTACTATAATAATTAACGTTAATTGTAAATAATATTCAAATAAATTCAATTTGTCATCTCGTTTTTCAATTCTAAATCAATTTCCAGGTTATATCAATATTAATGTTCATGTTATTCTCTAGATTATATCAAGGTCAATGACATTCGTCCCTCGGAAAAAATCAATACTTTCGCGTCTGCGCACATCTCAGAATTTAGAAGGTCAGTTCCGCTCTTCACTTAGATAACCATAACATGAATACTTATGAATAATTTCAAGTTAGGAATATGGTCGAGCATAAAAAGTCTTATGAAACTTGCATATAATGGTAATTTCATAACAAACATACTGTATTCGCGTCTTAATTACTACCATTATAGGCTCGTTGCATAATGTACTAATAAATCTCCTTGAAATCGTTTACTACTTGCGTTGCCTTTTCTTTGCCCCACCTTGTATTTAAAAATCGTACTATTGTTCTTTTTATTGAATATCGTAAGTATAAAAATGTTGTTATCTATGGGAACTTAATCTGCTGACTTCCCTTGAAATATAAACTCCACTCAGAAACGTGCAGCCTACTCTATTCCGTAGAGATCCGAGTTCAGATTTTGTTTTCGCTCTACATATCGACCCAAACTGTTGAGACCCTGTAACCATTCCTTTGCTTGAATGTCTAGAGCAGGGACATCTCACTCTTCTGCAAGGCTCAATTTTTCGCTCCGCCAGACAGGAAAATTTGTTAATAACATACCTTAAAGCTACAGACGTGAACTCCAACGATGTAACACAAAGGATCCAGTAACTAAATATTAATTTGGTGCTAAAAGGTGCTCGTAAACCTGCGAGGAAGGCTACAAGTTCTTACACCGGAGGGAATAATCGACGCCTCTACGCTCGTTGAACACTTGGGCCTAACAAGTGACAGACAATACCCAACATTCAACACCTATATATAAATAATCCTCACAATCCAATTCACAATGGCAACTGAAGAGTATTTTAAAGGCTACAACGAAGTCATTTTACAGATTAAATACTTGGGAAAACAATACAAAATGAGGAATTACACGAACCTAAACACCAGTGGTTGTCTGAACTTCTGTTTTGACTTTTCCCTAATAAGAATCGCTACAATTTCAATGAAACTTAAATATTAAGTAATCACATTTCAATATACACAAAACTCTAGAAGTCATGCACATTAAATCAACCATTTGTTATTTATGTATTTTTAAAAAGCAGCAAATAATATAATAGTACATTATGCAACGAACCTATAATGAAGGTAATTAAGAAGTGAGTATGGATATTTATGAAACGAGCTCAAGCGAGTTTCATAATTTTCATACGAGCTTCTCAATTACCATTATAGGCGAGTTTCATACGACTTTTTATGCTCGACCATATTTCTAACTTCATATTATTAATTTTTTAGCAATGTCCCGTATGTTGTGAGATGTGCGCAGACGCGAAAGTATTGATTTTTTCCCAGGAACAGATGTCCACATTGACCTTGCTAGGCCATAAGAACCTACAGACATAACATTGAAATTAAATTAGACATTGAAAAACGAGATGACAAATTGAATTTATTTGAATATTATTTACAATTAACGCTAATTATTATAATAACAGAACATAACCTTCTGCGACAGTATTGCATTTCCAGCCTCCGTGACTTTTCGCTAATTCTCTTTCGATTGCATATCCGAGAATAATCGATACTTGCGGTTTTATAACGGTAGAAAGCTGACCTGCCATTGGCTGAACAGTTGTAACCTGAGTCGTCATTGGCTGAAAGACCTGACCTTTAACGAGTAGGTGTACTTTAATGACATGCATTAAAGGTCTGCTACCAGGTGTATAATTGCTACATTTCGGTATGGTCGAGCATAAATCATTTTATGCTCGACCATGCCGAAATGTAGTAGCCCTTTAATGCACCTCATTAAAGTACACATATTCATTATAATTCAGTTGTTCAGCCAATGAGAAATCACCATTGGACCATTATAAAACCGCAAGTATCGATTATTCTCGGATATGCACTCGAAAGACAATTAGCGAAATGTCACGGAGGCTGGAAATCCAATACTGTCGCACAAGGTTATGTTCTGTTACTATAATAATTAGCGTTAATTGTAAATAATATTCAAATAAATTTAATTTGTGATCTCGTTTTTCAATTCTAAATAAATTTCCAGGTTATATCAAGACTAATGTTCATGTTATTCTCCAGATTATATCAAGGTCAATGACATTCGTTTCTCGGAAAAAAATCAATACTTTCGCGTCTGCGCACATCTCCCAATTCAGGTCAATTCCGCTCCTCACTCACATAACCATAACATGAATACTTATGAATAATTTCAAGTTAGAAATATGATCGAGCATAAAAAGTCATATGAAACTTGCCTATAATGGTAATTAAGACGCTCGTATGAAAATTATGAAACTCGCTTGCACTCGTTTCATAAACAAACTCGCGTCTTAATTACTACCATTATAGGCTCGTTGCATAATGTACTATTTTAATTGTTTACAACATTAATGTTCAAAAAATACCACTCAACTCTCAATATTCCAACAAATATTTAAAACAGCTTCAGTTTACAATGATATAAGCACGAAATTGTTTTACAAATATTAAAATTGACAATATTGTCCTAGCGATGTCTGGTGATTTTGGTGGCCACAATTCTTCAGAAATTAGCCGGTTATAAAAAAGTTCCGCAGAAAATGTAACATTTCACATCATATATGATATGTAGTACTGTCTTAAATATTTGGGAAAACAATACAAAATTAGGAATTATACGAAACTTAATTTAAGTGTGTACAACCTAATTTTTTTATTAACCTCCTCTTGCAGGATGCTCATCAATGTCTGTAGTGAACGGGGCAATTCTATGGACCACACACGCTAGACACCGACACATATGTGGACGTCCTCTAGTATGGAGTCAATGTAGAACAGATGCCTCCACAGAGACACTCACAGGACAGAACATTAACGAAGGACATTCATCCATAGTCGAGACAGAATTCGAACGCACGAACCTCCGGACCACGCCACCTTAAGGGAGAGTTTTAGACATTGTAGTTATCCTAAAATAAGGGTTTTAAATTAAGTACATTTTAAAATTCTAATTTATGAAGTTATTTTATGAGACAACATCTGAAATAATTATTGCTTGGAAGTAAATAAATAAATCAATATTTTAATTTCAAATCTTACAAGCTGTAATAAAATATACATAGAGGAGCAAAAAAAGGCACTAAATTAGAAATACTCTATTTTCGGAAATACATAACATTAATTTATAATGAATACACTGTTGGAAAGAGTAGACTTTAAAGATAAGAACGACTTTTTATTATGTTTTTTGAGGCTTAATTAAAGTCTTATGGAGATCATACACAAGGATGCGAAAAATGTGATTTTTGGAGACAATTTATTAATTCAAAATGCAGAAACTGAATGTTGGTAAGATTAATAATAATTAATGATTTTCAAATAATCAAAATTAAAAATGATGCTCTATATGACCGCCATTTGCCCGCACAACCATTTGTAGGCGTCTTCTCCATTGCCCAATAGCACTGGATATCTGTCTTTGATCAAACCGGTCCCAACATTCAAGAGTCCACACCTGTGGAGTAACAGTCAGCTCGTCTGGCCGCGAAACCAGGTGGCCCGGGTTCGATTCCCGGTCGGGGCAAGTTACCTGGTTGAGGTTTTTTCCAGGGTTTTCCCTCAACCCAATATGAGCAAATGCTGGGTAACTTTCGGTGCTGGACCCCGGACTCATTTCACCGGCATTATCACCTCCATCTCATTCAGACGCTAAATAACCTAAGATGTTGATAAAGCGTCGTAAAACAACCTACTAAAATAAAAAAATTAAAAACATTCAAGAAGGCATTGTCTTAAAATAATGTTCAATATTACGAATTCTTGTTTTGTAGTAAACTGCTTTTTGTAGTTGACTCCATACAAAAGAGTCCACAGGATTAAGATCTCGTTTGAAACTCCAGCGGAAACCATCAGAGAATCTGAGAAATGCGATCTTTCACGCAATAATCTCTCAGGAGGGATATCATGTCCGTATCTTGCTAATCAATCGTTGTACACTTGAAACGGATCATTCTCCCTGAGCGTAGTTCCTTACAATTTGACGGGCAGATAAATTATCATATTGGTGCAAATGTTTAATAAAAATCTTGTCTTCGTTTTAAGCTACCATTATTCACAAAATGAGAACTCAAAACGGAAGAAAACAAATGATGATAGCACAACAAACGGCTTGGCCTGCTGAACTCGTAAGACCATAATGCTTAGTTCGGCATAAAAGATCGATTTTGTACTGCCTAGCAAAAAATAAAACATAATGTTTAATAAATGGTAAAACATTAAATATTACAGTACTTTCCCAGTCTACAAGGAAATTTGTCTGTGAAATAAACTTTCAAGTGAAATCATTAGCTACTGGAATATAACTATTTAAATTTTGTGCCTTTTTTTGGCCCACTATGTATTTAAAATCATACATTAACGATTTCTAAAAGATGCGTGTTCAAATACAGACTATAAACCACCATTTCGAGTCACTTTATAGCATAATTTGAATTTATCAGATTATTAAAAATTAAATACATGCACAAGAAGTTATTAATTATATTTTTTGCACACAATGTGTACACTTATCGTACATTGAACTTCCAATATATTTGCATTAATTGAATAGTATGACGTATTACAGGAAGGGTTGTGTTGTACAGTGTAGAACTAATTTCTTAAAAATTACTTCATTATTGTATACACAAGATCGCCATTTCAGAGCACACGACATGCGACAATATTTCCAAGGAAAGTTAAGCTGTTATTTGCATAGAGTAAGTACTTCATAGATAAGACTGGCGTCTCGCCAGAATAATAGTAACCCATTGCCTAAGGCACTGAAAAACTCCACTAACTTATACAACGAAACATGTTGCACAAAATAGATGTAGGCTACATATCATCCATCAACGAATTCTCTTCTAGAAGGATATGCTTTATCATAGATAACCGTAAAATAAATCGAGTTACTAGAGAATGTAAGAAGAAAAAATAACAGGGTATATACTGAATCTCTATAATTGCGTGAAACGTTTATGCTGTGATGTAATTTTGTGTTCTTATGTTTGTGTTGTCTTTCTATGATTCTTGTAGGGTAATTATGTTTTGGCTTTTTTATTATGTTGCCTATTATGTTGGGATTGTATCCATTTTCTTGTGCTGTGGATTTGACGGTATTTATTTATTTATTTATTTATTTATTTATTTATTTATTTATTTATTTATTTATTTATTTATTTATTTATTTATTTATTTATATATTCTTTGTAGTGTAATGTAATCAAGATGGGATAAAGTTGCCTAATTCCGTGATATCCCTAATTCCGTGATAGGGTTTTTTCACTGACTATCACGGGATTGGGTATCTTGCTGCGAAATTCACCAATGTCTCAAAAGTAGACAAAAGATGCACTCTTTCGAGAAGATTGTCTGACGCTATAGTTGAACGGCAAAGCTTTGACTGAGATTCAATTAAAAAAAAAAGTATCACGGAATTAGGCAACTTTATCCTACATTTACAATTTAACTGTAATTTTATATATTCCTTTATATATTATTTTCCAGAATTTTAGCTGGGAAATCAAGAAAATGTACCAATTATCATAATATTGTTGACATTGAATTCCTACCACCAAACTTTCATAAAAATGTTCCATTCCAAAACACCACGAAATGCTAAATTTGAGTTTTTAATGAGCTCCATTTCTTGTTTTTAAGTTGCTAAAATCTTCCATCTCTTGTATAATTCAAGGGGTGAGGAATAAAACGAAGAGGAAGAGGGAAATAATGATAACTAGAGACGAGAATTCCATGCAAATGCATGTTTTTATAGGAACATAGGATATAGCTCGAACTTAGTACTTATCCATTTCATTACTTTCCGGTTCCAAATATATGTACTTTTTCCGTGCATATTTGCATGTTTTGGCCTTTTGGGGGGTAAAAACATGCATAATGCATATTTAAGCAATTTTTAGTTCAATCATGTATGTAATATACATTATATTCAGTTTAAATGCATGTTTCAATGGTTTTAAGTGGACACTTCAGTTTCTATATTTTTATAACCCTCATTTTAGTTTCAGGAATTAGGACTGAAGAAGGAAAAGAAAAAAAAAACTAAATAACAGGAAAAGGTTCATTCAAGTTTCCACCCATATCTTCTTGCGATGTAGAAGTGTCATTCTCTGCCTACAAAAACATATTGACTGACAAGCGCATTAACCTGACAGAAACCAATTTAGAAATGTTATTAGCTGTTAACTGTGCAAAAAAAATGTTAAGTGAAATAAGAAACTTGCAACAAAAATAAAATTGCATATTTTAATGTATTTTTCGCTTGATCGTGCATGTTTCATAGTTTGATAATGCATGAATACATGCATATTTTGGGATTTAATAGTGCATGAAATTCTCGTCTCTAATGATAACGTATGGAAAGATTTAAGTACAGGGACATCATTTTATTTTTACTTCAATTTTTATTGTATCTGAGTTTTTGAATGTATTTCACTCGCACCCCTTCTAATAATGAAGTCCTCCAGACAGAATCAAGGCCGCATATAGTAAACAGTACTGACTTAGTGAGTATAGTACGTTCCAGAAATATGTTCGCGTTTTCCAGTGACGAAAGAGTTTTCAATATTGAATCATAGTTTCGCAAAGATACTGTCCGTTTGCCTACGTCGCATCCCGATTTCCCCCACTTGCCTCTGCACGCCCCTCTGTAAAAGCTGGGCTGTCTTAGCTCTTTTCTGAAAACATTAATTTCTGTTAGGAATGGACGTTTACGTAATATTATACAACTGTTTAAAATAACTTAAATAAAAGGGCCTCGTTAAGTAGCCTAATTAACTGTCACATGATTTCCCTTCTTTCTACGATGCTGCGGCATAACCACTTGGACGGACAGTAGATAGCATGTCTGAGTAATTTTATCTGTGCGGGTCGGGCAGAAGTGAAGATTGAATTTACAGTACGTAAGGTACTCTTTTATAGAGTAAGTACAGAATTACTGTATTTCAACTTGAGTTACTAGTACGAAGGACGAAACTGGCAATTGGAATTAGATGCAATAGTCTATAGTGCGAAAAAATGCACAAAAGAACTGAAGCCTGTATCGAAATGAACGGCCACCATTTTCAAATATGTGTTTAAATATCCATATTATGATTATTTTTCAATTTAACTTCATTCTCTAAATTGTACGCTAATGTGCTGTAGACAATATAATATACACTGAATAACGAATACGTTCGCATGGATAACTCAGTTCGTGAGTAAAAACACCTATTGTTAATACAGTACTGCATTTTGATTAAACAAAAACCTAATGAAAATTATCTGTAGTAATGTCACGAGAGGTCTGAGATCTGCCGATAAATCTCAGACCTCGAGTGACATTTATTAGGACTATTTCATGAATAAAATAAAAATTTAAATAATATATCACTAAAATTCGATATAAAATGTTAATAATTGTATATTAACGAATACTTAACCTATTCAGACATTGTGAAGTTGAAATACTCGTAGATGAATGTCGATTATTGCAATAAAGATATTCGATGTTATTATTCAGTAATGCCAATTGCGAAAAGCGAAATGCATTTTTAACAATGTTAATTACATGTACTGCACTTTTCTCTTATTATTATAACAAACACATTTTCATTATCTGCTGAAATCATAATTTAATTTAACAGTAACAGTGGGGACAGCTATATACCAATGCTTATGTATTCACAGCGAGACATGTTGCTACACAGTGAAGTCATCTCTGTATAGACAGGCCTAATTAAAACACGAATTTTATTACGCCATACGAAAGGCAGTTTGATCAAAGACATTATTACTATGCAAGGTCTTTGAGTTTGATATGCGATGATGTTACATAAATTTGAACGTCTATTAATTCTTTAATTTCAAAACAAATGTTATAGGTTACAATTTTATAGGTTACGTTAGGCCTACCTGTGGAAGCAGGACCAATGTCAGCTGTGCCTTGTTTCGACCGTTACTTACAATCAGTGCTACACGAAAGCATTTTTTATAGCTCGACAAACGCATTCTCGCTATAGTGTGTAACGAAACTGCATCTATACAGTTCAATATTCCAATCGCGTATGCGTGCAATCTGGGATGAATATTGAAAGAATCAAGTTTAAAAGGTACGTTCAATTAAGATGCATAAAGATTTTCTGTTTACATGGTGCGCCGTTTTGAATGTGGTCTTCACTGCGTAAATATATTAATTAATATTAAATATCAATCTTGCATTCATTGCTTTAAAGTTGAAAGAAAAGTTTAACCGTGTAGTTGCATCTTAATGTATTCATGATCATCAATTCACGGGGAAACAGTTGGCGACAACGACTAAACAAAAGAACGACCATGCGATAAATTGAGAGTGATAAATCTAGCTGCAGAAATTATCGCAAAGTCTGACTGTGATTGGTTGGAATTCAAAATTTCATTACACTTCATTGGTCGAAAATGGAATGGCGTCATATAAACGAAATAGTCGAACTCAAAATCGCGGTATTTCCTAGTTTACGTAAATGGCTAACGTACTTTTCTTCCCTCCTATACCTAGTAAAGTGATTTGTTTGTGTTTTACGCCAGTATCATCGAACTCCAGTCGTGTAAGGGGGTAGCGAACGGTGTTTCCGGTTCTCTAATTAAATATTAAATATTAATATTAAATTAATTAATATTAATATTAATATTAAAAATGTTAGTAAAAATAAAATGATGTCCCTGTATAACTCTCTTAAATCTGTTATAGCCCGTATCTTTTCACTGCACGTGTCAGGGTGGAATGAACCGACTAATCAGAAATGTGGAGTAAAATCTCCAACATCGCCTTGGCTTGTTAAGTGTGTAGTATTTTTTTAAACTTGAATCGCATAATCAATCCGCTGATTAAGGGAACATGGCAGGTGTGTAGGAGGATTATCTATGCGTGGATGTAAATGTGAAAATTATGCAGAGCATGCGAGATGCCTGCAGTATTGACAGCAGCATTGTTGCGTGCCTTACGCTTGTTTCCTAAAAAACGTGCGTGAGGCCAGCAATTAGGAATCCGTATCATATCGCTCTAACTTATCATTATTACACTTAAATTCTTTACTTTCTTACTTATTGCATGTTTTAGCTGTAATTCTAAGCAGAAAAATACCTACACTGCAGGTAATTAATCTCCTGTTTCAATAAAGTTTACAGCAAGAACAAATCTTACTTACATGTTGTGACTGTAGAGAATAGTAATATGCGTTACAAGAGCGGTATGTTGACGTTTTCATGTTCGAGGAAAAGATTGAAAAAGCGAAACGTAGTTGAGCTTTTTTAATTTCCGAGAACATGAAAACAAACATACCGCTCGTGTATCGTACATTATTTTGTGCGAAGATCGTTTATTACATACCTGAAAGAGGAATTTCTAATTAGTTGCAATGAAATCTCCATCTTGGTTTCTGTTCAATGACGACAACTTTGGAAAACAAATATATCTATCTTCAACATTGTTCCTATAAAATGTTTTCTGTGTTTACTATACTCCAGCAGGCCGTGATATACGTCTGTCTTTTTTTTTTTCCCCCAGTCTATAAATGCGAACTTAAAACAAACGGTAAGGTCATGTAATGATTTATTTTTCATTTTAATACTTTAAGAAAATTATTCATTTCTGCACATTGAAATTATAACAAAATTATTTATTTCTGCACATTAAAATTAATTGTCACATTTGTGCAGTTATTCAGAGTCACTGGAGCACCACCACCAGTTTTTTCTATTGTGAAACTTTTTTTGCATGAATATTGATTTTCCAGTTTCCGTCGAAGTTGAAGCATTAGGACTATAGATGGCAGCATTTGTTGTAGAGTTTACTTAATTTTTTGCAAATATTTAAAAACAATAATTAACAGTGCAATTTAGGTGAAATTGCAGTGGTAAGTTTCCAATTTATAATTATTACTATATTGAACGTCTTTAAAAATAATATGTTAAAAGCCTAAAGCAGTAAAATGAATATGACGCTTAAGCGGTAAGAAGAGGGAAATTGTTATGTGTGTTACGTTGGGAATACTGAATGTGGTATTTCACACTTACCGCGTATAGGTTTTGTGCGGAAAGCAAGCAAATACGCACGATCTCGCACAAAATTAAATGTTCTCTATTTTTTTAGATACAGCTTTCATTTTTATACGTATCTTAGCAACCTATTAGGACTGCTTCTACTCGTATGACAAGGCTGGTCTGCAGCGCATTGTCTGTGCCAAAATGTTGTCCTCTTAGACATCGTTTCATGTGAGGAAAGAGATGAAAATCAGAGGGAGCCAAGTCCGGGCTGTATGGTGGGTGATCAAACACTTCCCATCGGAACCGCTGCAGGAGTCTCTTTGTTGCAGCTGCGGCCGAGCATTGTCATGAAGGACAATGCCTGATGACAAAACTCTCTCGCTTCTTCTGAATTGTACTTCGTAGTACAGTAGTGAGTGTGGTTCAATGTTGTTATATGTTTCGGGAAAATATAAACAGAAACAAATGCGAAAAATAACGATGATATAGTTAATTCATTGTTAGAGTGTCCTTTTTCGAGAAGAAATAATATTGAAAGAAAGGAAGTTTTAAATAAAGAGATAGATTACCGAGATACCTAACGACATGGCTGACAATTTTTCTGACAGATAATCTTAAAAACGAGTTTCTATTGCATCCTGATATGGGCAACATAAATGGTTAAGTGGTAATGTGGTGCAAAATAAACTTTTCTGTTGGCCTTGTTTGTTGCTTTCAAAGAAAAAAAGAAGAAAGGGGAATTTCAACACATACTTCTTCAGCTGAGCATAATATGTGATGTTTCATCACACTCAAACAATCACTGAAAAAAACTCACAGCATAACTTATTTGGTGAGTGACATTATTTTCATCAATAATAATAATAATAATAATAATAATAATAATAATAATAATAATAATAATAATATATAGTTCGTCAAGGATGCCCCATCTCACCACTTTTATTCAATATATACATCAACTCCATCATCAGACATTGGCGACTAACAATTCATGGAAACATCCAGCTCTTCCGAAATTGTACTCTTAGATACATTACTATATGCAGATGATCAGGTTCTTTTTGCTACAAATGAAGACGAGCTGCAATACTGAATACATCACCTGAATACAATAGCACAAAATTTCAATATGAAAATTTCCCCAAACAAAACAAAAATTATGGCGTTCAAGGTAAACAGCCAGTTAGGAGTAAAATTTGCATTGGAACCTATACGTTAGAACAGGTAAACTCACTTAAATATTTAGGTTATAATTTGACATATTTACCTGTTACTGATATATCTGAAAATATTCAACATTTTAATTGAGCCTTAAGAACCATCAACCAGGTTTTCACAACCACGAAAACCCAAAAACATACCAGGTTAAAAGCATATAAAGTTCTAGCAAGACCTGTCCTCATGTATGGTAGTGAGGCCTGGACTGTCCGAAACTCAGATGTTCAACGCCTAACAACTGCGGAAATGAGATTTCTAAGGAGGACTGCCGGCTACAGCTTGCTTGACCACAAAAAGAATGAACTAATTACAAAAGAATTGAAAATTACACCTATTTATGAACATCTCAACCACTATAGACAAAAATGGCTTAACCATGTCAATAGAATGGACCGTTCCAGACTCCCAAGACAAATTCTCCGCTATATACCACATGGAAGACGATCTTTGGGACGCCCCCTGAAAAGATAGACGGAGACCGTAAAAGGCCACTAGGCCTAATACCTGCAAGGACGATGATGATGATGATGATAATATAGCAATAATAATTAATATCTATACTAATAATAAATCTGTAGCCGAAATTTTTCTGGTAATTTTCGATTTTCCAAAAAATAATTGGTCCTAACATATATAATTAACCACCCTGAAACCGAAAATCGCTTTTTTGAAATTTTTGTTTGTTGTCTGTCTGTCTGTCTGTCTGTCTGTCTGTCTGTCTGTCTGTCTGTATGTTTGTTACCTTTTCACGCGATAATGGCTGAACCGATTTCGATGAAAATTGGAATATAAATTAAGTTCGTTGTAACTTAGATTTTAGGCTATATGGCATTCAAAATACCTTACTTAAAAGGGGGGTTATAAGGGGGCCTGAATTAAATAAATCGAAATATCTCGCTTATTATTGATTTTTGTGAAATATGTTACATAACAAAAGTTTCTTTAAAAATGATTTCTGATAAGTTTTATTCTCCGACAAATTTTGATAGGACTGATATTTAATGAGATAAATGAGTTTTAAAGTTAAAATAACTGCCATCTAAGGCGGTGTATTGAAATAAAAAACAAAAGACTTCGTCTATAAGGGGCCTTGGACACAACAATCGAAAGCTATGAAACATAGCCTACAGACAATGTTTCTGTGTTTTTATAAAGTAATATCGGAAGCTAAATTAACCGATTTGTATAATTAATTATTATTTCATCATTGGAAAGTGTAGTTTCTCTGGATGGACATAATGCTATAATGTTATTACAGTAACTTGTGAGTGAATTGAGGACAGGTAAGATTAAAATAGCTTCTTATGCACAGAAAACTTGATAGGTTATTCTGTATATTCGTTTCCTGTATTTCTTATAATAATGTTCATGAACATATTCATTTTTATCTCAGAGAATTAACGAACAACGAGAGTGTATTGATTTAGTATGCAGTAATAGTACGTTAGCTTAGCAATCCATTATTTTATAATTCAAATTTTAACTATGCTCAATTAAATCGTGTTAAAATACATAAAATACATATGCAATAAATGCAATGCAAAAAATTGGGTAATGAGCCAAGCAGATTATGTTGCCCTGTTGTAAAAGTTGTTCCTCCTGAGATTCAAGAGCTCCCACAACAAATTAAAAACTTTCTAATTCGAGTACATCCGTTATCAACACACTTTTTCATAATATAATATAAACATAATAATAAATCTGTAGCCAAAATTTTTGTGTTAATTTTCGCTTTTCCAAAAATAATTGGTAATAACAATTAAGAAACATGTTAAAGGAATTGTCATTGCACCAAATGAGTGGTCTCTGGATCAAAATGATCGCATTTTAATATTTTAAATACAATTTAAATTAAGTAACATATTAAACGATTTATCCTTCTATCAAACACGAATGTTCCCTGGATCAAATGTCCTATTTTAATTATGTAATTACTTTATATTTGTTTCTAACGGGTGCAGCGGAGCGTACGGGTACGGGTAGTCATGAATAAACATTTCCTATCGGAGGCACTTAAACTATGTAGTTGATCTGGCCTCACCGAGAATTTCGATCACTGGCCGCTACTGTGCAATACAATGTTCTTTTCTTAAAATATTTTTAAAAAATTGCGTACAAAATTCAAAATTCAAATTATTGTAATTGTTTACTTTAGTGCACAATTGCAGTGATATTCCGTCAAGCGATCTTACTGAAATCCCTTTGACCCAGTTTAGCAAGATCTAATATTCACAGGAAGACCTTATTGAGGCCTCGAATGCGGTGTTATGCGGGAAGTATAAACAGTGGTTTGCATACATAAATATATAATGTGTTAGTTTTCACTCTGCTTCCCGCACGGCTTCGCTAAATATTATTTTACATGCATTAGTACCGCGCCCGCAGTGCCGCTCGCTGCACTATTAAGGACTTCTTGACTCCGGAATCACTTTAACTCCGTATTTAGTCTTCCCACCAGTTGTTACGTAGAGCAGCTGCCGAACTCGCTGACGAGAGAGCGTCTGACACGACCAATTTATTCTTAAATTGCGTTTTACCAGCTTCGTAACTACTACTAATACAATTTTGCAGGAATTTAAAACTTGGTTGCTTCATTGCTAACACCTCAAGATATTCAGAAGACGCTCGAGTTGCATTTCTGTATTGGTGGCTAAATGTAAAAATCACAACTTCTAACGTTTCGTAAATTGTGTCTATGTTCGCGTTCATATACAGGTTAGAAGTAATATAACTCTTACTTAGGCCTCCTTACAAATGGTTTTTAGGAACCCGAAGGTTCATTGCCGCCCTCACATAAGCCCGCCATCGGTCTCTATCCTGTGCAAGATTAATCCAATCTCCACCATCATATCCCACCTCTCTCAAACCCATTTTAATATTATCTTCCCATCTACGTCTCGGTCCTCCAAAAGATCCATTTCCCTCCGGTCTCCCAACTAACACTCTATATGCATTTCTGGATTCGCCCATACGTGTTACATGCCCTGCCTATCTCAAGCGTCTGGATTCAATGTTCCTAATTATGTCAGGTGAAGAATACAATGCGTGCAGTTCTGCGTTTGTAACTTTCTCCATTCTCCTGTAACTTCATCCCTCTTAGCCCCATATATTTTCCTAAGAACCTTATTCTCAAACACCCTTAACCTATGTTCCTCTCTCAGAGTGAGAGTCCAAGTTTCACAACCATAAACAACAACCGGTAATATAACTGTTTTATAAATTCTAACGTTCAGATTTTTTACAGCAGACTAGATGACAAAAGCTTCTCAACCTAATAATAACACGCATTTCCCATATTTATTCTGTGTTTAATTTCCTCCCGAGTATCATTTATATTTGTTACTGTTGCTCCAAGATATTTTAATTTTTCCACCTGTTCGAAGGATAAATCTCGAATTTTTACATTTCCATTTCGTAGAATATTCACGAGACATAATCATATACTTCGTCTTTTCGGGGCTTACTTCCAAACCTATCGCTTTACTTGCAATTAAGAAGTATATAATACAATTTGTCTTATGTCTACTATGCAATAAGAATATATAAATTTAAATTTACAATTTTTCAATTTTTAATAAATCCATACATAACTTTTTTAAATTTAATACTAGAACTGTTAGAAGTGACAAGATTAGGATATTTAAATATAAATTTGTTATATATTCTTGGGCCTAAATTACTACTATGATTAAATACTGTAGCAGTGTTGCATTTTGGTTCAAACAATCTTAAAGAATTCATACCTTTTGTTTCATAACTATGACAATACAATACAATTCAAAATTATTTCATTTTTTATGCATGAATTTTATTAATGCAATATAATAAATGTGTCCTATTTTAAAAACATTAAAGTCTAAAAACAATTTTTGAGACGGAAAATCAGTAGGTTTATGAAGACATATTTTAATTATTTTCTTCTGTAATAAATAAAGTGGATTAAAATTGGATTTAAATAAGCTACTCCATCCTATAATTCCGTACATAATTACCGATTGAAATATAGTTAAGCATATTGTGTATAATAAACTTATTGACAAGTAAATCCTCAATAAAACAAAATAATATATATTATTTTACGCAATTTATTACAATAGTACATTATGCAACGAGCCTATAATGGTAGTAATTAAGACGCGAGTATGTTTATGGAACGAGCGCAAGCGAGTTTCATAATTTTCATACGTGCGTCTTAATTACCATTATAGGCAAGTTTCATACGACTTTTTATGCTCGACCATATTTCTAACTTGAAATTATTCATAAGTATTCATGTTATTCTTATCTGACTGGGGAGCGGGACTGACCTTGTGCAATATCTCGTAAATTGTGAGATGTGCGCAGACGCGAAAGTATTCATTTTTTCCGAGAAACAAATGTCATTGACCTTGATATAGTCTAGAGAGTAAAATAAACATTAATCTTGATATAACCTTGAAATTGATTTAGACATTGAAAAACGAGATGACAAATTGAATTTATTTGAATATTATTTACAATTAACGCTAATTATTATAGTAACAGAACATAACCTTCTGCGACAGTATTGGATTTCCAGCCTCCGCGACGTTTCGTTAGTTGTCTATCGATTGGATATCGGAGAATAATCGATACTTGCGCTTTCATATTGCTACAATGGTGTTTTCTGATTGGTGGAACACCTGAACTTTAATGAATACGTGTACTTTAATGAGGTCCTTTAAAGGGCTACTACCAGATGTATAATTACTACATTTCGGCATAGTCGAGCATAAAGGTACCGTAATTAATATGTTGGTTCCATTTTAAATTATTGTCGAAAATTATGTCTAAATACTTAACTTCAGAGGATTCCTTAATAATTGGACATTTACACTGTATAAGGCAACAATTGAAGACATTATTACAAAAACAACCCTTGTCAAAATTGTAATTTTTCAGGAGAACAATAAAAAATAAAAGAATAACGCATGTAATTTTTCAGGAGAACAATAAAAAGTAAAAGAATAACGCATGTCATCTATTTTCGTTCAACTGGTGTTTTATCCTTGTGTCTATTGGACTTTACATGGGCCGTTTTTGGAATCTATAAACAGTTAAAATAGTAGAAAATGTGTCCTTAACTCAATTTCATCAAAAATGACTAGGGCTGTTTTTGTAATAATGTCTTCAATTAGAGTTATGTAATTTAATGTCTTAATATAGATGGTATCAATTTATAATTCTGAATTATCAATAAATCTGAACTCTTCCCGATTATTGCAGATATTTGACCCAGCTAACTGCAACAACCAAGCAGTGAGCATCTGCCCAGATTTTTCAGACACGATCCTGACAATGGAGCATGTGAATATCATTGAAACGTTGAAGAAATCTTTTCTTAACCCCAACTGTAAAATCTATAAATATATCAATTTGATTACAACACTTCTGTACTTAATAATACGTTTGTATCGCAGCTCTCAGCCTAAAATCTCCGCAATGAAAGAGTTCCACTGAGAGTTATTCAAGAGTGAGGAAACGATTTCAAAGATGTGGACATTTAATGACCCTGTGACGTAGTCGGGATGCAGGCAGCATCGGGGCGGCCGTCGCGCCGCGCCGCGTGTTGGGGTGACGCTGCGAGGTGCAGTCATCCATCTTCATCAATCAAAACCGGGAGAGATGTTCTTAAAAGTGGTAGCCTCTCCGAGCCCTACAATACACATCCAGGAGGAAATAAATTACGACTGGGATGAGCTTTCTGACTAATTTTCAGCCACATATTTCATGCAACCACCTAAACAGGATTGTCTAACAACAGTTAGTCATTCGGTTCTAACTGCAGCAACAGCGAAGTTTGCATATAGCGGATGAGACAAGAATCTAACATTATAATATAACTCAAATAGTTTTATAATTTTTCAGTCTGTGACTTAACATGCCACATACAAGGTATCATTCCTTTATATTAGGCCTACATAATTAATATTCGTATAAACGTTTTCGTCGCTCTCAGCGCGATATCATTAGATACCGTATATTTATTATCTTTCATATTCAATATGTTAACCTCATTTTAATTCTTGCGTAACAATCAAAGATCAATGTCAATAAAGTTAAAATTAACAACTTAAAAATTAATAGTTACGAGATAGAAGTACAAATATTTAAAATATATATTACATATCTTCACCTACTTATCTTCAATCTTTTGAAAAATGTTTGTTATTTAAATGTAAATATGCTATGTTAATGTACATGAAGACTCGTCTACATGTATATGATACGCAAGGGTGTATCTCGATGTTGCATATACCGATAAGTGGATAGGTCGTGCATGACCAGTTGCTTGGCCAGCCAGATCACCAGACCTTAACCCCCTGGACTTGTAACTTCGGAGCCGTCTCAAGGCGCTCGTTTTTGGTACTGAAATTCCGAACGTAGTAGAACTGAAGCAGCAAATTTAAAATGGCTTTGAAACTGTGCGGAATGAGTTGAACGTGGTGTGCAACATTCCAAGAGCAGTACGACGACGATCACGTCACTGTCTTCACATTCATGGACATCACTTTGAACATGTTTTGGGGCAAATGCAGTTACGTTGTTTTTGTTGAATTTGTGATCCCTTTATTTAGTTAAACTGTGGGAGGAATTAATTTTGTTTTGTTTGTGTTGCACTTGTGATCCCAATTCTGCTGCATAACTCTGCAATAAAACAATTTATGACAAAGTACTATATAACATTTTACTCTTATTTTTACCTCTACATTACACCCACGAAGTTTGTACAGTGACTTATGAATCACCCTGTATCTATTTATTATATTTATATTTGTTGGCACTTCATTTCCCTAAAAAGTTGCAATCTTGTTAAAGCTTGACTTGTTTTACATGTTAAAGCTTCAATACTAATATAAGATCTATGGAATACAATAAATTAAATGAAAAAATAAAAAAAATGGCAATGTCAGTTGTATCACAGTCTACTATATACAGTCACGAAGTTTGAGTTTTGAGGGTGCTAGAAACAATAGACTGTGACGGTTCTATTTTGCATTGCCTGTAATGAGGCGATATTAGCGATCCTAGTGGTGAGCAACTATCTAATGTTTGCATATTTACTACGTATATACTAGACTGTGGTTGTATCTTAAGACAAAGTGTTAAACACAAGCAGCTACATTTATTTCTTTCATTGAATCATTAAATGTTTTCATATTATTATTATTATTATTGTTGTTGTTGTTGTTGTTGTTGTTGTTGTTGTTGTTGTTGTTGTTGTTGTTGTTGTTGTTGCTGCTGCTGCTGCTGCTGCTGCTGCTGCTGCTGCTGCTGCTGTTGTTGTTGCTGCTGCTATTATTATTATTATTATTATTATTATTATTATTATACGATTCGCTCTTTAGTTGAGTTCTCTGACGCGTTATGCTTGGACTAGTGTTACGGAACGAGCGCTGAATGTAATCTTCATAGGGAAAAAATTACCTCATGCAATTTCGACCAGCGCAACGTATGGAATCAGTGTTCGCCTAGCATCACGATGAATTTCGGGAGCTTCAGTAAGTAACAAAATTGGTTTTGGCAAACTCTCTTTAACAGTGTGGGTTAACTGCTATGGTTATCTAGCGTCTGAGTGAGATGAAGGTGACAATGTCAGCGAAATGTGTCCAGGATCCAGCGACGAAAGTTACCAAGCATTTGTTCTTAATGTTTTGGGGGAAAACCTCGGGAGAAACCTCAACCAGGTAACTTGTTTCAACCAGAATTTGAACCCGAGCCCGCTCGTTTCACAGTCAGACATGCTAACCGTTACACCACAGCGATGGACGACTCCTGTATTGGTTGATGATCGTTCACCTCTGCTGAGGGATGTGGACATGTTACGCAATAACAAATAATTTGTTTTGTTTTGTTGTTTCTGGTATTCAAACAGATTAAGCACATTCCTTCAAGATTTATTTTTACTTTCTAAAGAACGCATGTTAAAGTCACACAGAAAATATCTTCGATTTCTAGTCTTTTACAAACTCAGAAAACCACATTCTGATAGGTTTCCTCATCTAATTTATTTCGTCCTATGTAACATCTCATCTTTCACATCACAATTTTTTTTTCTGCTCTCTGTCCCGTCCCCATGTTTGTGCTACGGAAATTGAATCTTCCGAAGAAATAAAGTTCCACAAAGAGCCCAAGACTCACATCAGTTCCTCAGACACAAACGCCAATTCGAGGTTCAAAATGTGGCACTAGAACCCGCCACGGCCCGCGTTCATTGTAACTCGTCATCTCGCACAATGGACGTCCGGGTTCGAAAGTTTGAGCATATTCGAAACAGCCCTGAACAAAATGTATGGTGTGATCTTATGCCCGATATGATAATTTTATTTTTCATTGAGCCTACTGTCACAACACCTCCATCCTAAGCTGTTCTTACATTAAATAGTAATATGCGTTACAAGAGCGGTATGTTGACGTTTTCATGGTCGAGGAAAAGATTGAAAAAGCGAAACGTAGTTGAGCTTTTTTAATTTCCGAGAACATGAAAACAAACATATCTCTCGTGTATTGTACATTATTTTGTGCGAAGATCGTTTATTACATACCTGAAAGACGAATTTCTAATTAGTTGCAATGAAATCTCCATCTTGGTTTCTGTTTAATGACGGCAACTTCGGAAAACCAAAATATCTTTCTTCAACATTGTTGCTATAAAATGTTTTCTGTGTTTACTATACTCCAGCAGGCCGTGATATACGTCTGTCTTCCCCCCCCCCCCCAGTCTATAAATGCGAACTTAAAACAAACGGTAAGGTTATGTAATGATTTATTTTTCATTTTAATATTTTAACAATATTATTTATATAACATATTGCAGTAATAACATCGGCATCTGGAATCTTGTTGATTTTTTTCACGGCTTCCTTAATGTTACTTGTATCAGGAATGCAATGAGTTTCGTGGAGTAGTAGACTTTCCTTAATTTTTTAAAATATTTAAAAACAATAATTAACTTTGCAATTTAGGTGAAATTGCAGTGGTAAGTTTCCAATTTATAATTATTACTATGTTAAACGTCTCTAAAAATAATATGTTAAAAGCCTAAAGCAGTAAAATGAATGTCGCGCTTAAGCGGTAAGAAGAGGGAAATTGTTATGTGTGTTACGTTGGGAATACTGAATGTGGTATTTCACACTTACCGCGTATTGGTTCTGTGCGGAAAACAAGCAAATACGCACGATCTCGCACAAAATAATATAATCTGCAGCGTCACTATGACAACTGTCATGCTAATGAATACGACAGATTAAAAGACGACGAAAGAATCGAAATAATGGAGCAGTTAAAAACACCAATATAAGAAAGGTATTAATATTATTATTATTATTATTATTATTATTATTATTATTATTATTATTAGGATCTATTATTATTATTATTAGGATCTATTATTATTATTATTATTATTATTATTATTATTATTATTAATATTATTATTAATATTTCCGATACTGATGTGCAGTTAGTCAGAGAACGTTTCCCTAGGCCCGCAGAATACTGCATCGGACATCGTGTCTTGGACGAGACAAGTTTCGTCTCGGACCGTCTGATACTGAATAAGACTGTTTCGGTCTTTCTAGAACTGTCGACAGTCTCGAACAGTTCGCTACGACGTACGTAGTTTGTTTTCCATACATTGCTATTCTCAATTGCGACCTGATAGCAACCGACAATAAAATCGTAATAATGATCGATTATTTTATGCGTTTAAAAGAAGAAGATCACATAAATTGAAATTTGTTCGATTCATCTTCCAAACCCAAAAATGCATGTACTTGGTTTTATAAGTACATAAATTTCTTTCAAAACTTCTTCCTGTACTTTATATATTAGGTTTCTCCTAATGATATATATATATATATATTTTTTTTTTTTAATTGAGGAGCCCAGTCAGATAAGAGAATAAACCACAATTAAAATATTTACATACATTTAAATATTCTGCTGTGTACGCTCATAAATTCCAAATTTTACACATTTTAAATGTAACCTACCATTAGAATAATATGTCATAGAATTTAGTCCAGAGAAATTATTTCCTCACATTCCAGTGAAATACAAGGATTTGTGGCTTGTCTCCTCTTTTGACTGGACTCCACAATTTCAGAGGTGACTTTTTTTTAAGTTATTTGGCATTAAAAACGGAAATCCTGACTATTTATTAAATATGTAAAATATGCTTACTTAAATACACATGTGAACATTGGATACTTCGTTACACTATTAGTACTATTGAATTCCACTGAGTTACGTAATTTATGGTACGAACGAAAAGCCGCCACTGAAATATTGCTTACCCGTCCGCTCCCATAAATGCACTAGAGGGCTCGAGGGTAAGAGACGCTAGCACGAGCGTGCACTCTCTTGTCGACCGCTGCACTAAATAATTTTCCATCCATATCACTGAATTAGTGAAATTCTTGGGTGAAGACAAGAAGCAAATTCTATCATTATGCAACGAAATATATGAGAAAGACGAATGGTGTGAAGATTTTACGGAGATAGTGTGGTTTCAAATATCGAAGAAAAATAATGCCAAGAAATGTAAGGAGTTCAGCACTATCAGTCTAATATCGCACTCGGCGAAGATTCTCTTGCGAATACTGAATCGACGTTTATATTCTAAGATGGAAGAATGGAACGTGTGAAGTGGACAGGCAGAATAAGAAACGAAGCTGTGTTGGAAAGAGTGGGTAAGACCCGTAACATACTTGAAGAGTTTTCGCTAGCGAGAAATGTGTTGCGAGAAAATTCAAATATTGATAACATGGATTCAAATGGACGTTCACACACTGGAAGAGATTCTCGTTCGAGGCAAAAACCTCGCGCGAGTTTCTCGCTGGAATCGGTAGCTCAGCGAATTTTCTTGACACATTTATCAAAGATGTTTGACATTTATACTCTTTATGACGACTGAATGTAGAAAAAGATATCACAGGTGGCGATGAATTGTATCGTTTTTATTTGAGAATGAGGAAAGATGGCTGATAATTGCAGTCAGAAACTTATCGAACTTGTACGATGTCACCCGTAGGCCTATTTATATGATACACGGGATGAAAACTATAAAAACACGAAACTTAAAGAAGAAATCTGGAAACAAATATCAGATTATCTGAAAATAAATAGGGCCATATTTTATTTTGATGAGATTTAATAGTATTAATTAAATATTTGAAATAATGTATCTATATGTCTTAACAGTTTACATAATTTTAATCAGAATATAGCAAAGAATCCTCTATCATATCATGAATGGCAAAAAACTGTGGTCCATTCAACCTGAAATAACGCCTAAACGTATCATCATTCAAATCGAAACCAATGTCCGAAACTCGCCCTTATTTTCGTAAGATACAATGTGATTTTCAGGTAGACTATTTTTGGCTTTAATTTTAGGCCTACTTTTTCTTTTCATTAACAAAATATGTTCATGTAACTCCATTTCCTCATCACCTGAATACTCAGAGTCAACATAGCGTTCGTACGTAATTTGTAAAGTACGAGAACATACTTACAGGTTATATATTTAAGTACGACAATATACCTAAATACATAACCTATAATATTTCCCCCAACGAGTGATTACTATAATCGGAAAAACGCTTTCTGCATGAAGGCAGTGCATAGATGATCATAGCGAGGTGTGATCTGTGATAACGAGAACTCGCTAAGTGTGTGGAGGAAGGCTCTTCGCCTCTTTCTCGCAACACATTTCTCGCTAGAGAAAACTCTTCAAGTGTGTTACGGGCCTAAAGAAAGAATGATGCTGAAACTGATCAGGAAGAGGAAAAGGAGTGGCTGGGTGACTGGCTGAGGAAGAAACTGCCTACTGAAGGATGCACTAGAAGGAATGGTGGACGGGAGATGAGTTCGGGGCAGAAGAAGATATCAGATGATAGACGACATTAAGATATATGGGTCAGAGGTCTGCATCGGACGTTTTCGCTCGAGCGCCAAGTAGTTCATAGCATAATCCGATAGGTAGCGCACATGCATGATGGGTAAAATTGTCACGAGCAATAAATCCTCGAATGGTATAAGCCGAGCGTTAGACATTCGTTCTTGTTACAGTGATGAACTATGTAGTAACATCATAGATGTATGTATGTATGTATGTATGTATGTATGTATGTATGTGTATGTATTTATTCACACTGCAGTGGGTATATACCCGGTGGCAGTGGTAACTAATTACACTCCATAATGACAATAATAAACGTATTAATTAAAAATACAATTAATAATAATACTAATAATTAATACTAACAATAATAATAATAATAATAATAATAATAATAATGATAACAACAACAACAGGGAATATACTAAATTAAATGAAACGACCACTTAAAATAACATTTGAAATAAATCTAATTTGTATCTTAAAAACTAAGATCGAACTAAAACCCACGAGTATGATATGTTCATATCTGCACAAGTACCTTTCAAATTACACTCATTTCGCTATCAACTCACTCACTGCAATGGAACTACGACACATTTCACTGATTCTATCCTGATTTCACTAACACTTCAAAAACATTTCACTGTTCAAATACTATGCACTGCCACTATAAACTATAAAGCTTCACTGACAGGAACACGTTTCACTTACACAGCACACTTCACTGACACGACATACTTCTTCACTGATACAACACACTTCACTGACACAACATAATTCTTCACTGATACAACACTTCAATAACAACATATCATTTACACCCTTTAAATACTGTGTATAATTACCGTCTATTAGTAAGGTCCTTAAGCCTATTTTTAAATACATTTTTGGTTGTTGGTAAAGTCTTTAGTAAGTCTGCAGGTAAAGCATTCCAGTCCTTGATAGTACGATTGAGAAAAGAAAACTTTCCAGTGTCCGTCCTCTGCCTTCTTTCCCACAATTTATATGAGTGGTCGTTCCTTGAAAAGTAATTTGGCGGCTGCAACCTATTTTTTATTTCTCTCCAGGCAGGCTCACATCTGTATGTTTTGAACAGTGCGCATAATCGAATTCGCGTTCTCCTGTCCGTGAGTGTGTCCCATTTTAATGGTGAATTTTTCCGACAACACTTAAGAGCCCGTTTTTGAATCTTTTCCAGTGTCTTAATATGATCTAATCTGTAAGGGTCCCAACATGCAGCACCATATTCCATTACTGGACGTAGATGTTTATCATTTCAAAACTTTGCAGTGTTTAACTAACTTCTCCATAGTACAACTACAAAACTTGCTTTAAAATGTAATATAAATGTTGTAGGTAAATGTTTTTTTTTTTTTTTTTTTTTTTTTCCCCCACACACAGGAGTGATTTTGTTTTTGCCACATCTGATAGATGTTATTGGATGTAAATGTAATTATTATAAACGGAGAACACAATCACGATAATGCAAGAACTGTATCAAGTTTTCTAGTAATAATAATAATAATAATAATAATAATAATAATAATAATAATAATCATCATCATCATCATCATCATCATAATAATAATTTCTAATAATTAGTGTATCAATCTTTGCGTCTGTAACAGTTATGCAGCATGATTATTCGTTTTATTATATTTTCTGTGACGTTATCTCTGTACTAATATTGTTATTAATCTAATGCTATTTCAATAATATTTTGCAAAACGTTTCTACATTGTCGCAGTATATAGGCGGAACACTATGTATGGACCTAGCATATTATATATGCGGTAAATCAAATATTGAATAATTATTAATTAGCAATAATAACTGTATATCGAAGTTTTCCATACTATTTCATTTATAACTTCATGTTCCTGTTTTGGTACGTTCCATTGACTATTCCATTAAACGTTTGTCATAAACGCAGAAAATGAAGCCTTATTTTTACCGTGCGAGCAAAATATATGTGTACTGTGCTCCAACCACGAGAAAGTCTTTGCGGAATGAAACGGAGCGGGGTAATGCTGTGAATGAATGTTGATGTCATAAGGTCACACACGTGGGTACTCGTATCTCTATTGGCTCGCTCTCACAGCACAAACAATAACATTATTACACACATATTTATACTACCCCAGTTACAAAATTAGATCACGGTTAATTTCCTGGTCTTTCAACCCCTCCATATAGGATGTAACATATGCAGGAGAGCGCATGGTTTTTAAACTGACGTTATAACGATAATATTATCTATCTACTTCCCTCCAATAGGTGACGCAATAGTAAGCACATTCCTTTCACGGTTGATCTCCTGGTTGAGAACAGTATCTTATCTGTCGCCTTCCATACAAGATAAAACATGCAAATCAAGATTTCAGGTATAACTCCCTGTAAAGTTGATTTGAATAATTTCGAGGGAAAAATTGTTCCGGAGCCGGGTATCGAACCCGGGACCTTTGGTTTTTAACGTACCAACGCTCTACCACTGAGCTACTCGGGAACTCTAACCGACACCGATCCAATTTTTCCCTCTGTAATAAACGTCACTGTTCGTTAACAGAAAACCACAATTTAAGTCACACGGAGTTAGTGTGCACTGGAAGTTGGTTGCTTGACGGTTGTCAGCCCCCTTTGAGGTCTGTGGATATAGAGGGAAAAATTGGATCGGTGTCGGTTAGAGTTCCCGAGTAGCTCAGTGGTAGAGCGTTGGTACGTTAAAAACCAAAGGTCCCGGGTTCGATACCCGGCTCCGGAACAATTTTTCCCTCGAAATTATTCAAGATAAAACATGTCGGTGAGATGACCTTGTACTGTGCTTCTATTTATTACGAGCGTATCACGACCGGTCGTATCTCACTCGAGGGTGCGACACTCGACCGAGTTCAAGCGAGCGATTTAACTCCAATGCAGCATTCTGATATGGATCACATGAGGAAATAAAGAGGAAGGCAGATAATAGGAAATATTGGAGAAAGGGTCCCGACAACCCTAGACTGGAAACAATGTTATAGCGTTTTCCATAATTCAATATTTTCGTTTGTATCTGTCCGGGAATATTTTGATCGTGTGCAGGTGTCTCGTCGGATGAACAATATGACCGTCTCGTTTGAGCGCGCAGCACAGAACACAAAACAAACACAGGACAACCATTTGCATTGGCCGCGATGTTCTTCTTTTTCAGTATTATCATGAATGCATGATGTACAGAAAACTCCACCCGGAACTACAGGAGCGTTTAATGCAATGTATTGCAGAATTACAGCTCGCTGGTTACAATTGAACATTACAATAATAAAATCAATATTATGGTTTGTCGTCACTCAGTATCGACGCGTAATTCAGTTCAGCAGTGATACAGCGTGTATCACAACTCAAGTTACTATGAAGGTTGTCTTTAAGGCATACATGGGCACAATTTTCGGTTACGTGAGGCACTCGATTTGAAATAGTTTGTTTACTAGGAGAGGAGACTGCAGAGCAGTGTTGCCACGGCCTACTCACAAAATTCAGGAGAAAATCATCGAAAAAACAGGAGATTACAGTAGATTAATTAAACATGAATTTTCTCTTTGTACAGGGACATAATTTTATTTTTACTTGCATTTTTATTTTACCTGCATTTCTGAATGTACTTCACTCTCACCCCTTCACTAATGTCCTTGCTCCCGTCAGACACACAAACTTACGGCCGCTGTTGCATTCGAAGTCTTCAAGCACTCAAGTAAACATTGCAGTGTATGGTGTGTTTCAGAAATATCGTTGCGTTTTCTATAGAAGAAAGAACCTATATTAATAATATCGTACTAAAAAATTATATTCAAGAAACGATAAATTCAATTTCAGATAATATGCTTCAAAATGTTTTTAATAATACGCGTACTGAATTGAAGCCTGCATTGTAATGAACGGCAACCATTTTCAGCAACTTGTTTAAAAATTCAGATTAGCTTTTTTTGAATTGAGGTGGCTAGAAGCAAAGGAATGCTAGTGACATTTGTAATAACATGAGTTAAGTGCATCCAGTGTAAGCAAAAGTATCTAAAATTTTAGTGGCAAAGGGATATTTTAATCGCATCACACATTAAAATTTAAATAAAAAAATTTCACCGATTTTACGAAAGCTTAAACATTTAAACCCCATTTTCTCAAAAGTAACTTAAGTGCACTTACAGCCCTTTACTTATGACCCCCTCAATTTAAATGCACTCTCTATATTGTATGATAACATCAATAATTAATATGCTAAATAAAGTAGACATTACATAACGAACATAGCTGCCTGAAAAGTTGAGTTTTTGAAAAAAAAAAATGTTACTACCCTACTGTATTTTGATAAATTCCGTAAAAGTGATGATCAAACTGAAAATCGTAATATCGTATTTCCCTACAACATAAATGGATACACTACTTTTCTCTCCTCCTATACCTAGTAAAATGATTTGTTTACATATTGCACTAGTAACATCAAACTCCTGTAATGGAAGGGGGCAACAGTGTTTCCGAGTATAGCCAGGTTAATGTTAAAAATGTTGGTAAAAATAAAGTGATGTCCCTGTATTATATTAATTAAAAAACAATGTACTGTAAGAAAGATGATTCTGTTGTATTACTATATAGCACATCCGTAACCAATGAAATGGAACAATTTTGCTAAATATAATTACCGTTATCTCTACTCAGCGTACGTAACTAAGTATTCAATTTTGTTTTTACACAGTAATGTCTTAGTGACAATGTTTCGTATTAAAATGTATTAATGAGGAATTTTTCGTGTATTTACAAAAGATTTTCGATACGACGAGATTTATTTTAAAGGTGGTATTAAATACAGTACTGCATTAGCTGCGACTGTAACAGACGAAAAATTATCCCCTTTCCTGCTTTTGCATAACTATCCTTTAAACTGTTCATCATTTTCCCACTCTGATTTATAATATTCTGGGAGTATTTACTTTCCTTTCTTGCTGGGACACTTTCACTCATTTTAAAATATCACTGTGCAAGATATGTAACACAAAAATGCCATTACCTACACTTCACTCTCTCACTGTTACAAGTGCACACAATCAGAAACAAACTTCACCACTGAATAAGTTTCGTTCCTCCTCTGTTCCCCGGGTCCCCAAAATAATAATGAAATAACTCCTGGACTGCCTCTGTGGTCTGATGCTGCATGCTGGCTTCCAGATCAGGAGGTCCCGGGTTCGATTCCCGGGCTCGGCTCTCAGTGAATTTTTATTGAAGAATGGGAATTCCCTGGGTGTCTAGAGTCTGGAAATTTGTATGAATGTGAGTGTGATTGTGAGTGTGCCGGGTTAATATTAATTAACCAATATCACAAATATAAAATTCATCAGGACTGTCGCTGGGCAGTAACCTGAACACACGTTTCAGCGTCACATTGTTGACAAGTAACTCCATCTGTTAGCACAACCATAAAGCATCTAATAGATGCTATAGAGTTACCAACAACGAAAAAAAATAATAACTCCTGCTTCTTGTAAGCATCATTGTGGCGACACATTATGAGCAGGGAGACAAATGAAAACATTAAGTTGTGTATAAGATGCAAAAAATAAGACATGATGACAAAATATATGTACTAAAGTGATGAGTTGAAAATCCGGGCGTAGAACTAGGTGACTGCAGCATGCCAAAAGGCAGGAGAAATTCGGACTTTTGACAAAAAAAAATCAGTAGAGCAGTAGATTCAATGAAAAACAGGAAATCTCCTGCTAAATCAGTAGGTATGGCAACACTGCTGCAGAGTAGGATGGGAAATATAAACTGCTGTGACCTGCGTCACCTTATCGTAATCGCTAAGGCGGTCAGTGGCGAATTATTAGGAAAGCGCTTGGTTAACGTGAGAGACTCGAAAACTTTTATTCAATTTGGCAAATTAATTCGGCAGCTTTAATCATAAACCTCTTTACTATTTCTCCATCATTTAATTGATTTAAATCACAGGCGAGAAATTGCGTAGCTAGCCAATAATATTCCATCACGTTGTCTACGTTTATTTTCTTGAATATTCTGGCGTTTCTCAAGATTACTTAATAGATTTGCACGTTCTCGATCTAAAATAATTTCAGAAAATCATATTTCGTTTCATACGCACATTTGATATTTTTTTATAAATTTCTTTTGGAAATAATACGTACAAACGACATTTAATTCCTAGTACCTTTTAATGCAGCGTGTTTAAGGTATATTGTCGTATTTAGTATACTATGCAAATGTTAAGATCATAAATTTTCTTCGGAATAGTATGGTAAATAACATTTAATTTGTCTTACCTTCTAATTCAGCATGTTCTTTATGACATACTCATACCTTCTACACAATTGATGAATTGTTTATGCTTGTGAATTGAATTATTCTACTTAAATGACATGTACAATTTTATATAGCTCAACTAAAATATGTTTTTATATTGACTTAATCTGTTTACTATGTATTGTATTTTTTGTTTAGCATAACTGATGAATTGTATGTACTGTAAATTGAATAGTATACTGTATAGGTCAACTGATGAATTGTTTAAGCTTATAAATTGAATTAATCTACTTCATATGAATTGTATAGCTTAACGAAAATAAGTTTGTAAATTGAACTAATTTGATTGTATATGTTTGTATAGTTTGGCTGATGAATTGTATATGTTCTTAAATGATTACTAGTCAGTATAGCTCTACTGATGAATTGTATACAGACCTACTGTAAATTGAATGGTAATATGTATAGCTCAACTGATGAATTGTTTATGATTATAAATTGAATTAATTTACTTGATATTAATTGCACAAATTTGTATAGCTTAATGAAAGTATGCTACTTTGTATTGTATATATTTGTATAGATTTGGCCGATGAATTGTATATGCTTTAAATTGAATAGTAATCTATATAGCTCTACTGATAAATTGTTTGTGTTTGTAATTTGAAGTAGTTTGCATGATATGTATTATCAATTTCTGTATATCACAACTGGTTGAATTGTTTATGCCTTAAATTTAATTAAATTGTTTTGTATTATAATATAGCTCAACTTATGAATGATCGTTTGCGTTTGTAAATTTAATAATCTGATTGGCTATGTATTGTATACTTTTAGTAGAGCCATCGATGTTGGTCAGTCGACAGACTCGCTGGGCTGCTGATCCGGAGCTGCGTTCGGGCTTGGGTTGGACCCCCCTTTGGACTTTGGTTTCTTCGGAGGTTTTCCCCAGCCGTGGGACTGAAGCCGGATGGTCTATGGCGAGTCCTTGACATCAACCCCTTTGATTTGATTACCCCCTTTGATTTGATTACCTGGTTGGGTTTTTCCGAGGTTTCCCCCACCGAAAAGGCAAATGCCGGGTAATATTTTGGCGAATCCTCGGACCTCATCTCATCTCACTACATCTCGCCAAAATGTAAAAAAATGTAAAAAAATGTAAAAAATTGTACAAAATTGTAAAAATTGTAGAAAATTACTAAATTGTAAAAGTATAAAAATTTGTAAAAATTGTAATTGTAATATTGTAAAATGTTGACATGTTCCACATCTTAAAGCTTCATTGCTCATGTAAGATCTATGGAATAAAATAAATGAATGAATGAATGAATGATTGTTGTTGTATATTAAATTTATTAATGCCTAATAGGATTTTCGAGCATAACATACATCATATGTTCTCCCCTTCTAAACAGCAAAAAAAACTCTTCCTCCCATTTCTCATGAAATAATCCTTTTCTAACGCGTACACACTGCTTTGATAATGCCATCATGCCACCACTGATATTGCTTATGAAACTGATATATAGTGAGGGTCACATAAGAACAGTTCCTAAATAGCAAATATTGCCGTCTTGTCAGTGTTGCCAACTGTTACCAGATATCACATGATCCTACGTGCTAAATGACTTATTTACTTACCGTACTTTATGTTGGAAGGTTATTCTAAATAATTCAATAATTTGTAACATTTTCGTAGACAAACTATACAGGAAAGGGACCAACATGTCAAGTATTTTGTCTGGCAATACGAAATTCATTGGTTTGACTAAACAATTGACTCATGAGACTTAACCTAAAAATGTATTTTGTTTGACCACATGAAATTATTACTACTAACTCCGAAAACTTACCTGATTATAGTTTTGAATTATAACCACAACGCAACACATAAAATAACTATTATGTATTAATATTAATACTGATATTAATTAATTATTAGTATATTCAAATTTCACTAGCTTCCAGTAACCGGCCAGAAATCTAGTATAATTTTAATTTCATGGAACTGCAGTACCAACAAATATTGTCGATAATTGTCTCAGCTGCCAACATACCAGTTACAAAATCACTACTATTTGTAGTATTTGTCAGTATCGAAATTCGAAACGAAGTTGGCAAAAGAAAATTCAACCTGCAAACTATAAAATCACCACAATCCACTAGCATATGTAGTAATGGGGGAAAATGGTTAGGTTTCACTCTTAGGGTATGAAGTAAGCTGATCCGGACTATAGAACCTGCCCACGCCTAGGAGCTACGTGACGGAAGAACGGGGACTGTGAAGATGATGTCACTCAGAGCGATAAGCTCTGTGAAGGTCAGTGAGGCACAAATTCTCAAGTGAGGCACGATGCCCATCTCTGCTTTAAGGGAACACTATGGTGAATTAATGCTGAGAAATTAAGAAAATCAACTTTTTCTGTTCATACGAGGGTCATTTCATAAGTCATGGCAACTATGTTATATCTTCCGAATAACTGCAAAATGTGTTTGAAAACCTGTTGTACACTGTACGGGATATCGCCGCCAGATTGCATCTTTGTGCATTGGTGGCTAGTTGACAGCACACGCCAAAGTTAGTATGCTAGAAGCTGTGCTCCTAGATGGATGTAAGTAAAGTTGAACAGCGGTCTTATGTGAAAATTGCAGTTCTTCGTGGCAGAAATGCTCGTCAGTGTCATTCTGAGCTACGAGAAATGTTGAATTATAGTGCGTTGGAACATCCTACCTACTCGCCTGATCTCAGTCCATGCGACTTTGTTCTCATTCCGCAATTGAAGAAGCTGCTGCGTGGGAAGCGGTTTGCAAACAGGGAGGACATCTTAACAGCGTTTAGACGAGCAGTAGTACACATACACGAATCGCACACAGTCGATGGTATTCAACGCCTGCATCATCTTTGGCAAAGATGTGTGGAAGCCTTGAGGAATTATTTTGAAGGGTGCTGCCTGTGAGTAATGTACTTTGTTTCCTTTTGTGCATAATAACACAATGATTTATATTTACGCAACTTTCAATTTCCCTTACCCATTGCCTCCTGTACCCGGACCCAATTTGGTACTAGCATTGCGAAGCACATTCCAGTGACCTTCAAGCGCGTATAGTAAATTTATATTCCAGCAGCTTTATTGGCTGATATAATATAGTTGCCATGACTTATAAAATGACTCTCGTATGATCGTAATTATAGTTGAAACTGTTTTAAATGATCTAGCCATATAATCAAATGTGACCAAACATACGGTGCGTGAGTGAGTTGAGAGAAATGTTTTTTTAAATGCTGTTTTCTCAACTTAAAATTTTTAAGCAGTTTATTGAATAAAAAAGCTTCTTCCACAACAGTTATTATCAGATTGATCTGAAACTTCCCACAGAGGAGAATTAAATGTTAAATGTCAACTTAATTTTAATTTTGCCTTCCGAAGAGTGGTGTAAAACTCAAAACTTTTTCGTCGAAATGTTCTTAATTTCTATTGCCTATGATTAGAATGCAGCTAATAAGTGAGTGAGTAAATACAGCAGAACGATAGACACACGAAATATAGCTAGAGTTCTTGTGTTTGACTCAACTCTGGAAAAGGGTCCATAATTCTGCACCAGACTGTATAAAGTGCTGGAACTGCTAATTTACTTCGCAGGAATATTTTAGTCCGCATGCAGCATTCCTCTGTGTTAATTAGTCGCATGGATACGTAAAATCTGAATACTCTTACACAGAGTTTCCGCATTTAGGAAGTATGCATCTGTTTACCTTTAGCATTTTTTCCTATGTCCTCATAAACCACGCACACGTGAAATTTTTGTATTCTTTTATCATAGACGTGCTAGTATATTTTATGAGTTCGGTATGCAGATGTTTTTTAATTAAATATAAACTCTTTAACGATTAAAAATATGAAACATAGGCCTTTTATTGCTTTATACATTACACTCCGTATTTTAAACAAGTTTCACGTTCAATTTTTTTTGTTCACGTATTGTCAATCAATTATTTTTATGTAGTAATACAATGTAGCTCAATAAAACTATAACTGTCCCTCCCCCCTTAAAAAGGGATATATAATAATACAACTAACAGTGGTTTTGATTGTATATGCGAAATACAGAAATTACTTCACATGAGTGGTTCGCGAGTAAAACATGGTAAGTGACGTTTTAGTGTTTTGAAGTTATTAGGTAGGTAAACATTTATACATACAACAGTTTGTATCATTAGGTCTACTAGGAAAGTAAAATCTGTATATTTCTGTCTGGAAAGTTAACTACTGCATTAGGCGCAGAATGTAAGATACCATATTATACGCTACTTATCTCATTTTTTTTTAGTATGGGAGTATAAGGGTAGAGTACATCAGTTATTCATAGATTTCAAAAAGGCTTATGACTCGGTTAAGAGGGAAGTATTATATGATATTCTTATTGAATTTGGTATTCCCAAGAAACTAGTTCGATTAATTAAAATGTGTCTCAGTGAAACATACAGCAGAGTCCGTATAGGTCAGTTTCTATCTGATGCTTTTCCAATTCACTGCGGGCTAAAGCAAGGAGATGCACTATCACCTTTACTTTTTAACTTCGCTCTAGAATATGCCATTAGGAAAGTTCAGGATAACAGGCAGGGTTTGGAATTGAACGGGTTACATCAGCTTCTTGTCTATGCGGATGACGTGAATATGTTAGGAGAAAATACACAAACGATTAGGGAAAACACGGAAATTTTACTTGAAGCAAGTAGAGCGATCGGTTTGGAAGTAAATCCCGAAAAGACAAAGTATATGATTATGTCTCGTGACCAGAATATTGTACGAAATGGAAATATAAAAATTGGAGATTTATCCTTCGAAGAGGTGGAAAAATTCAAATATCTTGGAGCAACAGTAAGAAATATAAATGACACTCGGGAGGAAATTAAACGCAGAATAAATATGGGAAATGCGTGTTATTATTCGGCTGAGAAGCTCTTATCATCCAGTCTGCTGTCGAAAAATCTGAAAGTTAGAATTTATAAAACAGTTATATTACCGGTTCTTCTGTATGGTTGTGAAACTTGGACTCTCACTCTGAGAGAGGAACATAGGTTGAGGGTGTTTGAGAATAAGGTGCTTAGGAAAATATTTGGGGCTAAGCGGGATGAAGTTACAGGAGAATGGAGAAAGTTACACAACACAGAACTGCACGCATTGTATTCTTCACCTGACATAATTAGGAACATTAAATCCAGACGTTTGAGATGGGCAGGGCATGTAGCACGTATGGGCGAATCCAGAAATGCATATAGAGTGTTAGTTGGGAGACCGGAAGGAAAAAGACCTTTAGGGAGGCCGAGACGTAGATGGGAGGATAATATTAAAATGGATTTGAGGGAGGTGGGGTATGATGATAGAGACTGGATTAATCTTGCACAGGATAGGGACCGCTGGCGGGCTTATGTGAGGGCGGCAATGAACCTTCGGGTTCCTTAAAAGCCATTTGTAAGTAAGTAAGAATGTCAGTTACCATATTTTACACCCGAATCCCTCATATGGAAATACGGTTTCAAATATCGAAATTGCCGTGCAAAAAGATTGCCTCTTCTACCTAACATAATTATTTTCTTATTAGAGAAGGTGTCCACAGCTGTGGAGTAACAGCATGACTGACTGTGAAACGAGCGGGCCCGTGTTGAGATCATGGATGGGACAAGTTACCTCATTGAGATTTTTCAGGGATAAACATTATCATGGTCTCTATCCATTTCTACTTGTAAGTCACTCAGGGGGCGGTATGGTTCAGTCGAATTTCAATAAAACAAAGATGCTTCGCAAGACAGTCATGTCCGCTGGTGAGTCAGCATGACGCAACAGCTACTCTTCTTCGTCAATCAGGAATCTTCATTATGGTGTTTCTCCATGGTTTTTGGGATATCTTCATGACCAGTTCATTCTGGTGGACTTCTATCAGAGTTCTTTTCAGATGAATTTTAATTATATTGTAAGACTTTTTGTCTGTAATAAGTTGTCTCAAGTTTTGTACGTTCTTCGGAGATTTGTGAGTTATGTAAGTCAATAAGTTATTATGAGTATATATTTTGATCTTTTTCATTGTCATTTATTGTATGGTGTACACATCTTGGGCCATTCGTCTAGTGCCAGCAAGATTTATATATTACAGAAAAGAGCTTTACGTATCATGGCAAGAAAATCTCATTTTGAACACTGTAAAATCTTATTTATTAATTATAAAATACCAACTTTTCCTGGGATTTATATCTTTGCTTGCCAGCTATTACGAAGTCTATTGTAATTTTCATTATTTAATGGGCAATTATTATTATTATTATTATTATTATTATTATTATTATTATTATTATTATTATTATTATTATTATTATTACTACTACTATTATTACCTACTTACTGACTTTTAAGGAACCCGGAGGTTCATTGCCGCCCTCACATAAGACCACCATTGGTCCCTATCCTGAAAGAGATTAATCCAGTCTCTATCATCATATCCCACCTCCCTCAAATCCATTTTAATATTATCCTCCCATCTATGTCTCGGCCTCCCCAAAGGTCTTTTTCCCTCCGGCCTCCCAACTAACACTCTATATGCATTTCTGGATTCGCCCATATGTGCAACATGCCTTGCCCATCTCAAACGTCTGGATTTAATGTTCCTAATTATGTCAGGTGAAGGATACAATGCATGCAGTTCTGTGTTGTGTAACTTTATTATTATTATTATTATTATTATTATTATTATCATTATTATTATTAGCAGAAAAAGAGATGATACTAAGGATATGCTACTAGAGCTAAATGACAGCTGACGACGAGGACGATGATGATGATGATGATGATGATGATGATTATGATGATGATGATTTTTGGTAGGTTATTTTACGACGCTTTATCAACATCTTTGGTTATTTAGCGTCTGAATGAGATGAAAGTGATAATGCCAGTGAAATAAGTCCGGGGTCCAGCACCGAAAGTTACCCAGCATTTGCTCATATTGGGTTGAGGGAAAACCCGGGAAAAACCTCAACCAGGTAACTTTCCCCAACCGGGAATCGAACCCGGGGTCCACACCTGTGGAGTAAAGGTTAGCGAGTCTAGCCGCGAAACCAGATGGACCGGGTTCGATTCCCGGTTGGGGCAAGTTACCTGGTTGAGGTTTTTCCCGGGGTTTTCCCTCAACCCAATATGAGCAAATGCTGGGTAACTTTCGGTGTTGGACTCCGGACTCATTTTACCGGCATTATCACCTTCATCTCATTCAGACGCTAAATAACCTAAGCTGTTGATAAAGCGTCGTAAAATAACCTACTAAATAATTCAAAAATAAATAAAATCGAACCCGGGCCACCTAGTTTCGCGACCAGACGCGCTAGCCGTTACTCCACAGGTGTGGGATGATGATGATGATGATGATGATGATGATGATGATGATGATGATGATGATGATGATGATGATGATGATGATGATGATGATGATGATGTCAGAACTAAAACCAATAATTATTTCATTACTGTTGAGGACGTGAAATTGCTGCGATGACAATAGTTTCTCGCCCCTAATGTATAAGTTGGGTCGTTTTCCACTTTAACAAGAGGCTAAGAGTGTGTACGTACGAGTCGTGCAAGTATAATGTTTCAGGAACTGGGACTAAAATACGTTCGTCTAGATATCATTAAGAATTTTACTCTGATTTCGTACAACCAATAATGAATGCATTTGTATTTACACGTTAAAGTCACGTATTGTTGAGGTCTTGAAACTGCTTCATAGAAAAAAACTGAATATATCTAAACACCTGTGACAATGAAGTCACTTGTCACATCTTGTGATGTCGAGAGATCTTTCTCGACAAACTAATTTTGACAGATAAGAGAACAAGTTTCACAGCAGAGGGCCTGAAGAAATCGTTGTTTGTTTACTGTCACATTAATTACGTGATAGGCAAAGGAAATTAAAAAAAAAAAAGTTGGAAAGTTAAAAAATGTGCCAATTAAAATATGTATGTAAAATTAATAATAATCATCATCGTCCTTGCAGGTATTAGGCCTAGTGGCCTGTTACGGTCTCCGTCAATCTTTTCAGGGGGCTTCCCAAAGATCGTCTTTCATGTGGTGTATAGCGGAGAATTTGTCTTGGGAGTCTGGAACGGTCCATTCTATTGACATAGTTAAGCCATTTTTGTCTATAGTGGTTGAGATGTTCATAAATAGGTGTAATTTTCAATTCTTTTGTAATTAGTTCATTCCTTTTGTGGTCAAGCAAGCTGTAGCCGGCAGTCCTCCTTAGAAATCTCATTTCCGCAGTTGTTAGGCGTTGAACATCTGAGTTTCGGACAGTCCAGGCCTCACTACCATACATGAGGACAGGTCTTGCTATAACTTTATATGCTTTTAACCTGGTATGTTTTTGGGTTTTCGTGGTTGCGAAAACCTGGTTGATGGTTCTTAAGGCTCCATTAAAATGTTGAATATTTTCAGATATACCAGTAACAGGTAATTATGTCAAATTATAACCTAAATATTTAAATGAATTTACCTGTTCTAATGCATGGGTTCCAATACAAGTTTTACTCCTAACTGGTAAAATTAATAATTAAGATATTTATTAAAAATAATAATAAGTATGATGGTTACTTTAAATTATTTTCATTTATATCATATTATTAAACCAAATAAACCTCTAGAATATATTTTTACTGCATATGTTTCAATTTTTAGCGCAGATTTCAACAGCTTTTGCTGCATACTTGCATGAATATTTTCAGGGTTTTTTTTAGAGCATAAAGTTCCGTGGTATAATCATCATCAAGTTATTTTAGCCATTGATCTGACTAACATGCTTGCTCAAGATTAAAATGCTCTCTCTAAAATTGTTTAAGTGTGAAATATGTAACAGTTTTGTAATTAAAATTCGACATTTTTAACAAGTTTTGCGACTAAATTTTGATTTTAGCATAGCCCACTAATTATTTTTATTACGGCCTACTAACTACATGCAACTTTAAAAAAATATCTCTCCACATTAAAGAAGAGATCTATACCCGCGGAACTGGCAGTAACTTTGCGTACATGCGTGGCGTATAGCAGGAGGAGGAGGGGGTTGGAGGGGGAGGGAGGAGCAGGGTGGTTCACGCAGCTAGCCGTTCCTATCCCCGGCCCAGTAAGTCCCTATGGAATGTGTAATTTAGTACTCCATATAAACTTCAGCGCTCTCTCCACATGTGGTCACCATAAAAATAAAACTACAAAAAAAACTTGCAACGTTATAATATACAGGACGTTGCAAGAGAGCTTCCCGCTGAGGAACCCTATACGACAGCTTCGCTTTATTAAATCTACCCAGCTAGTCAAAATATGTGTACCTTGTAACCGGCGAAATATCTCGACACAAGGACAGGAGAAAGAAGTAGTGGTATGTGTCAGAGCCGACAAAAGATAAAGTTATTAAAATCACAGCACAAGGTCTGTATGGAGTTTAATGATTTTTCAATACGTTCAAACGTTTAATTTTTTATCCTGGAATCCGGCTCTCTTGCATTCTGTCTATAAGTTTATCATATCATCTCTGTATTGGTTTAATTTAATATCCTCTACATTAAGGCTACATAGTGTTTGTTTGTTTCTTTGTGCCTTTGCTTCCTTCTTTGTTTGCTTATTTGTTTGTTTTTTGTTTGCTTCTTTGTTTGCTTATTTGTTTGTTTCGTTGTTCCTCTATCTATCTATCTATCTATCTATCTATCTATCTATCTATCTATCTATCTATCTATCTATCTATCTATCTATCTATCTATCTACCTACCTATCTACCTACCTACGTATCTATCTATCTATCTATCTATCTATCTATCTATCTATCTATCTATCTATCTATCTATCTATCTATCTATCTATCTATCTATCTATCTATCTATCTATCTATCTATCTACCTACGTACCTACCTATCTATCTATCTATCTATCTATCTATCTATCTATCTATCTATCTATCTATCTATCTATCTATCTATCTATCTATCTATCTATCTATCTATCTATCTATCTATCTATCTACCTACGTACCTATCTATCTATCTATCTATCTATCTATCTATCTATCTATCTATCTATCTATCTATCTATCTATCTATCTATCTATCTATCTATCTATCTATCGATATTAGGAGGAAGAAGAATAAAGTGTATAAGATTTGCTGATGATATGGCGTTGTTAGAGGAAGAGGAGATGCTACTGGAGCTAAATGATAGCTGTGAGCAGTATGGGATGAAGGTAAATGGAAATAAGACGAAGACATGGTCATAGGAAAAGAAGTAAATAAGGTAAACTTGCGAATACTAAATGAGGCAGTAGAGCAATTAGATAGCTTCAGATACTTGGGGTGTACTATATGCAGTAAAATGAGTCGCTGACAGGAAGTGAAAAGGAGGTCAACAATGGCAAAGGAAGCTTTTAATAGAAAAAGGAGCGTCTTCTGCGGATTTCTGGAAAAAGAACTAAGGAAGACAATAGTGAAGTGCTTTGTAAGGAGTGTAGCACTGTATGGGGACAGAAAAAGTAAACAGAAGCAAATAGAATCATTTAAAATGAAGGATGGAGCGTGTGAAATAGACAGGCAGAATAAGAAACGAAGCTGTGTTGGATAGAATGGGTGAAGAAAGAATAATACTGAAACTGATCAGGAGGAGAAAAAGGAATTGGTTGGGTCACTGGCTGAGAAGAAACTGTCTACTGAAGGATGCACTGGAAGGAATGGTGAACAGTAGAAGATTTCGGAGCAGAAGATGATATTAAATAATAGACGACATTAAGATATATGGACATATGCGGAGACAAAGGGGGAAGGCAGAAAATAAGAAAGACTGGAGAA